>NW_005871082.1:1363789-1472366 GCF_000147115.1 Myotis lucifugus
CTTTTTTATTCCAGTTGAATTTTTGGAGACTTTGTTCTAGATCTTTGAAATATGCCGTTGGTATTTTAATGGGCATTGCATTGCATCTATAGATTGCTTTGGGTAGTATGGACATTTTAATGATGTTGATTTTACCAATCCATGAACATGGTACGTTCTTCCATTTGTTTATGTCTTCCTCTATCTCTTTTTTCAATGTCCTGTAGTTTTCTGAGTACAGGTCTTTTACCTCCTTAGTTAAGTTTATTCCTAGGTATCTTAATTTTTTTGGTGCAATGGTAAATGGGATTTTTTTTTTTAGTTTCGCTTTCTGTGAGTTCATTATTGGTGTATAAAAAGGCCATAGATTTCCAGGTGTTAATTTTGTATCCTGCTACATTGCTGAATTCATTTATTAGGTCTAGTAGTTTTTTGATGGAGTTTTTGGGGGTTTTCTATGTATAGTATCATGTCATCTGCGAATAAGGACAGTTATACTTCTTCTTTTCCAATTTGGATGGCTTTTATTTCTTCTTGTCTGATCACTATGGCTAGCACTTTCAGTACTATATCAAACAGGAGTGGTGAAAGTGGGCATCCCTGTCTTGTTCCCGTTCTTAGGGGAAATTCTCTCCTTTTTCTTGTTTAACTTTGTTTATTGTATGTTTTGACAAAAAGAGGTTTTAAAAAATTGATGTTAAATATATTAATTTCACTCTCCATGAGTTGTATTTTTAATACCTTGTCTAAAAATTCTTTTCCTATTCCACTATCATAAAGCTAGTAGGCACTTCCCTATATTTTCTTCTCATAGTCTTAGTGTTTTCCTTCTGGCCATTAGGTCACTCATGCAGTAGGAATGTATTTTTCACATATGGTATATGATGTAGGGAATATAATTCTATTTGTTTTTTCCCTTTAAAAGCTAATTACCCCACAGTATTTATTGAATACCCCAATTCTTTACCCACAGACTTAAAGTGCTTCCTCCATTATATTCCCAGATCCTTACAGATCCTAGTCTTTTTGTAGACTTTATCTGTCCATTGGTCTATATGTTTATCCCTGAGCAGATACCAGTGTTTTAAAAAACCATAAGTTACCTTTTCCTAGTGATTCTAGAAAGCTCCAGTGAAGTCTAAGACTGCCCATGACCATGGTTGGGGAAACCTGGTCTCCTGGCTGGGCTCCTTGTTGCTGGGGGAGGGGTGGGGAGGGGGGCATTTGTCATCTGTCCTGACAACAGGCTTTGTGTGAAATCAGAGAACAGAAAAGCAACTTCTTGGCTTTTCCACCATCTCAGAAATAGTATTGAGATAAAAGAAGAGAGATTTGCATTTGGCTGGGGGAGGAAGGGAGTGAGGACATAAAGAGAAAATCTCAGAAATTGTAGACCTGACTGTAAGCAGAGAGCACACAGCTGGCAGCTGGGCAGGTCCTGGGAGAGCTTGTCTACAGGACGGTTCTGGGAAGTTCCGGCAGTTGGGCATCATCATTCTTTAACTCAGGGAGAGAAGACATGTTGGCTTCCTCACACCTGTTTGTAATTACACTCACAGTCTTGTTTGCATTGAGCAAAACTGCCTGGGTGGCCTATCCTTCCTCTGCAAGGTCTGGGTGTGACTGGCTGAAGTCTTACCTTTTCTTCTGGCAACTGGCTTCTCTTAACACAGGGAGCCGAGTGTTCAGGCCATTGGAAGGAGGATGTGATCAGAATGGGAGTTTCTGACTCTTCCTCAAAGTCATGGTCAGGGAGGACATATCTCACCTTCTGTCAAAAGTGTAAAGTCCTAAATCCTTAGGACTAGAAGGACCTGCCAAGTGGTCTTATCCATTCTGTTTATTGTGTTTGTAGATGAGGAACCTGAGGTGGCGCTAGGTTGCGTTACAGTGCGAGGGAAGGAAGGAGAGGCATGGGAATGCAGTCGCTGGGCTCCCACTTGGGTCCACTTTTCACTCTGCTTCTCTCCTGGACTAGAGAGAAAAAAATTGGATGAAAATAAATTTGCAAAACTCTTATGTGTGTCCTTTCCTCTAGTAGTCTTAAGAGCATGGAGGAGTCTAGGCTGTGAGATTCAGGGAGAGATTGCATTTCCAGAGACATTTGTACCTGGAAACAGGCAATTTCTATATCCTATGAGATGGGCCCTAGGGGAGGTACAGATTGAAATTCAGAGGGGGATAAAATAAACCCGCAACAATCTTGAACTTCTGGTTTCTCATACAAAAAAGCATTTAGACTCTCCCAGGGGCGTTCAGTCTATTGTTACATTCCTTAAAAAGGTCATTTGTAAACCAGACCTTAAAACCTAAAGTCTTTTACTCCCATTGACCTATACTATTATTTGGAAAGTCTTCCAGCTTCATTTCTGATTGATATTAACTTCTTAGGGACTACTCACACTATAGCTTTAGGTTCTTTTATTTCAACAGATGCCATCTAATAGTTATAATCATAAATCTAGAAAAATCTGTCTGAAATGGGAAGCATCATATATATATATAAAAACCTAAGTGACTGTTATGACCCAATGACTGAAATGACCAGTCAACTGGTCGCTATGACACACAGTGACCACCACGGGGCAGACTTTCAATGCAGGAGTGGCTCCCTGGTGGTCAGTGCACTCCACAGCAGGAGCACTGCTCAGCTGACAGACCCGTGCTAGCAGCCCACCTGCCTGGTGGTAACCACTCACTCCCTCAGTAGTCCTGCAGGTCCAATCTCCAGAGAATGGGCCAGGCACCAATGGACCAGCGTCATTGGCATGATCCCAACAGCGCTGCCGGCCTCCTGAAAGTCGGCCTTGGGCACTGTGGCCGCCTCCCCTCCCTAGATGCTCTGCAAGGAAGAAAGGATATAAAAGTGGCTGCCAGGTGGCTCCCAATAACCGGTGCAAATGTCAGCAGGATGGATCTGGATCCCAGGCCGGCAAGGGTGTCCTACCGCCTGCCTGGAGGGCAGATCACATCCCACCCTCCCTACCCCCCATGGGACCCCACCCGTGCACGAATTCATCCACTGGGTCTCTAATTTGATATAAGAATAATAATCTAACTTAATTGTATCTATATTTCTCAAAGGGGAAGCCACTGTGTCCCATTGTTCTATTGGTCAAAGTGGCTACAAAATCCAGAGTAAAAGGGCAGGGAACATAGACCCTGCCTCTCGGTGGGAGAAATATCAAAACATGGGTGGTTGCCACACTTCCCTTCCCACTTTTTTTCATCTGAAGCCCAGATGGTTGCCCCAGCCTCTCCCGCCCCATCCCACGATCTATTGAAACCAAATCACCCACATTGAGAACTAGGAGAGTCTTACATGCCTCTTTCGTTCCCCCACCCAACTGGGGGCTGAGAACTCAGTCAAGACACATACAGTCTCAAGTGATCACAGGACAGTTTTTAAAGGAATTGGTCCTCAGCTGTTGGAGTGCTTTTGAACACATGAAGAGCTTTCTAAGACCAGGTTTCCCTGTTTCTAGCACAGCCCATACTATCCTTTGGCATCTGATGGTAAAAAGGAAGGATTTTTTATTTTATTTGTTTTTAAGTTTCCCCATGCCTAAAAGATGTCTGTTTGCTGAACAGTCTCTCTTTATTGCAAGTGATTGTTTTGAGATAAAAATTTAACAAGCAATGACAAGGTTTACAGGCTTTCTGAGGGAACAAGGACTAGCATTCTCTGGAGAGTTTGGAATTTTAGTTGAAGATATTAGTGCAAAGTAAGAGGACAGAGCTGGCGCTACTGAGGGAGTCCACTGTTCATGGTGAAACATTAATAGTAAGGACATAAGTCCCAGGGATGACGCTGAACAAGGTGAAGCAGATAAACTAGGGAGACCTTACCCAAACTAGGGGAAGCGGTAAGGGGGGCTGTGGCCACCACTCACGTAGGAGTGCTTCTCCCCTTTTGAAAATCATCCATCATCTCTTGCCTGGATTATGACAGTAGCCTCCTAATTGCTTTCCTCATGTCCTTAATATTTTCAAAATTAAAATCTTGTCACACTACTTCTACCTTTCTCCTCTGCTAATAGCCTCCAAAATTCGTAGGATTAAAACAAAACCACAAACATGGCCACTAACAAGGATTGCATGATCCAGCTCCTGCTTATCTCAAGGCCCATCAACCCCCATCTCTCAATATATTTCCCCTTGTTTTCAGGTATCTACATTGGCATTTTTTTCAGGCTTCATTTGAAACCACTTCTTTCAGACACAGCTTTTACAGATGCTGTTCCCTCTGCCTGGAATGCTTTTCCTTTGCTCCTTTTCCAACATCCCTCAAATCCATCATTCATCCATTGGTAATGCATGGTTGGTGAGAAGGGTTGAGCCATTCAGAGAATCACACCATCATAACAGAAAAGGGCCTGGCAAGGTTATCTCCTCCAGTTGCTCCCAGTCCTGGGAAACCATGGAGTACCTTCATCCTCATGTAGCATCCAGATTTGTTCCATTTGTGGTAGAAGTTGGCCAAATCTGGTGAGCACCTTTCTCCTAAAGACAACCTTGGGAACAGGTGATAGAAATCTGAACTTAGTCCTGGAGATTATACTTGAGACAGGAGAGGAGAATTTAAAAATATGAGTGCTAGGGAAAGGACAGTTGTCAACATAGAAATTCTCTCTCACTTTGCCATGAGCTGAGAAATTCTCTCTCATTTGGCCCTCTTTCTTCTCCAATAGTTTTAGCTTTTATGCCTTAGAAAAACATTGTCCCAATTCCTTGATTTTACCTAGGTGTGATTTATCCAGGGTCACCCAGTGAATTTATAAGAGAGGTGAGACTAGAATTAAAGCCTCTTGATAACCAGTCCAGTTCTCCTGACAAGGAACATTCTTGAGTCAGGAGTAGATGGATATTTCAACTCCGTGCCTGCATTCAAGGTCCTCAAGGCACAACATTTACATGTTACTTTCCTCAATCTCAGAAAGGGGAAGCTTGGGACCCCTCTCAGATCTTTAGTGACTCCCATGCCCCTTTGGACCCTTCCTCCCTTCCAACTTCTCTGCTTTTGCATTTACCCAGTCTCCCTCCAAGTGGAAAATCATTCCCAGGGGTAATCAATGTCCCTCTCAGCCAGAACCCCGTTACCAGGGCAACCATTCCAGGCAGCGACTTAGGGCTCATTGAGATGCAGCTGCAGAGCCCAAGGCCTGCATCAGGGCAACTGCTATCAGAGTGGGCAGTTTTTGGCAACTCTGGAGTGTATTGTACCAAGTGGAACATGGTAATTATGTATTTGTGGCTTTCATTATGTGCCAGTTTAATTGTCATGGCTTCATTGTTGTTTTTTAAATTTTTATTTTTCTCCCTGGACTACTCAGCAAAAGATGGAAATTGGTGCCATAGGGCAGATTTCTTTCTAGAAGAGACACTTGCTTGAGTGGAAAAATAAATCCAGTGACTTAATGCCATCTGATTGGTCAGGAAGTTTTTCCTCCCTTCCTCATCCATCCCTCCCTCCCTCCTTTCCCTCCTTTCCCTCCTTTCTTTCTTTTTAAAACATTTTTTAAAATTGATTTTAGAGAGAGAGGAAGGGAGAAGGAGAGAAAGAGAGAAACATTGATCAGCTGCCTCCTGCACACTCTCTACTGGGGTTCGAGCCTGAAACCCAGGCGTGCGCCCTGACCCGGAATTGAGCCAGCGACCTCTCAGTGTATGAGACAATGCTCATCCAACTGAGCCACACGAGCCAGGGTGGGAAATTTTTTCTAAATGGTATGGTTCCAATTCCACATGGCTGCCTATGAGCTTTCAGGAGATGTCTAGCACAGTGTTACTATGAGTATCAATAATAAACGGTGAGTTGGGTTTGGCATGGTGGTATAAAATTTCTCTTGAAGAGAGGGGCCTAAAAAAGACATGAAGGTCACAGTCCCCTTTTCCTGAAGGCTTCACTTCCATACTGGCCAGTCTCTGGCTGTGGGACTGCAGGTTTTTAAAGTTGGACTTCTTTTCTAAAATTACATCTTTACCCTGTCCCTTGTTTGGATAGCTTGGAAGTATGGCTTCTATTATTTCAAGCATAGCCAATACAAGAGGCTCTCCACATATGTACATGGGATAATTTAAGTGGGTGATTTTAATCATATTAGCAGGAAGAATTCTGTTTTTACTAAAGAGTTGGACATTAGATTTCTTAAAATAGCCGGCCCTTCATGTAAATCTCCAACATGGTGGCTATATCAGTTTACATGCAATTTTCCTGGCAGTTCATCAATGATATGATAATAACTGCAATAATATCAATAGCTAACATGGACTGAGTGCTTATGATGAGATAGACAGCTTTTCCCTGCTTTACCTAATTACCTCCATTAATCCTCACACAGAACACACTGTGATTGTGCTGAATGTCACACCAGAAAGCTGCAGACAGGGTCTCTGCTCAGTTTTTGAGTTAGGTGAGATGAGAAAGCTGGTGAGAATGTAAGATGGAAAACATGGGTTCCAATCCTGGCTCTACTCTTACTGGCTGGTGGAACCTGGAGCCACTCACTTTTTTTTTTGCCTAAGTGAGAAAAAAGTGACTCGTGTGTTTTGTGGAGTGTTGTGGTGATGGTGGTAAGGATGATAGTAGCTAAGATAATGTTTACTGAGTGCTTACCATGCATTAAGCTCTCTTCTAAACTAAACTTAATGCATGCATTATCTTATTTAATCTCCATAGAAGTTTATGGTAATTCATTAGATCCATTTTTCTGGTGAGGAAACTGAGGCATTGAAAGGTCACACAGCTACAAAGTGGTGGAGCTAGGATTCTAACTCATGACTTCTACTTCCAAAGCATTCACTGTCACTCTGTTGCTGATAAGGTCAAAATGAAAGACCTTAGCCCTGGCTGTTATCCTGAGGGACCACCACTGTGGGGTGTCTTTGTAATTCTCCTCAGCCTGTATTGCTTGTCTAAAGATGAAGGAATTGGTTTCCCTAATTCATTTTGGGTTATAGATTCCTGTGGGAAGCAGCTCTTCTCCTTAGATGGCTGGGTTCATTGCTAAAAACTTTTGGGTAACTGCACATCTGGCTGGGAGCTGCCCAGCTATGCTGCTTGAATGATCATCCTCATCTGATCCTGTCTCTTGGGATAAATCTCAAGCTTTGCTGAGGGTCAGATTCTCCTGCCTTTACAGAGCATTCTGTCCAAAGCTCACGGTTGCTTGGAAGGGCCTTGTTTCATGCATTATTCAGAAGGGTGGATGAGTTCTGGGCCAGTGCCCAGACCCTAGAAGAAATCATCTGGTAGAGCCAAGAAAACTCAGGCAGAGTCCTTAAAGGAATTTAGCATGGTCTCCATTACTTGAGCACCATCTAGAAATTCTTAATCATTTTTGTACAGGAGGTTCCACATTTTCACTTTGTGTCGAGTCCCATAAATTTGTAGCCAGTCTGCAGCTGGAGTTGAGAGCCCCTGGACTAGAGTAACAATCTACTTAAAAGGAAGTTCGACAGGCATCAGTGATGGTCCTCTTAGGGTCGACATGTCAATCAAGCATAGCACTAGTACCCAGGAGGCTTGGCCATGCTGTCGTCATGTTGTACCCTATGGTTCTTTTTTCTTTTCATGGGACTTTGAAAACCTGTTTCTAAGATAGTCATTAACCTTGCTATCCAGTAGTGGTTGGGAAGTGCATGCTTGGACTAATAAATACAGTGCCAAGAGGGTCTGCATGAGCTTCTTTCTGGGAGGCCTTTTCTGCGATAGAAGCTTTGGCAGGTGGACTCACTGAAGTTGCTGTGAACCCTCTGCCTTTTCCAGAATCTTGTTCCATCATCATTTTCCCCTGGTCTTTCTTGAATTTTTAATTCTCCTTCCCTTCTGGCACTTTCCCCTCTCCTAAAAATAACTTTCCCCAAAGTACTACAACTCACCTAGAAGCATTTGGGAAGAGGAGCTGCCACTCACTGGCTCCACGACCGACCTCACAACCATTTCTGGCTTCTGCCACCCCAGCTTCCTGAAAGGACTTTCTGCAAGGCTATTGATTCTCTCTCTTTTTCTAAAATTGATTTATCCTGAACTTCTCTGGTGGACTTAGCTGTGTTAAAAAAAAGATGCCTCTACTTTGTTACCATGCAAGTTCATGGGCCCCACCCAGACTACCGCATCAAAATCTCTAGGGAAGGGGGTCTAACATTTGTCCTAAAAATCCCTTCCAGTGATTTCTATGCATGCTAATGTTCAAAACTAATGCTTTATAGATGTTTACTGAAGAAATTGCATCCCAGTTCTTGTAAGACTTATTGTGGCACCTTTAGATTCTAATTTCAGATGCTCCCTTTGTGTCTAACTTACACAGTGCTCTAAGGTAGTTGAGATGAATGATTAAGAATATGGGCCCTGGAGCCACTCTACCTAAATTGGAATTCCAGCTCTGTCACTGACTATCTGTGTGATCTTGGGTGTCTCAGTGTCTTCACCTCTGCAATGGAATTATAATAGCACCTACCTCATAGGGTTGTGGAGAAACTTAGGTGTAATACATGTAAGGCACTTAGAACTGTGCCTGCATATGGTGAGGGCTCAACAAAAGTTAGCTTTTAGGCTATGGATATATGATTGTTTAAATTTATATTTAAATTTTATTTCCTGCCAAAGCGAAGCTTAAAATGATCAACAGAGGAAATCCAAACCCGATGAATTAACATCTTTCGTAGCTTTCCATGTGGTTAATTGCTCTTGGTGTTGGGACTGGGAAAGTTGTCCTATGCCCCTAGTTTAAATAGTCCTCGGCCATTTTTTCCTTTTCAGGTGCCACAGCCCACCTGAGGTACATGTCATGCTCCCATTAGTGATAGATAATGATTTCCCACACCAGGGGTTCTCCACTAGTACTCATCAGCCATCCAGGATTCACTGATTTATTGTCATCCATGAATTGACTCCTAGTCTGGTAGTATTGAGTTAGTTTTAGTATAGCTGACAAGAAAGCCTTAAAACGCTAGAGAAGGAATAAGACTGTTAAAGTTGTAAAGAACTGGTTTTCAAGCCTTTGGACATTAGAATCACTTGGGTACTAAACATTAGAATCACTTGAGTATTAAAAAAACCAAACCAATAGTTCCCAGCTCCTACCCCAGATCAATTAACTAATAATTTCTGGGCATGAGGTCTGGCATTAGTGTATTTCAAAAGCTCCGTAGGTGAACCTAACATGCTACCAGGGTTGGAAATTATTGATGTAGAGTAAGACATAGACCAGCATCAGGAGGTTGGTACTGAGACTAGTCCCCTAGGAAAAGGAATAAGCCCTCATGTCGGTTGACCTCCACAACTTACTTAGATAAAGTGGCTCAAATATATTGAAAGAGGATAGCCTACAAGGGGCCAAGAGGGAGATGGGGATGGACTGGATGATTTAATGGGTCATCTCTCCTGTAGTTAATTTCTCTAGATCTCTTGTGCTATATTGATTTTGTAAATCACTGTTGTCACATCTGTCCCTTCTGCCTCTGGGAACTTGTAGGACTTAAAAATTGAATTGACTATGTGTGTGTGTGTGGGGGTGTGTGTGGATTAATCAATATCAAGATTTATTGACTTGGGACATTTATATTAGCTGTCTTGAAGTCAGGATTAATTTGAACCTTTTCAATATTTGAGTAAGTGGCCTATTTTGTATGATATCCAAAGTATTTTGCAAATTTTATCCTTTATGGATTTGTTACAGCTCTCACCTCCACTTCCTGAGATTACTCCCCTTATTTGTGAAGCTGTTAGGATGTATATTATAATAGCAAGTAAGTCAAGATACCTTTCGATGGCCACGTCACTTTTGGAGGAAGAAACTCTAGTTTCTGCTTGCACATTACTTCTTTTTAGATTTCTCCCTTGAAATAGTTTTTATTTTCCACTCGGGGGTTAAATTTTCAGCTAGCTTCTTTATAGCAACAGGAACTAGAGATAACACATATTATAAAAATTCTGTTCGTTGTGGAAAATGGTGCCTATGCATTTAAAAAGTCAACAACTACTTTGTTTAATTAAATAATTAATGCCTCTCCTTTTACCAAGAAGGATTTACTCTATCTTTTTCAAAGGGCATGCATGAGAGCACTTCAAACACAACCTGTTCTTAACACTGATGTGTTTCATATCTTTATGCATGAGCAGGGCTTACTGTTAAGAAGGAAAGCATTTTGAATAGTCTAGTTCAGCCACTTACCCTATCTCTCTTGGTGCTCTTGAGAAAAAAAAAAGAATGTAAAAAATATGGCCTTGGTTTGTGAGGTGTAAGGTGGATCAAGCTTGTGATTCTCCCTGGGACCTGTACATGTGACTTTGGACTTGGTAAACAGTTTACAAAATGCTCTAGAATGATGAAAAGATGCTATATTCCCTGGGGGACTGTTGAGGGAGGCTTTCTGGTTGTTTCTCTAAGGGACAGAATTTAGTGAAATATGGGCTATGGAGAACCAGGTTGCTCAGGCATGGTTTGAAGCCATAGCTATGGAGTGAGAAAGGATAGACTGATTATACTGACTTTGACCAAAGGGGTCTTGTTTGTTGGTTAAAGAAGTAAGAATCCCTTGTCAAATCTTCCACACATTCTGTCTTCCTCTTTGCTTTTCACCCACTTCAGTGGTTGTCTTTGAGTCAGTGAGGTTATTCCTGCAGTGAGCTACCAGCTGCCTACCTGCTGCCCTGCCTCCAACCTGGCCAAGGTTTGTTGCTTTGTTTTCCTTGCTTATCACCGTGACTTCTTGGCAGGGTCATGCAGGGCATGAGCATCCACTCTGCATGACCCACCACAAAGCACTTCTCTAACCTCTGTTGATAAGCGCTTGCCAAGACTAACTCTTAAGTACTTGGCAGATGTTAGCTATGCCTCATCTATTTCTTTTTAAAGATGGGCTAAGCAAGGGCAAGAAGAGTGAATGATAATGATTGCAAAGAAGATAACTATTTATTGAGAACCTATTGTGTGCCAAGTCCTAGATTATATCAGGCACAGCTGCTGTTTCATTAAATCTTCATAAGCATGACACAAGTAGGTATTATTGTTCGTGTTTTACTTATGATAAAACTTATGAGGCACATATGGGTTGATTAAATTACCCCAAAGCTAGTCAGTGTCTGATCCTAATCTTGAACTCAGCTTTGACTTCACAGCCCACTGTGATGTTCTGCCCAGATCCTGACTATTCAGCCCCAGGCTATGTGCTCTCTGCCTGGCTGGACTATCTGTTGTGCATTCAACACTTTGAGTTAAGGAGCCTTGTTCCTTCATTCACTATGAGCTTATCTTCTCAAGGCTGTTGATGAAAGGAATGAATATCTAAAATCTTTAGGGTTTTTTGTCTTGTGTTGTCCTAAGCTCCTCTCAGCATTTCCTAGAAGACAGGAATAGGCTCCTGATTTTTCAGAACCTCCTTCCTCAAATTCTTGCCAAGTTTCCCTCTGTGGACCCCTGATGCAGCTCACTCAAGGCAGTGCTATAAGGAGTCTCTTCTTTATTATTTTCATACTCCTTCCATAGTCCCTAGGAAGTAGATCATGTATAACTGTTCCTGTCCCATGGATAAGGAGACTGAGATGTAAAGGACCGTGTTGACTTCATTGAAGAGACAGTTCAGTAGAACATGGATATTATAACTCACAGCCTCCTGGCTTATCCCCATGTTATACTGCCAGACAGTCACCTTCTTTAGCCATACGCATTTACTTGAGTGGTTAAGATAGGATTTTGTGTCTTTTATAATTTGTTTTAGGGGGAATCAAAGAGAGCTTAACTAACATCTAGCAGTGTCTCTGGTAAAAGAGATGCTTCTAGCTCATATTAAGAGGGAGAAATATGGCTTTTGGGTAGGGCTGAGGGATAAAGTGGGAGAATACTTAGGTGGAGTGATGTCAGTCATTTTACTCTATGCAGAGCTGGGACTTCAAGAAAATCGAGACCCCCTAGGATTTGGATGCCAAAGACAATATGACAGAGAAGTGGCCTCAAAAATAGAGTGTGCCACCCTGGCCCCAGGTGACTCAGATAGTTGGGCATTTTCCTGTGCACTGTAGGGTTGCTGTTTGATTCTTGTCAGGGCACATGCCTGGGTAGCAGGCTGTATCTCTAGTAGGGGGTGTGCAGGAGGCAGACTATTGATGTTTCTCTCCCTCTCCTTTCCTTTTTCTCTCTCTAAAAATTAATAAATTATTCTTAAAAATGGTTTGCCTATTTAAGGGTTCATAAGTGCTAAAACTTTATGATGAAAAGGAAAAATTTAAGTTTAACATTTTTAAAATGTGGATTGATACTTGCATCCTCAAATGATTTGATGTCAGATGACTACATGTATCTACAGTATTCACATATCCTGAAGGAAGGGGCAGTTTGACATTGGTACCTTTATGTGTTCATTTGTCCTTAGTGAATTGGGACATATCACGTTTTAGTTGTGTCTGGTAAAGTGGATTTATGGATTCTATGATCTAATTTTTATGAATCCAGCCTTCACAAAATAGACCAGTGGCTTATACAGACTCCTTTAAGGAGACCTTGGATTGAAAATAATACCAATATTATAAATGAGCTATAATAAAATGGCAGAGTTGTCACCTCTACTCCTAATTTGAGCTCTTTGTCAGCCATGTTAGGATATGAGAACAATAAAGGTATAATCAGGACTGACACAAAATAAGCCACTAAACAAATCATCAAAACCATTTGAAATATAGATTTGTTTCCATCATTGTTAATTACAAACCTTTCCTTAAGTCCCAATGTGCCTTGAAATGTTGTGTAGTAATACAGTGGAACCATAATGTTTAGCAAGAAATTTAAAAATATTTTTATTTTATCTGTATCTCATTCTTTTCAAATTTTATATTTTGATATATGTTTTATAATACATATAATGTTACAGTAGGTCTTGTACATGATTTATCAATTTTATATGTCTATATACACATTATATTTACATACATCCTATATAAGAAAAGCCTAATATGCAAATTGACCAAACGGCAGAATAACTGGTGGAATGACCGGTTGTTATGATGCACACTGACCACCAGGGGGTGGACGTTCAATGCAGGAGCTTCCCCCAGCCTGCAGGCCCTAGGCCAGCCAAGGCAAGTGCCATCAGGGCTCCCCCTGATTACCTCACCAGTCGCCCCACAGAGGGAGGTGACTGGTGGCGGCAGCAGGGGGCGGGGCCGGCAAGCGGGTGGTACCAGGCCAGCCAAGGCAGGTGCCAGTGGGGGGCCCCAATTGCCCTGCCAGTTGCCCCACAGATTGGCCCTAATCGCTGGCCAGGCCTAGGGACCCTGCTCGTGCACAACTTTTGTGCACCGGGCCTCTAGTATGTATATATTGTGCATGCTCAGATAATTTTAACTGATATAGTTATGTAACATGACTCCAAGATCTACTGGCTTAATAAAATAAAGGTTTATTTCTTGCATATATCTAGACCTGGGTAGATTAGCCAAGTACAGCAAGGCTCTGCTTCATGCAGACATTCAGAGACCCTGGCTTCTTTTAAAAAAAATATTTTTTTTTTTATTAATTTCAGAGAGGAAGGGAGAGGGAGAGAGAGAGAAACATCAATGATGAGAGAGAATAATTGATTGGCTGCCTCCTGCATGCCCTCCACTGGGGATCAAGCCCGAAACCCCAAGCATGTGCCCTGACTGGGAATCAAACCATGACCTCCTAATTCATAGGTTGATGCTCAACCACTGAGCCACACTGGCCAGACAACCCTGGCTTCTTTCATCTGCTGTCTCTATCTTGCATCCATCTGGCAAATAAAAGAAGATAATATGGAAGATTAGGTTTTTACAGGTCAGGTTTAGAAGTGGAAGCATCACTTCCACCGTATTCCCTTGGCTAGAACAACTCAGTCATAAGCTGCTGCCAACTGCAGGGAAGCTAGGAAGTGTTGTCTAGATATGAATCCAGTAGGTAAAGGAAAACTGGAGAACAGTAGATCTACTAGCAATAGAACTGTGATAATCTTGATTTTAAAAGTGTGGAGACTACTTTGCTTTTAGAATATTGTGGTTAGAATTTGATGTATTAGAGTTTATTTGTCAATCCCACAGATGTCTATTGAGTAGTGTCTGTTAGGTGCCAGGCACTGTTTTGGGCTCTGGGAACATAGCAGTGAACAAAACTTTCTTCTTCTCAGAAGCTTACATTGAGAGGATGTCCTAAACAAGAGAGGCTCAAGTGTGTGTCAGAGCAGTGCAGGATGGAGAAAGGAGAAAGGAGTAAGAGGTGATGTTTGAGCAAATTATTTTTATTTTTTCCAAGTGGTTTAGAACCATGGACTCAAACAGATCTGGCTTTATATTCTGGTCTTGATAGTCACCTACTTGCCATGTGTTCTTTAGCAAGTTACATAACCTGTCAAGCTTCAGTTTCTTGCTCTATTAGGGGGGTAATGATAATGGCTAGCATGTAAGGATGTTCTGA
Source organism: Myotis lucifugus (assembly GCF_000147115.1). Taxonomy (NCBI): domain Eukaryota; kingdom Metazoa; phylum Chordata; class Mammalia; order Chiroptera; family Vespertilionidae; genus Myotis; species Myotis lucifugus. Next base: position 1,378,192 of record NW_005871082.1, read on the forward strand.
TCAGTAAGTAAGAAAATAAACATAAAACATTTTGTACAGTACCCTAACACAGAGTAAGCTCTTAATAAATGGTGGCTGTGTTAGTATAACCAATAAAAATATAATAACAATTATTAGGAAGGATAACCATGCAGGTTACCTGAGCTAATGATTTGCCAGAACAAGTTAGGTCTGAGAAAACTTTCTCCTTTTGCCACCCAGCTGCTTCTCAGGTCATTGTTGTGTTTAGTAATATGTAATGTTTTTAATTAAAGTGCATATTTAACAACAATTATGTATTTAAAATCAATTCCCACCTGTTGTTGAAAATATTGAAACTATGACAAAGCATTAGAAAACTGGTAATTACCCACAATCCTACTATTTATACACACCACTTTTATCATGTTGGTGTATTTCCTTCCTGTCTTTTTTCTACGTGGGCTCAAGTAGGAAGCAACACAAAGCGAGATCCTCAACTTGGCACCAGTGATTCAGGATCAAAATCAAAGCTGTCCCTGCCCTGCCACAGTCCTTCAGAGAAGAGGTTCTTTGCAGCAGCAGGGACAGCTCTTCACCCCAGTGGGCTCCTTGCCACTGTGATTATCATTCCTGATGCTCTCTGACTGTACAATTTCATCTCCTTTATTTGAAGTGTGCTGGATACTTCTGTTCTCTGAATACTAACTGGCATTTTTCTTTATATTGCTTCTCTGTACTTCTGGGCAGTTGGTGGAACCAGCTGTACTTATAAAAATATGCATATCTCAAAAGCCAGACATAGTTTCATGACCTTTTCTTGCTTAATCCATGGTAGTCTAAGATTTACCTTGGCTCTCAGAAGTTACCAATCTCCATGGATTAAATAAAACCAATCAATAAATCAATCCCTCTCCATCCCTTGAAGAATGATGAGACCTAGTACTTAAGATATTCTAGTGATACTGAATGTATGCTTACAATTCTCAATCCACAATCTGTAATTTATCTCGGCATCAACTACTCTGTACTGACCCTTGTGTGCAGTCCTTTCCTATACATGCCATTGTCTCTTAAGAGAAACAGACCAGAGGATAGAGGACTTGGTTCAATTGAAATAAAACCTGCCCTTAGGGAAGGGTTTCCAACTTCCTTCTTTTCTCTTCTTTTCTTTTCTTTTCTTTTCTTTTCTTTTCTTTTCTTTTCTTTTCTTTTCTTTTCTTTTCTTTTCTTTTCTCTTCTCTTCTCTTCTCTTCTCTTCTCTTCTCTTCTCTTCTCTTCTCTTCTCTTCTCTTCTCTTCTCTTCTCTTCTCTGAGAAAGGAATAAGCTGGCAAATGTGCATTTGGAACTCCTTGACATTTTTTCTGACTCTGGTCCTAATTTCATTTGGATTTTCCCTGTCTGAGCCCACATTTACTTTTGCCTCTCAAAGGCTTTCTTCCCAGGTCTAGATAATGCACATTGACAATATAAACAAAGCTGTGGGGAAAGATGGGTACTTGTTTTAACACTAAAGAAAAATATTTCCCTTTTCCTACCACTAGGTAGGCTTTCAACAAAAGTCTGGGGAATGACTTTAAAAGGTCTTATAAGTAAGTACCTATTGCTTACAAACAACTGATATGCTAATTACAAGCTTCTCCTGTCTATTTATTGAAGCTGGTACTTTAAACATTTTACTAGTGCTTTGGCAGTATTAGCTATGGGAAAGTCAGAGAATGACCATTTAAGACACCATTATTTAGTCTTTTTACTAAATTAGGTTGGCCTTCCTTATCCGATTAAGGATGCTTGAGGATTTTATAATTGGACAGGTGAAGTGAAACATGTTTTACACAGGGAAAAATTCAAGAGCACTTGGGGAACAATGTAGAAAATAACACCGTTACCAGAGTGCAGAGCGTGGGAATCCTGTGAGCCCAGCCCCAGTTTTCCACCAGAGGTGTCTGGAGTTAAACGCCGATGCTCTGGTGGGACTTTGTTTCTATGCCATTCACATGCTTCCTCAAATAGGATGAAAAAATTGGAGATGTAAAAATGCCATGGGTGTGGCCATCAGCTATGGATTTAGACAATATTAATCCCTTATGAGTTCACAAGCCCCTAAGAATAGATTTCTGAGGTTTGAGGGAATCCTAAGAAAGACTTGTTGTGATCTGGTCATGAGAGGTTACATCCCAACATCTAGACCTCATAGTTGAGCTATAAATTGGGGCAGGGTGAGAGTGAACACAATTTGTCCATGTTCTACAAATAACTCCTTACTTGCTCATCACCCAGGTTGGCTCGACACTACAGGTGAAAAGAAATACTCACTGAACTGGGAGTTGGAGGATTCAGGCTCCAGCTTGGTTCCACAGGTTCTGAATCCCTCCGTTAATCAGTTCATCTTCTGTGCATCTAAATTTACCCAGCTGTGAAATATAATCAATGAAGTTCACTCTTCATATCCCTACTTTAGAGATGAGGAAACTGAAGCTTGGGGAGGTTGAATCATGTATCAGACATCACACAGCCGTTAAATAGCAGAACAACCAGATGCAACAGTGCTTTGTTGATAAAGGTTTATGCAATGGAAAATGCTACTGTTATATGTGTGAAGCAGTCTTTAGAATCCGCACTAGGCTAGACTTCTTTATACATGGCCTCACCTGCTTTTGGAGATTTGTTTCCTGTTTCCCAGTGGCTGTTCCTATCCTTTTAGTTTTCTTCATCCCCTTTTAGCTTCCTTCATCCCACTCCCTTACCTGGCCTCTCTTGGATTTGCTGCTTTGGGCAGTTTTTCTTTTCTGATGCTTTCAGTTGGTTAGTGTATTAACACCAATGTGGGCCATTTGCATTTTAACAGGTATATATTGGCAATGCTTTGATTCAGAGTCCAACACAGAGTTGTGTGTGTCGGGGAAGCCAAGAATTTTTTTGGCTCTGGTCAGTGTCTATAAACTGGCATAGCTTCTGTTAGAGAAGATGGTCTCCCATTGCTGTAGGGTTTAGTTAGATGTAATTGATGATGTTATAGGACTAGTTCAAAGAAAAAAGATGTGAAAGCCAAATCCAAAGACACGGATAAAAGGACGAGGCTCAATACTTCCAATTAGCAAATGTTAAGCACTAATTGGAAAGGGGTTCTATACTCATTATCCTAGTTAAAAAAAAAGTTCACCCTGTGAATCTGCTCATGTTAAATATATCACTGAAAAAAGCAAATTAGGGTATTTGAGGTCATCTTTTCTACCCTCACTGCTCATTTGTCACCAATTCAGCCCATGCTACTTTCTGATCTGTTGTAGCTACTCATACCTCTCCATCCACAATGCCAATGCTGAAATCCTGCCATAATCTTAACCATTTCTCCTGGTCTCCTGAAGAATTTCCTTGTCTCCATTCCCTCCTGGCTCTAATCATTTCCTCATAGTGATCTGAACTCTAAACTGAGTTTTCTTGTATCAACTATTGACACCCACCCAACATAGCCCGTTCCAGCCACACAGAAATTTCTGATTTTATTAGTACACTTTTTTTTGTGTGTGTACTGCACATAATGTTCTTCCTTTACTCCTCTCTTTTGTAGCCACTTCCTCATCCTTACGGATGCCACACAAATGTTACCTGTTTGGAATTATTTTCCTGAAATAATTACAATACAATAATTACATTGTATTGTAATTGTTTGCTTTACTTATCTTTATTCACCTCTAGTTTTCCCTAGTACTTATGCTAATTTTAATAAAAAACAGTGTGTAGTGAATGAATGAATAAATGAGTAAATGAATGAGTTTATGAACAAATCTTGACTTTACACCATTCTTATACTTTGAGCAATGTCAATTGCCATACTAAATTCAAAGTCTATAATCTACATACAAGAAGAGGAAAGTAATGGTAAGAGAGAATCACTCGTCTACTATCTATAGATGTTTAAGATTGGACTTAACTGTAAACTTTGGAAATAGTGCTTACAAGCTCAAAGATAAAGGTCTTGATGGATGAAGCTCTTTTTACATTGTGTTGTAAAGAATGGAAAGAGCAACAGTTGATAAAAGAATTAATCCAGAAAATTACAGAGTACCCACTTTTGACACCAGTATGAAAAAAATAGACTACCCTGATTATCAAAGAGTTTAACTCCATCCGGGAAGCAGAATTACAAAAATGACTAACCCTTTCAGAGTGCTTATGATTCAGGTATAGGCTATAATTATGTTAACATATTTGATCCTCAATGAAACCATGGAAGATAGGCACTAGCATTATGCCCCATTTTACAGAAAATAGATGCAGAGTGATTGATTAGTCTAATGTCATGGGAAGTGATGACTAGGACTTCTGGCTTCAGTGTCTGTCTCTTTTTTTTTTAAAATATATTTTATTGATTTTTTACAGAGAGGAAGGGAGAGAGATAGAGAGTTAGAAACATCGATGAGAGAGAAACATCGACCAGCTGCCTCCCGCACATCTCCCACTGGGGATGTGCCCGCAACCCAGGCACATGCCCCTGACCGGAATCGAACCTGGGACCCTTCAGTCCGCAGACCGACGCTCTATCCACTGAGCCAAACCGGTTTCGGCTAGTGTCTGTCTCTTAATCAGTACTGTGACATACACACAGCAACATAGTTATACCGTACACAGTTGCACAATAATATGAGAGAGTGTGGCATAGAGGAAAGCCTAATTTCTATGGAACCCATCCTGGATTTGATTTCTGGCTTTATCACTTGCAGGATATTGGTGCTGTGCATGTTATTAGAGTTGGGTTCTGTGAGATCATCTAAAAATTAAGGATATAAGACAGGAGTCCTCAAACTATGGCCCGCGGGCCACATGTGGCCCACCAAAAACATTTATCTGGCCCGCCAGGTGTTTTTGCCACCGCTGTGTCCATAGGAATTTGTTCATAGTTTTTTTTTTTAAACTATAGTCCGGCCCTCCAACGGTCTGAGGGACAGTGAACTGGACCCCTGTTTAAAAAGTTTGAGGACCCCTAAATTATAAGGTATGTTGAAAACATTGTGAACAGCTACTTACACATAGTAGGTATTAAAATAGTTACTTTGAGCTGTTTCCCCTCTATGAACAGTTCTGTTCCTCATTCCCTTGAATAAAATTAGGTAAAATATGAGTGTTATAAAAAATAAATGGCAGTGTATCATAATGCAGAATACATTAGAAGAGGCCAGTTGGAATGATTAGAGCAGGAAGCTTAGGTAGAATAATGAATTAATTCTGGGTTAATGCACCAAAGGTTCCATCAAATATTCATGATGTCACCATGGCTCTGGACTTCCTTCAAAGGAAGTGTCTAAACTGGCATACAGTCTCAAGACTCAGAAACCCTGAACTTTACCATTCAAAGTACCTCGGGTATATTAAACATCAGAGGTCAGGGGTGCCAAGTCCAAAGGAAAAGGTAGCCTTCCACATTGGAGACATGTGTTTGTCTGAGGTCAGTAGGTTGGGAGCTGACATGGGGAAGGTGTAGTAACCTCAGGCACTTAGCTGTGAAGTAGGTGTCACATACACTACAGCAGCAGCCCACAGGAATGGTCTTTTGTTTGGTCCTTAATGTCCTCTTTTTGCTCTGATAAATAGATATTCCACTGTGTGGAGATAGCTTAATGCCAAACAGCTTGTTTAAAATATATAAACATATGTCTCCTTTTCCCCCCCCCCACCCTTGACAATCCCCTGGCCTACCCTCCCCCCCCCAGTGTCTTATGTCCATTGGTTATGCTTATATGCATGCATACAAGTCCTTCGGTTGATCTCTTACCGCCCCCGCTCCTGCCCCCCAACCCTACCTGACCTTCCCGCTGTAGTTTGACAGTCTGTTTGAGGCAGCTCTGCTTCTGTATCTATTTTTCTTCATAAGTTTATAATGGTCTTTATTATCCATGAATGAGTGAGATCACATGGTATTTTTCCTTCATTGACTGGCTTATTTCACTTAGCATAATGCTCTCCAGTTCCATCCATGCCGTTGAAAATGGTAAGAGTTCCTTCTTTTTTACAGCAGCATAGTATTCCATTGTGTAGATGTACCACAGTTTTCTAATTCATTCATCTACTGATGGGCACTTAGGCTGTTTCCAGATCTTAGCTATGGTGAATTGTGCTGCTATGAACATAGGGGTGCATATATCCTTTCTGATTGGTGTTTCTGGTTTCTTGGGATATATTCCTAGAAGTGGGATCACAGGGTCAAATGGGAGTTCCATTTTTAGTTTTTTGAGGAAACTCCACACTATTTTCCATAGTGGCTGCACCAATCTGCATTCCCACCAGCAGTGCATGAGTGTTCCTTTTTCTCCACATCCTCTCCAGCACTTGTCGTTTGTTGATTTGTTGATGATAGCCATTCTGACAGGTGTGAGATGGTACCTCATTATTGTTTTGATTTGCATCTCTCAGATGATTAGTGACTTTGAGCATGTTTTCATATGTCTCTTGGCTTTCTGAATGTCCTCTTTTGAAAGGTGTCTATTTAGGTCCTTAGCCCATTTTTTGATTGGGTTCTTTATCTTCCTTTTGTTAAGTTGTATGAGTTCCCTATAAATTTTGGAGATTAGGCCCTTATCAGATATAAAAAAAGGAGACATATGTAATACTCTTTGTAATACTTTAAGCAATAAAACAATTAATAAAAAAATAAAATAAAATATATAAACATTCACCGGAAATCTGTAAACCAGGGACAAAGCCATATGGTTGTGTATCTTTTCTGCAATGCCTGCGAATCACAGCTGATTATGGAGATAGCACATGTATTGTGTATCTTCTGGATGGAACAGAGATAAAAAAAAGTGCCCATTCTTCCCTCCATGGGGTGATTTAACGGCAAAGGAAGGATGTGTGGAGGTTGGAGTGGAAGGAGGAAACAGTGGTGTGATGGAAATGAGAGGAGAAAGAGGGTAACAGGTGCTATCTGCACAAGACATGGAGCCCTACCGAATTCCCAGAAGAACCATTGACATGGGATTGAGAAGGAAAATGGGAGAACTCATCACCCACCTTTCTATATTATCACTGTGTGAGGAAAAGGACCTCTATGCTACAGACTTTTAGCTGGATCTGAAGGGGACTGCTCACTTGACCTACCAGAATAATATTTGCAATATTATTTTTTAAAATGTTGGCTTTGAAGGTGTGCCTACTTTTATTCAGTGTTAGGAATGGAGTGGTAGAGCTTTTATAGTTTGTTTGAGAAATAGAAGATGGACAGGTTGAAACCCACATAAGCATGAGAATGGAGTGGTAAACATTGATCTCTACTGGGTTCCAAGACTTCCCACATATTGAATCATGTTTAGCTACAGTGAGCATTAGAATTATAAAATAATACTTTAAGTATTAGATCTTAGTAACTTGGAGTCTTTGATCACATAACAGGTTAGAGAAATAACTGCTAAAGTGCTGTAGGTTGAGCCAGAATAAGTTTCCTAAGGGGGCTTTGCCTCTAAGGAAATCTTTGGTATGAGTTTTACAGTTGTTAGTTGCTTAAAATGGGAAAGCTTTGTTAATCAGTGGATGTTAAAAGTAAGGGTTAGTGAAAGCTTATCAAATTATAAGTAGGAGTTTGTAGTTCTTTAAATCTTATCTACATTGTTCTCAAAAATATGTCATATGACATAGTTCATAATTATCTTTAATGCTTTAAAAAATCCATGTTGACTGAAAAACATGATTTCTATATAAATGTGCTCTAACCAGTATAATGTTATAAGATGCTTATTCGAGATCCATTCTATAATCATAGCCACCACCAATTAGTAGTTGCTCAAATCAAAGTCATAGTATCTATGAGGAAACAGCCTCAAACACACTAGTCGTTTAAATCTCTAAACCATATTGAGAAAATATCTTTATTTTTAAAATAATTATAAAATGTTTCCTAACCTGGTTTCTAAAGAAATATAGCTGTTCCTGAGTTGCAATTGTAACATACTCAAGTAAAAATAAAGTATTTCACATTTCATACTAGCAGGGACTTAAACCTCTCTGCTAGATTTACATTTCCTAAGCTCCCTATAATTAATCTTAAACTAAGCCTCAACCTCAGTGATACTGTGCATGGTGACTCTGGGAGTTGTGAAAAGTGAAAGCTCAGCTCTGTCTCCCTTAAATGTTAGAATTGTTGGAAAGGGCTTTGGAAGTTGCCCAGTCAAAATTCCCAAATGGAGTTCAGATTTCTTTTACAAATGGTCTTTAAAATGGTTATCTGGTTTAGCTTAACCAGTTCCAGGGAGTGGGAACTCACTGTATTTCACTGTTGAAGAATTTCTAGTTATTAGAAAATTCTTGTTTTTTAGTCGGGCAAATTTGCCTCTTTGCAAGTTGACTATAAGGGTGCCACTTGGGAATGACATGGTGAATATTTATCTACTTCCCCTTCTAATAAAAAAAATCCTTAAATATTTAAGAGAGTGATCATCCCATCTTTCAATATCTTCTATGTCAGATAACTCAGTTGTTCAGCATTTTCATGATTTTATATGTTTCACCATCCTATGCTGGACACTTTCTAATTTGTTAGTAGTAAGATGTTTCAGGACATGATGCATCCATTCATTACATGGCTATTAAGCTCCTATTATGTGCCAGAAAGTGGGGATCCAATGATAAATAAGACAAAGTCTCTGTCATCAAAGATATGGACAATAAACAAGTAAACAGATAAATATATAATGCGTTTTTAGGTAATGGTAAGTGCTGTGAAAAATACTGTAAATGATAGAAAGTGTTGGCAATAGAGAAGGACTATGTTAAATAGATAGTCAGGGAAGATCTCCCTAAGTGGCATTTGACCTGAGACCTGAGTACAATGCAATGTACTAGTATGTGTAGTAGTCTTGAGGAAAAACATTCCAGGTGGAGAAACAGCAATTACAATGGCTTTGAGGTGGGAATGATGTGACAGGAATTTAGTAATGGATGGGTTTTCATAGCTTTCCTCCCTTCCCTTGACTGAAGTTAAATCTACATAACTTCAATATCTGTGCAAATTCTGCTTTCCTCCTGTTCAACTTCTCCTTTCCTCCTTGATACACATATGTATATGTGTACTAGTAAACTTATACACACTCATTCTCCTAAAGATAATATCATCTCTGCTAAATCAGTTCTTAGGAATTTTGTGATACAGAATTAAAAAGCTGGAGAGAGAGAGAGAGAGAGAGAGAGAGAGAGAGAGAGAGAGAGAGAGAGAAAGAAAGAAAGAAAGAGAGAGAGAATGAATGAATGAATTAGTGGCAAGAGGAAAAGGGGTATACTTAGCCAAAAAGGCATCATTGAAAGTAGCAAAGTCAAATTCTTACAAAGGCTAAGGATGACAAATTAGTGATGCAAGTGGGGTGTAATGCCATGAAGAGTTATGGCTTCAATTGTGGCATACACCAAATAAACAAGTCAGGTCCTACTCAGCTAGAGAATATTGTTGGAATGCATAATGCAAACCCAGTAATACCATATGTCCCAATATTTCAAGAATAGTAACAGATCTGTTTTCATATGAGATTTTCTAATTTTAAAAACACTGTCATACGGACTTCTACTTTTAGGAAGATGGGGTAGACAAAGTTGTTCCTATTTTATCTATTAAATATGACTAAAAACCCTGGATAGTATATATAAAAAATAAGAAAACTCTGAAAGATGGAGAGAAAAGGGCAAATTAACCAAGGACTTGGGACCCAAAGAAATATACTATGATGAGTTATTTGCATTATCTTTTACCTCCTATATTTCTGACTTGGAGCTAAAGAAATTGAAAAGCTGGAAACACAAATGGGCATAGACAAAAAAGCCCTAATAAAATGTACTCTCTCTGGCCCTGAAATAGGAAAAAGGAAGCTTAGTAAGACAGAAAATTTTTATAAATAACTGCTCTAGTCCAGTCATATAGTCCATAAATGTTTAAGACAATTATATAATAAACTGGAGGGTAAAGGAAAGTAAGGTTTCTATACTTCATTTGAACTGATAAAATAATGATACTAGTAGATTGTGATAAGATATGTATATGTAATGTAATACTTAGAGCAACCACTTTAAAAAGCCACACAAAGAGATATACTCCAAAACTGTACAGGTAAATCAAAATAGAATTTAAAAAATATTCAGATCAACATGAAGGCAGGAAATAGACAACAGAAATAGAAGACAGAAAAACAATAAAATGATAGACTTAAGCTTTAATGTATCAATAATTACATTAAATGTAAATAAATATAAATGGTCTAACTTCACAAATTAAATGACAGAGATTGGCAGGATATCTTAAAAATATGATCCAATTATATACTATCTGCAAGAAACTCATTTTCAATATAATAACATAGGCAGAATGAAAGCAAAATGATGATAACAGATATATCAGGCCAAAATTAATGGAAAGAAAGTAGGAGTGGCTATATGAACATAAGATAAACTAGATTTCAGAGCAAAGACTATTACTAGAGACAAAGAGGGACATTATTTAATAATGAAAGAATCAATGCATAAAGAAGACAGAGCAATGCTAAATGTGTATGTACCACATAACAGAGGGGCAAAATATGCGAAGCAAAAACTGATAGAACTGAAAGGAGAGATACATAAACCCACAATTATAATTGGAGATTCTACACTCTCCTCAACAAGTTTATAGACAAACCTTATAGGAAATCAGCAAGGATATATGTATTCATCTGCTATAGCTGCCATGACAGCTGTTTCTCCTGAGGCCTCCCTCCTTGTCTTGCAGATGGCTGCCTTCTCATTATGTCCTCACATGGCCTTTCTTCTGTGTGTGCACACATCACTGGTGTTTTTTCCTCGTATAAAGATATTGATCCTATTGGATTAGGGCCCACTCTTATGACTTTTATTAATCTTAATTACCTCTTAAAGGCCCTGTTTCCAAATATAGTTACATTTACAAGTAAGGACTGGAACATATACATTTTGGGGGAGGGGACAGAATCTAATTCATAACAATATAGAAGAACTCATCACCATCAGCTAGCAGGATCTAAATGACATTTATAGAAAACTGGACCCAACAATAGCAGCGAGCACATTTTTCAAGTGTCCACAGACCATATACCAAGATAAACTACATCTGGGGCCATAAAACAAACCTCAGCAAATTTAAAATAATTGAAATCATACAGAATGTGTTCCAACCAAAATGGAATCAAACTAGAAATCGAACTAGAAATCGATAACAGAAAGAGGAGAAGAAATTCTTCAAATACTTGTAAACTAAACAAGAAACTTCTAAATAACCCATGACTCAGAGGATGTTTTAAGAAATCAAATAATACTAGTACATTAAACTGAATAGAAATGAAAATAGGATACACCGAAATTTGTGGGACACAGACAAAACAGTGCTGAGTAAACAAGCAGAAGAGAGGAAAGAATAAATATTAGAGCAAAATTTGTAAAATTAAAAACAAAAAAGCAATTTAGAAAATCAATAATAAAGAGAAATCAGAAATGGTTCCTTGAAAATGTCAATAACATCAACAAGCCTCTCACTTGGATGATAAAGAAAAAATAGAGAAGACTCAAATTTGTCTATATCTACCATAGTATATCAAAAATAAAGGATATCAGTACAGGCACCACAGACAACAAAAGGTAATAAGGAAATAGTACAAATCAAACTTACACACACAAATTTGACAACTTAGAAAATATGACCACTTTCTGGACAAACACAATCTACCACAACTTAGCCAATATGAAATATGGATAGACATATAACTATTAAGGAAATTGAATCCATAATTTAAAAACTTTCCAAAAAGAAATCTTCAGGTTTAAATTGTTGCATTGGAGAATGCTACCAAACAGAAGCATTAATACTAATTGTTCACATTCTCTTCTAGAAAATAGAAAAGGAAAGATCACTTTCTAATTTATTTTATGATGTAGTATCATATTTTTCATGATTATGAAGACAGAAATCTTTAAATGTTAGCAATTCAGCATATATAAAAATAATTATATACTTTGAAGCTAGGGATGCAAGGCTGACTTAATATTGGAAAATCAACCAATGTAATCTACTATATCAACAGGCTAAAGGATAAAAATCACATGATCATATCAATTGATGCAAAAAAAAGTGCTTGATAAAATTCAACTCTCATTCATGATCAAGACTATCAGAAAAATAGGAATAGAGGGGAACTTTCTCAACTGGACAGAGAGCTTCTGCCAAACATCTAAAGCTAATGTTTCAATGGTGAACAGCTGAATGATTTATTCAAGATCAGGAACAAGCCAAGATGTCTGCTCTCACTTCTCTTATTTACATAGTGCTGGAAGTCTAGCCAATGGAATAAGGCAAGAAAGGAATTAAAAGGCCTGCAAACTGGAAAGGAAGAAATCAAACTGTTCCTATTTGCAGTTGACATAATTGTCTATGTAGAAAATACCCTCAAATCTACAAAAACCCTTCTTCTTGGGGGAAACTGAGGAAAGGACACTTGGGATTGCTCCATATTATTTTTTACAATACACATGTAAATGTGTAATTAGCTCAAAAAGATGTAATTAAAAATTACTATTGGCAAATCAGAACATATTGTCTGTTCACTAACTTTGCACCCCTTAACCACAGTGTGAGAAGAGAGGAGGTGAAGAAAAGTATTGGGTAGCCTAGAGAGGGAGAGATTTGTGAACTGGTAAAGAGAAATACTCCAGAACAGCCAACGTCATGAAAAAGTAGATAGAAAAGAGGATATTTGCCCAGCCAGCGTGGCTCAGTGGTTGAGTGTCAACCTATGATCCAAGAGGTCATGGTTCAATTCCTGATCAGGGCACATGCCCAGGTTGTGGGCTCCATCCCCAGTGTGGGGCATGCAAGAGGCATCCAATCAATGATTCTCTCTCATCATTGATATTTCTATCTCCCTCTTCCTTCTTCTCTGAAATCAATAAAAACATTTTTAAAAAGAAAAGAGGATATTTGTTAGTGATACAGTTTGTCCTGTATTTGGGGGACCTTTCTTGTTTTCCAGAACTTTAGGGAAAGACATATTAATCAATGTACTTCTTTAACTGTGATATTGTAACAAGACTGAGCCATGTGTGATCTAGCTTTTTAAGGTTTACAAGTCAATGTTGGAAAGTCTTGTGGTTATAGTTAATCCTGGAAAGAGCCTGAAATATGTATAAATAGATAGGAGGTTCAAGGAGAAATGGCCAAATGCCCATATGCCAGCAGGAGTGGACATTGCTTGTCTAGCAGACCCTTGCTACCATTTTCTATTGGCATGTGGTCATGGTTATTGGTTCTTTTTCCTAGTAAGGAGAAATTTGCTTCTGGGTAGGTGCCATTCTCTCTCCCTTTTTCCAATTTGTACCTAGAATGCTATGATAACAGTGCTCAGGATACATATAGAGACATTGTCTTCTGGGGCCTTTGAGAGTGGATGGAGAGGGATTCGATGAGGTGCTGCAAGGTCTGGATGACCTCTCTGACCTAAGAGCACACTGCAGAAGGGGGTGGGAGTATCCTGTCTCTCCATCTGCTAATCATGATCCATCCGGGTGTTCACGTGCCGTTTAAGCCACTGACTTCTGGTTCTGGGCAGAGGGAAAATGAGCTCAGGTGCATAGAATTGAAAGGTAATGAGAATGATTAATCAAATTCCTTCCAGTAAAGGGTGCCATGTGCCAGACTCTGTCCTGGATAACTCTCCTACGTGTGAATCCGGGGCCAGGCTTCACCCTCAGGTGTCTGGTATCTGAGAGCAGACATCTGTGCTTGGAGCAAGCTGAGGGTGACTGGAGGCCACTTCTGGCACGGTGTCTTTGCTTCATCACGATGCTCTGCCGAGGTTTGTTCACAATCTCCTCCGGCCATGCTCATTTAGTTATGGAAACAGGGTGAACACGAGCAATGGGAAATGCAGTTCGCTGTTGGGGCAAGGTGGCCCTGGTAGTGAGCCTTCTGCCCAGTGGAAAGCCCTTTGTGGGAACTAGAAAAAGCTCCATGTGGTTTAAAATCAATATAGAGAAATCACTGGAGAACAAATGACTCTGCTGTTGTCTAATTTATCAATCTAATTATATCTGTCTATCTAATCTAATTTTAGATAAACAGGAATGAGTTGATCATAGAGGATCTAGGGTATTGAACTTTTGGGACTTCTTGATGAGATCTCTACAGCAGGTGTAATAGTATCTTTTAGGGGATAACTTTTAATCTACAAGATAAAATCCAGAAGGAGAAATAAATTTATTAAATCTCTTCACTTTGAGGTGAGAAGTTTTTTTAGTTCTGTTTATGACTCTGCAACTAATGAATTAGTTATTTTGGGGGGTAATTTTCCTCACCAGCAAAACAGAGATGGGATGGAATGTTGGACAGTCACCTCCCTCAAATGACAAATATCCACTATGCTCTGATATTTTAATTAGCTGTGTGACTATGGAAAGTCATTTCATATTCCCGACCCTCAGTTTATTAATCTGTAACATCAAAGGTCTGGACCATACCAGCAATTTTCAACTATTTTTTCTTAAACAGTTGATCAGCTTTATCAAATGAAATTTCATCTTGCCTTGGCCGATGTCACTCAGTGGTTAGAGCGTCGTCCCGCACACTGGAGGGTTTGATTTCCAGTCAAGGGTGCATACCTTGATTTCAAGTTGGATCCCCAGCCCCATTTGGGGAGTGTGAAGGAGACAACCAATCAATGTGTCTCTCTCATATCAATGTTTCTCTTTCTCTCCTCCTCCCTCTCCCTCTCTCCCCCTCGCTTCCTTCTACTCTTTAAAAATATCAATGGAAAAAATATCCTCAAGTGAGGATTAACAACAAAAAAAAAGAAGTTTTTCATTTTGACACCCAAGATATATAACATGCAAAAGTCAACCTGCTCTGGTTGAGGGGAAGGGGTAAGGGTGGATGGAGAAAACTTTGCTCAGCCTCCTCATTCCCTACCCTCCATTTCTCTACCCTGCTACTATCCCCCCAAGCCTTGAAAACTCCTGGGGTTACTTTAAGGATCCCCCAGAGTTCCATGGAACACAGTTTGAAAACTGCTGGATTCTGCAATTGCTCAGGTCTCTTTCAAATGTAACATTTGGTGATTCAATAAGTCCAGGATTTATAATGCTGCTAATTTTATCTGTATTTGTTAGCACCTACTCTTGGAGAGGTGGTTTCTTGGTTCAGCATTTAGCAAATTAGGCAGTTTGGTTAAACTTGATTTTCTTTCATTTAAAAAAATTGAAACCAGGGAAAAACATTATGAAAGCCCCAATATTTATTGTGTTTACTTGTTACACTTTATAACCCAATGTTTGTCCCATGTGCGAACTGCCAGGAGGAATCTGCTAAAGAACTGAGGAGAAATTTGGACTTTCTCCCTAAAAAACACCATAGTTTACATATACCATATTTTCATTCACACACAGAAAAACAAACAAACAATGGAAGGGAAAGAAAGCAAAATGCTAATAGGAGATACTTTTAGATATTGGGGTTAAAGGTAATTTTGATTTTTTCCCTTGTCCCTATTTTATGGACTTTAAGCAACACTTGTATATAACTTTTCTAATCATAAAAGTTATTAAAAATGAACACATTTTCACTCAAAAGTAATTAAGTTAATTAAAAAGATTATCAAGTCAGTACAAAAATGGAAATTAATAGTGCTAAAAAATAGCATTTTTTGACTCTGAACTCAATGAGCCAGTGCAGTTAAAGATGTAAGAACCCTCATTTTTTTTTTTTTTACCTCTTCTTATGGTGAATGTGCCTTATTCCTCTAGGGACAGAAGACCAGTGATTGGGGAAAATTTTGTGGATGAAGCAGCTGGTGGCTGTTCTGGTTACCATACAGAAGAGGACTCACTCTTTTGGATACTAATGTTTGGCTTGCTGCAGATGTTTAGATCAGTGGCAAATTCAGCTTAGATATCTAAGAAGCAATCTCCTTATTTCTGGCACTATATCTAAACTGTCTTGTAAGACCTAGAAAGTCCGATACTCTTTGTCCCTTCCATTTACTGTAGTCTTGGCCTAATGACGCCCACATGGAGAACTTGATAAATGCTGTGAGATCCCAAGGTCAAGGATAAATTTCAGGACTAACTGTGACAATCCTTAAAACCCACCTGGACTTTTAGCTCCTGTGAAAATCAAGGTGGAGGGAGAACAAATGAAAATTCCTCTGCATTTTATTTATTTTTCTCCTTTATAGAGAACTCTAAGGTAATTAGGCTTAACTTCATCAGCAAAGTAAAGAGAAGAAAAGTCCCATTTTCAGTATCTGACTGTCTTCTTAAATAGAGATGAGAAGATAATAGATGGATAAATAGATGGAGTAAAAGAAAGTTACAGTCGTCAGATCTATATTCAGTTTATGATGTTTGATTTTCAGAGTTAGTTGGGTGTTTTGCCTTAAAACTTTCTCCTTCTCCCTCTTTCTCTTTTTGATATAGTTTAAAAGAAAATAGATAAAGGCAAAGAAAAATCATTTTTAGGGTTGGCTTTCCAGTTATTCCATGGTCTCAGTGGTCATTGCTTCAAACCCAGCACCAACTAGTCACATGCAACTGGCGTCATTGTGGCCCCTGTGATGAAGGTTGTGGCTGTAGGTAGAAGGAAGCATAGGAAGATGGGAGAGTGCAGCCTAGAGTACCTCACTCAGGGAACTAGAAGTCACATTATTTTTCCAAGGGTCTTAGTGTAATGTCAGATCTCATGTTTCTGCCTGGCATGACAATGCCTTATGCTTAGTTACAAAACACATTTGTACTTGTCTTATGCAATCCTCACCTACAAGGTAGAAATGGCTATTCTCATTTTATGCATGAACACACTAAAGGCTAGAATATGGAAGTGACCAATGTCACAAAGTTAATATGTGGCAGAGCCAGAACTTGAATCCTGGACTTTGGGTTCTAAAAACAGTGCTGCCCTAGCTGGTCTATCTCAGTGGATAGAGCATCGGCTTATGGACCGAAGCGTCCCAGGTTCAATTCCGGTCAAGGGCATGTACCTCAGTTGCAGGCTCCTCCCCGGCCTGGGCCCTGATTAGGGTTCGTGCAGGAGGAAACCAATTGATGTGTTTCTCTCAAATCGATATTTCTCTCTGTCTTTCCCTCTCTCTTCCATTCTCTCTAAAAAGCAATGAAAAAAATATCCTCGGGTGAGGATAAAAAATAAATAAGTAAAAACAGTGCTGTATTTGCTAAACCCCTTAACCATGATGAATGGATTTATACCTTATCTCATTTTGGGAGTTTTCTGCCATGCTCACTCCAGATCTCAGTACCAATGCAGTGCTTTATGTATAACAAATGCCAGTACTAAAAGAAATAATTTTCTTAGTTTGGAGAACGTCATTTATCCTCATCAAATAAGACCCCAAAATTAGCTGATTCCATTAGCTACATGAATTCCTTGTGAAGTTATGCTAGGAGTGAGGTTATGGGATAGAAGATGATCTTGACTTTCTAATAGGAAAAAACATTCAGCTGGAAGACCTCACATGACCTTGAAGTGACCTTAAGTAAATAACTTAGCCTCTTGGAACATCTTCTCTTCAAAAAGGGCTTGATAATACCTACCCTTCATTCCTTGTGGGGTTATACTTTTATATTTTAAAGTAGTCCCCTGTTATATGTGGTTTTGTTTTCCATGGTTTCAGTTACCTGTGATCAAGTACAGTACAAAAATATTAAATGGAAAATTCTAGAAATAAACAATTCATAAATTTTAAATTGCATGCCATTCTGAGTAGTATGATGGAAATCTTGCATGTTCTTGCTTCATCTCATTCAGGACGTGAATCATCCCTTTGTCCAGCATCTCCATGCTGTTTATGCTCCCTGCCCCTTAGTCACTTAGTAGCCAACGTGGTTATCAAATCGACTGTCTTGGTATGGCAGTGCTTGTATTCAAGTAACCCTCATTTTACTTAATAATGGTTCCAAAGCACAAGAGTAGTGATGGTGGTAATTCAGATATGCCAAAGAGAAGACATAAAGTATTTCTTTTAAGTGAGAAAATAAAAGTTCTTAACTTAATGAGGAAAGAAAAAAAATCATATGCTGAGGTTGCTGAGATCTACAGTATGAATGAATCTTCTGTCTGTGAAATCAGTGAGGAAGAGAAAAGAAATCCATGCTAGTTTTGCTGTTTGCACCTCAAACAGCAAAAGTTACCACCACAGTATATGATAAAGTACTTTAGATGGAAACAGCATTAAATTTGTGGCTGAAAGACATGAACAGAAAACATATACACGGGGCTTGGTACTGTTTGCAGTTTGAGCATCCACTGGGGGTCTTGAAATGTATCCCCCATGGATAAGGGGGGACTACTGTACTTTTAAGTCTGTGATCCATCTATCCTATCTAATAATAGACAAACATGGTAATTAACCGTACCTCTGACATGCTTCCCATTGGCTAATCAGGGCGATATGCAAATTAACTGCCAACCAAGATGGCAGCCGGCAGCCAGGCAGCTGAAGCGAACAGGAGGCTTGCTTGCTCCAGTGACGGAGGATGCCAAGGTTCCCCGCCTGCCGCTGCTGGCCTCTGAGCTGCAGTTTAAGAAACATTGTTGCAAATATAGAAGCTAAACAAACTCCAAAAACCTGCTTTCAGCCATCAGAGCTGAAGCGAGCAGGACCGAAACAATGTTGCAATTATGGAACCCAAACAAACCCAGATCCCTGCTTTCAGCAGCCGAGGTCTCAGAGCTGGAGCTGAGCCTCAGAGCTAAAGCCGGCTCTCAGCTCCAGTGACAGCCATAGAAGGTAAATAAATCCCAGAATAAAAAAGAAAAAAGAAAAAAAGGAGAGGTTGGGAGCTTCAGTCACCCACCAGCCTGAAAACGGCCCTCAGCCCCTCACCCAGACTGGCCAGGCACCCCAGTGGGGACCCCCACCCTGAAGGGGGTGTGACCAGCTGCAAACAGCCATCATCCCCTCAC
Source organism: Myotis lucifugus (assembly GCF_000147115.1). Classification (NCBI taxonomy): domain Eukaryota; kingdom Metazoa; phylum Chordata; class Mammalia; order Chiroptera; family Vespertilionidae; genus Myotis; species Myotis lucifugus. The sequence goes on from NW_005871082.1 coordinate 1,397,100, forward strand.
CCAGGCTGGCCAGGCACCCCAGTGGGGATCCCTACCCTGAAGCAACAAGATGGTGGCTAATTTGCATACTGAAGGCAGGCAGCAGCGAGCAAGGCTGTCCACGGGACCAAGATATGGATCTGTGACCCTGCTGGGCAGGGGGCAGTGCTTGAGGCTGTCCGCGGTCCCGGGACCCGGATCTGTGACCCTGCCGGGCGGGGGGCACCACGGGAGGCTGTCCGAGGTCCCAGGACCGGATCCGTGACCCTTCCCAGCGGGGCGGCAGCTTGCACAGGGGTGGATCGGCTGGGGTTGGGCAGGGCAGGACGCCTGGCTTCCACCCAGCCCCAGTCACTCTGGGCAGGTGAGCAGTGCAGAGAGCCTCTGGACAGGGGAGGCAGGCCGGTGGAGGGCAGCCTATACTCCCCACATGGCAGTGGTGACAGCTGTGAGGGCGCCAAGTGGAGCCTGCAGGCTGAGCTGAAGTAGCGCCTGCAGGCCATCAGTGCCCAGGAGTGGCTGCGCAAGATCCGCCTCCTGGCCCAGAAGGTGCAGGATTGCAGGGACAGCCACCGTGGCGGGCCAGACTGACGTCCTCCTGGCCGCACCACGGGGGTTTGCAGATCTGCAAAGCCAGAGGCCTCCGGTGTGCACATCCCCCCCTGGCGTGCGAACATCCCCCAGCACACTGTCACCCTCCCACGCCTGCAACAGTTGCAAACCAAGGCGTACACAAGTTCCCCCCGCCTCTCCACCGCACTTCCATCAACCCAGCATGCCTAACGCCCCCACAGGATGTGCACACATCCCCTCTGATGCGCTCACATCCTTTGGAGAGTGTCTGGGTGTTCTGGGTGCTGAGGGTGGGCACCTGTGAGATGACAGTGAGAGGGCGAAGTGGTGATGCTCTGTTCCCACGGAGGCCAGTGCAGCTATGAGATCACCTCTGGGGGGTTAATTCAGGTGCTGAGGCAGGAGCAGGTGAAGATAGACACACCTGGTGGGCACGGGCGGCCCTCGCTGAGGTGCCTTCGGTCAGCGTTCAAGATCAAGAACCCAGAGGCGGAGAGGAGTTCCGTCCTCTCAGTGAAACTGGGATAGTCGGGGTGACTGTAGAGGAGGAATGTGCACTTTGGGTACCAGCACCCATGAGTGAAGGCTGCCCTGACTGAACCTCACTTGCTTGGGGCCTACCTCACTCCTGCCGGGCAGCAGGTGACAGGACATGCTTTTCTGAATTAATGAGAGAAAATGTTGATTCTCCTGCTGCCCACGAAGGTGGAAAGTGAAGTGGGGAGACATGTGGGGAGTGAGCGAGGTTCCCTGTCTGGGGGTTCCAAATCTACTGTTGTTTTATTTCACCGCTGACTAGAGATATACAGGGTGTCCCCCCAAAATGTATACACACTTTGAATACCTACTAATTCCAATGGTTTTAAGCATAAGAAAGAAACAACAATGGAGCTGTTATCTGTTAAAAGTGTGGGCACAAACAGGTAGTTGGACATTCCCTGAGGGGTCTCAGATTGGAGAGGGTGAAGGCCAGACTGAGGGGCCCCTTCCCCCCCCACCCCAGTGCACGAATTTCGTGCACCGGGCTACTAGTCTCTATATATAAAAGGCTAATATGCAAAGTGTCCCCTCAGGAGTTTGACTGGAAGAATGGGAGTTTGATTGCTAGCTATGACGTGTGCTGACCACCAGGGGGCGGCGCAGAACATGGCGGGTGACAGCTGTGCTGGTGGGGCACTGAGGGAGCAAGGGAAGGAGGATGCCGGGAGGTGGGGAACCTGATCTGCCCTGATCACCAGCCAGGCCTACCCGTGCACAAATTTCGTGCACCAGGCCTCTAGTTTTGAGATAATTTTGTATGGAGTATGAGATTAAGTAGAGGCTCAGTTTTTGCCTGCGCTTACAGATATACAATTGTTCCAGCACCGTTTGTTGAAAGGCTATTTTTCCTTCATTGAATTGCTTTTGTACCCTGGTCAAAAGAAAAACCCATGAGAATATTTTGTAGGTCTATTTATGGGTTGTTGATTGTATTCCATTGGTCTGTACATCTATCCCTCCACCAGTACCCTAAAATCTTGATTACCCTAGTTATATAAATTTTGAAATTGGATAGATTGACTCCTCCTACTTCATTTTTCTTTTTCAGTATTGTTTTAGCTATCCTATCTCCCTTTCCTTTCCATATAAAATTAAAAATAATCTTGGCTATATCTACAAAAATTCTTGCTGAGATTTTGACAGAATTCATGTTAAATCTACATATTAATTTGGAACATTTACTATGTTATGTTTCCCAATTCACGAACATGGTATATCTCTTAATTCAGTAAAAACTGATTTTTAAAATCAGCATTGTATAGTTTTCAACATATAAGTCCTATTAGATTTATATCTAAGTACTTATTTTTTTCTGAGAAATTGTGTTATTATATTTTTAATTTTGGCACCCACATATTTATTTTTAGTATATGCTAATACAATAGATTATGGGTTTATCTTTTGTCCTGTGATCTTGTTGAACTCACACATTAGTTCTAGGTGTGTGTGTGTGTGTTTCTTAGGATTTTCTAGGTAGAAAATTATGCATCTGCAAATAGGGACAGTTTTAATTTCTTGCTTCAATTCCATATGCAATTTGTTTTATTGCTTTATTTCACTGGATAGAACTTCCAGCACTATGTTGAATAAGAACATGAAATATCTTTGCCTTGCTCCTGATATTAAGAGGAAAGAATTCAGTCATCTGCCATTGTGAATTATTTATTTGTTTGTTTGTTTGTTTAGTAGATGCTTTCTATCAAGATAAGGAAGTAAGGAAGTTCCTTTTATCCTTATATCCTTATTTTTTCTGACACTTTTTTTCCTCATGAATGGTTGGTAAATTTTTGTTAACTGCTTTTCCTGCATCAATCAATATTATCCTGTTGATTTTCTTTAGCCTGAGGACATGGTGGATTATACTGATACATTTTTGACCAACCTTGAATCCTTGGGATAAGCCCCCCAGTTGGTCATAGTGTAAAATTCTTTGGGTATATTGCTAAATTCTATTTGCTAATATTTTAAAAAGAATTTTTATGTTTATATTCATGAAGAATATTGATCTGTAGTTTTCTTTTTTGTACTTTGTCTCATTCTGGTATCAGGGTAATACTAACAAGAAAATGAATTATAGTGTTCCCTTGTCCTATTCTCAGTAGGTTATTCTATAGACTTATTCTTAATTCTTTAAATTTTTGATAGAATTATCTAGCACAACCATCTAAACCTGAAGATTTCATCTTGGGAAATATCTTAATTGTAGATTCAATTTTGTTAATAGTTAAGTGACTATTCAAATTATCTATTTTATATGGATGATTTGTGGTAGGTAGTGTTTTTCAAGGAATTGGTCTATTTCATTTAAATGACCAAATTGGTGTAGATAGAATTTTTTGTAGTGTTACTTTTTATGCTTTTGGAGACTACAGGTAGTTCCTATAGGTTTTCTTTCTTTCTTTTTTTAATTAAATCTTTATTGTTCAGATTATTACATTGGTTCCTCTTTTATCCCACCATAACTCCCCTCCACCCAGTTCCCACCCCACCCTCAGCCCTCACTCCCCACCCACTTTCCTCATCCATAGGTGCACGATTATTGTCCAATCTCTTCCCGCACCCCCCACACCCTTCCCCCCCCCCAAGAATAGTCAGTCCATTCCCTTTCTATGTTGCTGATTCTCTTGCAATCACCAGTTCATAGTGTTCATCGGATTATTTATTCACTTGATTTTTAGATTCACTTGTTGCTAGATGTGTATTTGTTGTTCATAGTTTTATCTTTACCTTTTTCTTCTTCCTCCTCTTCTTAAAGGATACCTTTCAGCATTTCATATAATACTGGTTTGGTGGTGATGAACTCCTTTAGCTTTTTCTTATCTGTGAAGCTCTTTATCTGACCTTCACTTCTGAATGATAGCTTTGCTGGATAAAGTAATCTTGGTTGTAGGTTCTTGGTATTCATCACTTTGAATATTTCTTGCCACTCCCTTCTGGCCTGCAAAGTTTCTGTTGAGAAATCAGCTGACAGTCGTATGGGTACTCCCTTGTAGGTAACTGACTTTCTTTCTCTTGCTGCTTTTAGGATTCTCTCTTTGTCTTTTGCTCTTGGCATTTTAATTATGATGTGTCTTGGTGTGGTCCTCTTTGGATTCCTTTTGTTTGGGGTTCTCTGCACTTCCTGGACTTGGAAGTCTATTTCTTTCACCAGGTAGGGGAAGTTTTCTGTCATTATTTCTTCAAATAGGTTTTCAATATCTTGCTCTCTCTCTTCTTCTGGCACCCCTATAATTCTGATGTTGGTACGCTTGAAGCTGTCCCAGAGGCTCCTTACACTATCTTCGTATTTTGGGATTCTTTTTTCATTTTGCTTTTCTGGTTGGGTGTTTTTTGCTTCTTCATATTTCAAATCTTTGACTTGATTCTTGCGCTCCTCTGGTCTGCTGTTGGGAGTCTGTATAATATTCTTTATTTCAGTCAGTGTATGCTTAATTTCTAGTTGGTCCTTTATCACAACATCAAGGGTCTCATTAGATTTCTTGAGGATCTCACTACATTTATCGGCGGTCTTACCAGTCTTCTTGAGGATCTCACTACATTTATCGGCGGTCTTACCAGTCTTTTCGAGGATCTCACTACATTTATCGGCGGTCTCACCAGTCTTTTCGAGGGCCTTACTCAATTTATCGGCGGCTTCTAAACAGTTCTTTAAAGACCTTAAAAGTGTGGTTTTGAACTCTATATCCGGCATTTTGCTTTCCTCCATTTCTGTCATTTGTGTCCTGTTTCTTTGTCTCGGCATTTTTTATGCTTCGCTGTGTTGAAAGAGTGCCTTTCTGTGCTAAGTGTCCCTATAGGTTTTCATTTGTTATTTTTTTCAGCTCTAAAGTATCCATTTTGTTTTATTTATAATGTCTCTTTATTTGCTGATCCTTTTATCTCTTTGCTGAGACTTTTTTAAATTTGTTTCAAGTGTGTTTGTAATTGGCCATTGAAGCACTTTTATGATGGCCATTTTGAAATTTTTGTCCGATAAATCTAACATTTCTGCCATCTCACTATTGGCATCTATTGATGTCCCTTTCCATTCAGTTTGAGGTCATCTTGGTTCTTGCTATGACTCATGATCGTCAATGAAAATCTGAACATTTTAGTTAGTATGTTATGAGAATCTGGATCTCATTTAAACTTCCTGTTAACCTGGCTTTGTCAGATACTTTTGTCTGGGAAAGGTGAAGTTAGCCACTGCTCATTGCCTGATTCAGGTGGAAGCCTCGGTTCCCTACTCAACATCAATACCTGAGTATGGGGCTGTTACTCCTGGGCAGAGTTTGGAGACCTGTCTCTCCCCCCCCCGCAAACTCCACTGATACCTTCCTGCCCAGGAGTCATAGGGATGCCTTGTTACCACTCCCTATGTGGCCTCCACTGATAGTGTGATGGTAGTGGAGGGGTTGCCTTGTTACTGCTAGGTGGTGGTAAAAGGTCTCTGACAAAAACCCAGAGGGATGGAGGGTGATGCCTTGTTACTGCCAAGTGGGAGTGTAAAATAAAAAAAAAATCCAAGCTCCCCATGTGGTCTCAATTGACACCATGCACGGTTTATTATGAAAATCCTGGCTCCCACTTGGCTGTCTCTGATACCACACAGGTGGGAAGTTAGAATGCCTCCTTATAGTCTGGCAAGGATGGAGATTTAGGGTCTCCACTTGGTCTTTGCTGATCTGGTCAGGGGTGGAAGCACACTTTTTCTCTGTGGTGTTTGGCTGGACTATGGCTATCTACACTAATAAAAGAGAAACATGCAAATTAACCATCACTCCATCACTCCACCACTCCGCTACACCCACCAGCCAATTAGAGCAACTATGCAAATTAACCCAACAAAGATGGCGGTTAATTTGCACATGCAGGTGCGAAGGGAAGACTGAAGACAACTGAAGATGGTGGTGGCCACGGAGCTGGAGTGAGCAGGAGGCTTGGGTTGCTCCTGGCAACAGAGGAAACCAAGCTTCCCACCTGCCCTGGGCTCCGCTCAAGGAGGGGCTGGGGGCCTGGGCTCCACTCAAGGAGTGGCTGGGCACCTGGGTCACCGAGGGCAACCCAGGCTTCCAGCCAGCCCTGGCCTCCGCTCGAGGAGCTGGAAAAAAAAAGGAGAGGCTGGGAGCAGCCAGAGCGGAGAAGCCAAGCCTCGCTGCTGCAGCCAGACCAAAGGCCTGGGTCCTGGGTGCTGGAGGAAAACTGGTGCCAGAAGCCAGGTGAAGGAAGGCCTATTGAGTGAATCTTTGTGCAATGGGCCACTAGTCTATATATATAAAAGGCTAAGTCTCCATCCATCCAACTGTTAGCTATGATGCACACTGACCACCAGGGGGCAGACGCTCAATGCAGGAGTTGCCATGATGCACACTGGCCATTTAAAAAGAAACGGCACCTCAGACCTGGCACTCACAAACCAGCACTCGGCTTTTCCCAAGTGGGACACAGGCTCCGCCACCACCCCAGAGTGACACCCCACCAAATTGCAGCCAACACTGCCAAGACCCCATGGCGCAAAATGTGGCCCACAGCCCAGTCCAACCCAGAAACAGTAGCTGTGGGCGCTGGGTAATGACATCATGTTGCAACGCCCTGCTTCCTCTCCCTAGCAATTAGCTCCTTGGAGTTTCTTCAGCCCAGGATCCCAACTGGCTTTATAGCCAGGTGCAAACATTTTACAGTTTAACCAAATGTTTGTGAAGCATTTTCCCATGCCTCATCTCATTTGAACCTCACAGAAGTCCTGGAGTAGGTAGATAGGAGACTTGGTAGAATCTTATTTTCTTTTCATTAGCCAGAAAACGGAGATGTAGAAAGTTTAGAAACTTGACCCAACTGAAAAGAAGTAAGAAATGGTGGAACTTTGCCCTAACCAGTTTGGCTCAGTGGATAGAGTGTCGGCCTGCGGACTCAAGGGTCCCAGGTTCGATTCGGCCAAGGGCATGTACCTTGGTTGTGGGCACATACCCAGTAGGGAGTGTGCAGGAGGCAGCTGATCGATGTTTCTCTCTCATCAATGTTTCTAACTCTCTATCCCTCTCCCTTGCTCTCTGTGAAAAATCAATAAAATATATTAAAAAAAAAGAAATGGTGGAACTTGAAAATTACTTCAGGTTTTCTCACTGTGCAGAATATAGTCAAACACTGCTACAGTTAAATGTTCTCCCTGCGTGATCTACAATAATAATCTGCTTTGTGTTGATATTTACTGCTGTGTTGCTGACAATTACCTGAAAGAGAAGTTGGGTTGCTTCACTGGGCTGGAAATTTACCTACATCAGAAAGCAGGTCTAAATAAGCAAGTTTATTTTATATCTATAAAAGGCTAAGTTGACTTGCACATGCGCGATACATATAAAGCTCTCGCTGGTGCCAATCGCACGCATGTGTTTCAATCTCTCATTGTCCATAGTGAATTTGGTTGACACTTCTATTATAGAGAAAGGGTGAATAGTGATATTAAAATATTTCTTCTAATTACTAGTAATTTCTTTTCAATATGCATGAATCTGTGCACCAGAACACTAGTTACTATATAAATGTCTAATCACTCTGTTATATACCTGAAACTAATACAATATTGTATGTTAGCTGTAATTGAAAATAAATTTTTAAAAAGTTTTCTATCTTCCTCAACCTTTCCTGATTTCTTTTGGCTAGAGATAGGCTTTTGATGGTGCTTTTTTTCTTTGTTAATCCTCACCCAAGGATATTTTTCCATTGATTTTAGAGAGAGTGGAAGGGAGAGAAGGAAAGAGGTGGGGGGGGGGGAGAGGGGAGAGAGAGAGAGAGAGAGAGAGAGAGAGAGAGAGAGAGAGAGGTGTGAAAGAGAAACATGGATTTGTTGCCTCCTACATGTGCCCTTTGCGCCCTTGCTGGGAATTTAACTCACAAACTTTCATTGTGGGGCAGCACTATAACCACTGAGCCATGCTAGCCAGGGCAATGGGGCTTCTTTTCTTATGCACTCTATGGTTTTCTACATCCCATTTCTCCAGTATCTAGTCTGAGTTAGATGATAAACAAAACAAACAAACAAACAAACAAACAAAAAACCCTAGGAAACTCATTGCTAAGTCATTTGTTTTAGGTCTTGAGGTCCCTAGTCAGTCAACCTTCTCTCTACTTTTGTGGGTCTTTTCAGGTTTGTTTTATATATAATCTTTTTAATTGTACTTACTAGGCAAATGAGAACAAATATGTTTACTCAGTTCTCACTGAAGTGGAAGTCTGTGCATTTGTTTTGAAAATACCAATGCCCTTGATAAATCTATGATAACTGATGGATCATTTGATGGTCAATTATAGGCTGACATTTGGGAACTCAGGGTAAGGATCCCAGGGTGCTGTCTGAGGTACTGGACACTTCTCAAAGTTCTCTGGCTCAGTGGATGAGAATTTTCCATGTCTTTATCTCATTGCTTCTAATGGCCTGGAACTTTTCCTCTGCTTCCACTTATTCTGGTACCAGCCTCCAATGACTCTTCCCTACCCTATCACACTCAAATTTTTTAAAAAATATATTTTTATTGATTTCAGAGAGGAAGAGAAAGGGAGAGAGAGATAGAAACTTCAATGATGAGAGCCAATCATTGATTGGCTGCCTCCTGCATGCCCCACACTGGGGGTCAAGCCTGTAACCTGGGCATGTGCCCTGATTGGGAATTGAACCATGGCATCCTGATTCATAGGTCAATGCTCAATCACTATGTCACCCTGACCAGGCTCACACTGAACTTTTAATGATGCATTATGAACCCAATCTTAGCTGGACCTTAATATCTGGGTACACATTGGTTATTTTTGTCAATAATTTGTATTTGTTATCACTCTAGCCATCACCTAGTCTGGCTGGATCCTGGGAAAGTCCAAGCACTGTCATGGTTCTCAATTACTTGTGTCATTGTTATCTGTAGCTACTGATTTGCCCTGTTTGTGGAGCAGTAGAGCAAGTCCTCTGGAAAAATGCAAAGCATAATGGAGACTCTTCCCTCAATATGCTAATAGTTCCAATGGAAACTATAATTTCAACTAGGGGAATTTTTCTGGAACCTTTAATCTATACTGCATTCATTGTTATTTGCTTTTAAAGTATAAGGAACAGAAAATAAAATAAATGATTGGCTATTTTGAGTTCTGCTCTTTTCCTTTCCCCTCATTTTTTCCACAGAGAAATAACTGCAAAACATTTTGCTCTGTTCTACTGGGAATATTGAAAGGGGATGATGCAGCCATGGCAGAAAAGACATTTTTCTCCTTGAAGAGATTTTTTTTCTTAGAAATAGAAAAAATATAGCAGTCTCTTATTATGAGTTGACCTTGGAGCCAAGAAGTAGTAGTTATTCCCTACATCCGTTACATTCCTAATGCAGTAGGTAAAAGGCAGGAAGATTAGTCTGAAATTTTTAGTGACCTCTAAAGAAACTTTGAGCTGACTATCTTTTTCTGATGGTATTTTTACTGGTTGTGTTTTTAGGATTTGATGTTCCCCTCCCCTCTTCTTAATAAGCTACAGTTTTCCCCTCTTGAGCTTTATGGGAATCTTTTATAGAAATTTTACCTAGCCATCAGTCTATTAATCCTCAAGTATTTAGTTTGTTTCATGGGATTACAGACATTGGAAAAGGCACACTGACCTAAGGATCCTCAAAGGGTGTGGATTCCAGTGAGCTAGCAAAGGGTCCTGAAGGCAGCTCACTTACTCATTCCCTGGTCTGTGCATGATGCCTTACAGGCACTATTTAATTAGGCCCTATGATTCCTTCAATTATGGATTTAATATACAAATGTTGGTCTCTGTCTTCAAAGTGGAGATATACTCTTTCCACCATATTTAAGGAAATTGTTGAATGACTGGTGAGCTGGGCACATACATTGGGTTGCTCTGTGATTAGTAGTGATGGATTATCCTGATTCATCCTCACCATCTCCAGTCTCCTCTGTATCTGCCCTCAAATATTTGTGATAAAAGCCAGACATTGTACCTCTGTGCTTGCACAAATAGCCAGTGTCTGGCATGGACCATTTTCTAACTTAGATGAAGCTAATAGGCCCATATGAGGATTAAATCTTTAAGTCACATTTAACTTTGATTGAACCTGCTGACTTAATCAGCACAGCCCAGAAGGCAATCTGTGGCAGGAATACATTCATTAGTTCATAAGCAGCTAGTTTTGGTAAGTTTTAATGCTTGACTAGGTCAAAGGAGTAAGTTACAGAGCCTGGATTTGATTCTAGATTTGTTGGATTCCACACAACTTTGAAGTGTGAGTTGTTGTACTCTTTAAAATGCTGTTTCAGTCTCTCTGAACATAGTGAGTGATGAATCACTGAATGGATGAACTGTTCTGAATGAGGTTGTTTATTGCACATTGTACATCATGTGCCATGTGCCACTGACCTGCTTAGGGTCTGTGTTTGTTCTTCTGAATATTGATACGATGAAGGAAATAGCATTTTCTGTCTTCTATGAGGATATTATAAGTATTAATAAGCTAGCATCTATGAAGAAAAGGTCTATAAGCACACCTTATAATTTGATAACAAGAAAAATCTAAATTAGTGAAAATTTAGAATAAGCAATTACTTAGAATTTTAGAAATCATATTCAAGAACATTCAGGAATGAAAATAATGATTTATTGAGTGGATTCATCAGTCTTTATTATTGAGTATAAAATAATTCTTAGAAAATTTATATTTACACGAATCATAAGCAAGTAGGCACTGCCCAAGGGCTTAAAAGTAGTTTGTTCTTTTAAGGAATTTGCTGGTTCTTTCTGATATCCTGAGCACATGATGCTATTCCTTAACAAACCCTTTTATATAGCAAAAGAGTAACCCGAAGGTGAGACACATAAATGTCATGGATTTCAAGTGCAAAAGACAGAAATGATTTAGGATGTCCTCTGAGCACCCGTTTCATGTGGTAGAGCAGAGCAGTTGAAGTTACTTGTTCCAAAGTTAAATGGGTCTGGATCCCAATCTTGAAACTGCCCTTAATCATGTGACTGTGGGCAGGTTATCATCTCCAACACCAGGTATCCTCATTTCTGAAATGGGGAGAATATCAACCACACATATCTCATAAAATTATGGGGGTACTGAATGAGATAACATATGAAAAGTGCTATGAACAGTACTTACAACATAATAAAGGCTAACTACTTCTTTTATTAACATTATTAACACTATTAGCAAGAAGTAATAAAAAGGATGCTCTTCCCTATGAAAGCTTTGGTTAATAACTGAGTCTTTATCTGTGAGAATCACAAAATGACAAATCCATATAATATCTGACCCCCTAACTTCTGCCTCTTATATAAGTCAGAAGCAAAGAAATACCAGACTCAGCCCAAAATATGGTTGGGTGGCTCAGCTAACCCTGGGATTTGGTCAGAGATTTAGGATTGCTAAATGACCCATGTCATAGATCTGCAATAAGAGCATTTCAAGACCCTTGCATTTATTCCAGAGTACCCCAAATGTTTGCAGTTGCCTTGAAACCCTAAAGCAGCCAATAAGGAAGGAAGGGAACTGTTTGCAGAAGAAAGAATGCTGGCTTTTGCTCTGCCTTCTTTTCTCATTGCAATGGGAACTCAGCTTCATAGTGTCCACTCTAGCTGCACACTCTGATCAAAGTAGTCATTTCAAGGTTGTGGCTAATAGGAGAATAGATACCCCCAGTATTTCCCTGCATAGAGCTCGCGTTCTGGGAATCTTGGGTCCATGTGACTTCCTAAGTCGGTGATTCACAGCAAACAACAGGGAGGTTTGGCATGACACAATCTGCAGATTCAGACACATCCCCTGGGAGAGGACAAGGCTGCCCAGAGTTCCCTTTGCTGGCTGAAGCTCCCAGTGTATGCACAAAGCACCCTGTCCCAGGCCCCAGATGTGTGCAGGTTTCTAATTGCCAGCGCTGCACTAAGATCTGAAGGGTGAGAGAGTTGCAAAATCACGAACACCGAGGGCGGTGTTAGGAAAGCAGCTTCCTGCACACTGTGGTAGGTGTTAGATTATCAATTGCTCCGGGAGAGACACAGGACTGGAGGGCTTAGGGAACGAGGTGGTCCCTCCCTTCTCTGCTTTTGCTCCCTGAGGTTGTGCTTTCCCTGAGATATGCACCTGCACTTCCATTTCTGCAGTGAAATTAACTCCAGCTTGGCAGGTAAGTCTTCCAGGTCACCTTTAAAAAAAAGGTATGTGAGCTGCGGTGGGGGTGGGTTGTACCCCCTTTTCTTACATAAGACATATTTTATTGGTGCAAAAGTGGTATTTGAAAGCTTAAATGTGGAGCAGAGGCTGGAAGCAGCCAGATGAACTACGTGGCCCTGGGGGGAGATGTAGGGGCATGAACGAAAGAAAGGGAGGGGGGCTCAGACGTTTTCTCCCTAATCAGTCCCCCATTTTTCTTGGAAATTTTGCCTCTAGGCGGGTGCCTGGCTCTAGAGCAGGGTCTTTGGCATGGGTTATAGCTGTGATCTTCCCTGTTTTCATTTTTTTTCCTTTTGCTTTTTAGTTACTACTGCATGGGAGCAGGCAGACAAGCAGGGTTGCACGTTGTCAATTCAGGCTGCAGAAGTCAATAAGCAGCCAGACAGGGAGTGAAATTAGAGGAGGCAGCTATAGATTTCTTGGGTTATTTCTTTGAGTTTTTCAGAACTTGTGTGATTCAGGCTTGTCAGATACTATTTTGAGCTGGGCTGAGACAAACACATTCCCTTGGTATCCCAGATGTTCTTTGCAGCCTCCCGATTTCCAGCGTTGGCTGTCTTGGGGGCGAGGGGATGTCCAGGCAAGTGATAGGAATGAGGGACTAAGAAACGACAGTGGGGAAAGTGAGTGTCCTACTACACTGGAATTTGTTAGCAATTGTAGTATAACTCTGGAGATAATAATTAGATAGGCTTGAGAAAATGAAGGACTGTGCCTCATTCAGTTCAGTGTGTGGATCAGAGTAGATACTCAATAGATGCATGTTGATTGAATATTAGTACTAAAAATGTGTACTTTTGGGGTGAGCTCAGATTGATATGCTGGGTCCTGCATGTAAGGACCAGATGGAGTACCAAGAGAGGCTAATACTCATTGATGGGTAATTTATAAAGAGATGAGTTTTTTTGAATAGTAAGAGAGGCTAATACTCATTGATGGGTAATTTATAAAGAGATGAGTTTTTTTGAATAGTAAATATCCTCAAGTGGAATCATCTGACAGGCATACACAGAACCTGTCTGTGTATCCCAGATGTACTTCTCTCTCTCTCTCTCTCTCTCTCTCTCTCTCTCTCTCTATATCTCTCTTCCTCTCTCTCTCTCTCTCTCTCTCTCTCTCTCTCTCTCTCTCTCTCTTATTAAACACCTTGCTCCAGAAGAATTTCAGGCAGCTTATAAGACAGTCTTAATGCAAATTAGCATCGTCAGAGATAAAAATGAAGAAAGATAAGCCTTCATCCAAAGGTTGATTTCTATAGTTTTACAGTGACTTGGCCTACAGATAAACTGACATGTAAGAGTAACTGCAATTTTTAATGTAAACTTTCTTTCAACCTCCTCTTCTACCAACCTCATATCTGATACTGTGAACATGCAGGGAAGCAGTCAGAGGCTTTGGCCCTGCTCTCTGGGAGTCCTGTGGGGTAGAGCTAGCAAAGGGCAGGTGCAATCACTGGGGACTGAGTGATACATGGAGGACTCATTGAACATTTTGCCCTCAGGATGTGATAAAGCAAATAGTTGGGTGGGCCTTCTCTGTTCTTTAGGCTGGGCTGCTCTTTGACAGCTACATGGGGCTTTGCTTACTCGCTCTCCCCCTGCTTGACACTGAGACAGGAAGAGTATGGCCTCTCTTCCCATCCTGCTTAATAAAATATTCCATTATTTTCTGGGCTACTAAAATATTCTGTTATTGCTGATCACTTCCTCCTCGGCTCAGTGTGTTTGTCACTGGCCGCAGTTTACATAATAACGACACAGGCTGCCTGCAGCTTGAATTGCCTTTAGAGTTGGTGCTGAGTTGGAGGGGGGTCTGGGGTATGCTGATGAATTCCTGTAGCCGCCAGGGCTGAGAGCCTGGCTGGGAGCCAAGTGCATTGTGGGCAGATGCTTTACATGCTGGGTTGACTTGGCTCAGCTAATATTCCTGGGCTCTGACCTGGAGCTGGGGGAGGGACACAGTCATTCACTCACCATGCACAAAATTATTGACTTAATGTCACGATGTGTAGGGCATCGAGTTCTTGGCGTACTTGGGAGTCAAACTCAGGGGTCCCTTTCCAAGAAGGGCGCTCTGCTGTTCACAAAGCAGGGGCTGTCCTGTTGTCTCATTTGTTTCTCTTGGGAGGGGAAAGAGTTTTATTCCATTTCACGAAAGAAGAAACTGAGACTCATGTTTTAAGCACCTTGCCTAAGATTGCACAGCTAGTGAGCAGCTGAATCATGATTGAAACTCTGTTTACTTTGCAGTATGTGCTTGTTCCAAGAACATTACACATTGTAAGGAAAGGCATGTTCAGGAAAGACTCTTTTATGAGACAAGTTAAGAGCAGGAAAGATTGGTTAGGGAAGGCCCTTCGGGGAGTGGAAATTAAGGAAGGCCTTGGAGGATGAACAGATGAAAAAGAAACCCAAGCCAAACTGGCTTTAACAATGAGGGATTATTGGCTCATGTCATTGAAAATATCAGGTAATATCACCAAGGTCTGGATTTTTTCTCTGTTCTCAACTCCTGCTGTATTGGTTTTATCCTCAGGGTCTGCCCTTTGCTGGGACCCTCCCCCCAGCAGCTGTAGGTCCTCCCCCAGCAGTGGGATGACTGCAGGAGTTTCCAGTCCCTACATGGTTCCTAAGCTCACTTTTTTTTTATTAGACCCAATTGTGGCTGGAAGAAGACAGGATTTAACAGGCCATTCAGCACCCTCACCCAGAGTGCATGGGAGAAACTAGCAGAGAAAGTTCCCCGAAGGAAAATCAGGCTGGGAGAAGGGGGAATAGATGCTTGGCAGCCCACCAGCATCCCTTCACAGAGGATTTAGAAGGACAAGAGGAGCAGAAATTCAGCGTGAGCAACGGTGACAACTTGGGGGTGGGGTGGAGTGGTGGTGGTGGTTCTGGGTCAGGAGTTATGATGCCAGCCATGCAACTCTGCTTTTGCTAGCTATGTCTTCCTCTTTAAAAAAATTTTTTTAATTGATTTTTAGAGAGGACGGTAGAGGGAGAGAGAGATAGAAACTTCAATAAGAGAAACATAAATCGACTGCCTCTTATACGCCTCCTACTGGGGATTGAGCCCACAACCTGGGCATGTGCCCTGGTAGGGAATCAAACCAGTGACCTCCTGGTGCATAGGATGATGATCAATCCACTGAACCATACTGTCTGGACAACAGCTATGTCTTCTTACCAGCACCTCTGACCCTAGGACCACAGTGCTGCAGCTTGATATCTCTTCTCTGGACCCCAGGTGGGTCTAGAATAAGGAGGGAGAAATGAATACAGCCATGGAGTGGGGTCATGTTAGTGTTGGTCCTTCCTCAGGTTGCTTCCTAGATTCCCTGTCTCTGCTCTGAGGCTGCACAAAGCCTGCCTCTTAATGGCCCATGGATGACCATCCTCTCCAATATAACTTGGGTATTAAAGGTTAGCAGCTGCTCAGGGATAAAGCAGGGTACAAGGATACAGAGAAATGGTCTCAGGGATTGGAAGCCAGTCGAATGGTCCTAAGAAGATACAACATTTGTCATTTTATTAACCCTCTACTGACCAATGTCTAGGTTTGTTCAAGGGTCTTATGCATCTAGGAGCACATGCTGAGGTCATGATTAGTAAGCTCTGTGATTGGCCCACCAAACATAGAGCTTGCATGGTTTTTCTTTCTGAGAAGCATCCTGGAGCAATCTTTCATGAGAAAGAATACTGTCCTAGGAGGAATCAGGAGACATGAGTTGAGTCTCAGCCTTGAACCTTCTGTTCCTCCTTTGACTTCTTTTTACAAGTTACTTTAATTTCGGAGCCCCAGTTTTATTTGTGAAAAGGGGGTACAAATTACTTCCAGGTTTGTGAATATCAAAAAAGAAAGTAGGCAAGAGCATACCAGACTGCTAATCAGCCCCCAGCAGAGAGTTTCTTCTCTTCCTTTCTCAGATAGAATTGTTTTACATTCGGGCTTTGTTGTTCTAGCACAGAAACCGGAGTTATGCATTGGAAGGTCCTTGCTGGCTGTGTTTGAGTCAAATGGAGTTAGCAGGAGCAAAGGGCTGCAGAAGCTTCTTGCCAGTTGATAGCATTACAGCCAGGATTTGAGGGGCATTGGGAGTCCTGAGCATAGACTCTGAGACCCATGGTGCAAGCATCCTTTGAGCTTTCCTCACCAGTGCTGCATCCCTCTGTGATGCCACACCACACCCAGGTACACTTGAGAATAATCCTAGATTCTATTTATTTTCCTCTGTTTTCTACTGCTCAGCCTCTTCATGCTGCCTTTCTGCATCCCATCACTCAACAAAGTCCAATCGATTTTATATTCAGGTCCCTCTTAAACCCCGCCATGCTGTTCATCCCCAACGTTCCAGTGCTGCCTCATCCCTCCTAACTGCTGCTCCAGTGTGCGTGGCATAAAGAGATACTTAACAGATGGTTGTTGAAGGAATGAGGAATGAGATATGAGACAGGTGAAATTTAGTGAGACGTTTAGGCTCTGTGTTCTCAAATCTCGCCTGCTTGTGATAGGCATGGGTTGGAATTTCTAGGAATATTTATTGGAAAGAATTAGGTCTTTTTGCCTTCAACTTACCATATGTCTGATGTCACCAATTTCCATTTTATGGAGATGTTTAACAAGTACCTGTCAACCAAGGTACTCGTTTCCACAGGGAAGATCTCCCCAAGTCTTTCCACATCACGAGGGAGATGCTATGCCCTTCCCCACTCCTCTGAGATTACATTTTGCCATCCTCACTTAGCCAGCCTCTGGGAAACCCGACCTAAGCCTGTGCCATGCTAGGAGTGCCCGCTTAGCAGCTTGGCAGGGAGGAGAGGCGATTTACTTACCCAATTGAATTACCTGTTTACACTTCTCATCTCCCAGGCATATGTCAGAACAAGAAGATAATGGAAGAAATTGTTAACACGGGATGGTACCAGTGAGTCCACATGCAAGAGAAACTTAGCACATAAAAATGCCTTTTTATTTGGTGGTGAATCTCTTTTTCCCCTGAATTGCCTTCCTCCCCTCCTTTGCTTTGCAACAAATTTTCCTTATAGTTAGTATCTTTGCTCAAGGTTCTTTCCCTCTGAAAACACCTTGCTGACAGCTCACAACTCTCTACTGGGTTGATGGCAGCCTAGGGACCAAAGAACAAGTCTAGTCTCTAAGTCAGCGGTCACCAACCTTTCGGACCTCATGGACCAGCAGTGGTCCACGGACCACCGGTTGGCGACCGCTGCTCTAAGTGCCTCTGAGGAGTGGGCTTTAGGATGCTGCAAGGCCAATATCTGCTCAGAAAATTCTCCTGACTAACAGTTCTCATGGCAGGAAGGGGAGAGAATGCCCGGTAGTTCTTATCTCTGCATGTTGTAGGAATGGAGAAACATGTCCAGCCAAAGTCTTAAGTCAGGATGAGGGTGGAGGTTTCTGGTGGAGTGGGATGGGGATTCCATCTCAGGTTGAGAGCTGTTTCTGAGTGGCTGTCCCACCCAACTTGCTTGTTTCTCAGCTATTAATAGGAACTATCAAAGTGAGGATGGATGACTTGCCTAAGAATATCTCCCACAATGCTCTATTTCAAGACTTGAAATTTCATCATTGGAGACCCATTCATAATACCAGGGGTGAAATATACATACATAAATCTCTTTAAAGCATCCCTGCCAAAGGTCATTCATTCAAGAAATACTTCTGGACCCAGGTGCTGGGTTGGTTGCTATAAATACAAAGAAAACTAAGTCATATCTTCAACCAAACAGGAGTGAACATTCTGAATGGTAATGTCCATCCTAAGAAGAATGAGCACAGGAGCTAATATAGATAGTGCTGACTCTGTGCCAGGTATTGTTTTATGTGCTCTATATGCTGGAGTCACTGCATTGCCACAATAACTCTGTGAGACTCTTATCCCTATTTTACAGGTCAGGAAACTGGGGCACTGGGTCATTCCATACCTTGTCTAATGTCACAGAGCTAATATGTACAAGGCACTGTGAGTGCAGAGAGAAAACAGGCAGAGTTGGGGAGCAGGACACACACCTGAACATCTCCGCTGGTTCTGGGCACACTCTCTCCCTAAATGGCCCTTGCTTTTTTTGAATTGAGCTTCATCCTCCCCCTTTTCTATAGTTTGGCTATTCTTGTGAAGGGAAAACATTCCTAACATCTTGGTATGAACTTTGCATCCAAACATTTGACACCTGAGATGGGCAAGGAGGCAGAGCCTGAGGAGGCAGAGGACACACTTGGTTTTCCCAGGGTCAGATCTGGTCCAGAAGTTTCAAGGCAGCAGTTAACACAATGACACAGAGGGTGGGAGATTGTCAGGAAGCTAGATCTCAGCTTCTATTTCCATTACACATTGTGACCCTGAGGCCTCTCATACTGATGACACACTATCAGGACTGTTTTTGTTATAAGTGACTCAAAACCCAAACCCAAAATGCTTTAAGCCAAAAGGGATTTTAGTGGGCTCCAACAGGAGGAAGTCTGGGGGTTATTCTGGATTGAGGGACAGTCTGACACAGAGTCTCATGTCATGTAGTGAGGTTTTAAGTTCTTATCTTTCAACTTAGTATACTTCTCTCCTCGCCTCATGATCACAGGATCGATGCAGCAGCTCTAAGACCTGCTCCGCTTGCTTCTGTCTGGGGTTGGGATGTGGGAGGGTGGCATTGGTATAAGAGCTCTCTTCCTGAATAATCAGAAAAAGAATCCTGGCCTTCTCTTTAATTGATTGCATCCCCTGTTGTTTCACTTGGAAATAAGTTCCTCTGTTGACTACCCTTCAGAGTGGTGGTGAGGTTGGGAAGTCAGCAGAGTAGCCTACTGTGGTTATCTAACTCTGAAGGAAGTGTCTCATTTTCTTTGCTTTGCTTGACCTTTGGACTTGGAACTGATACATGTGATCTGTGCACCTGGAAAAGTTTTCTATTCACTTTCTGCCTGTTTAAATGGGCAAAATGGCTGCCAAAAAGTGTTTTGACAATTATGAAAGCTTAGAAGTCCACAGTCTGCCATTTGCAAGCTGGAGAATGAGGAAAGATGGCGATGGAGCTCAGTCTGAGTCTGAAGCCCTGAGAACTGAGGGTTGGGTGGGATGGGGCTGGTGGCGTAAGTCTCAATCTCATTCTGAAAGACCTAGAACTAATGTTTGAGGGAAAAAGGTGGATGTCTTAGCTTCAGCAAAAAGAATGAATGGGCTCTTCCACCATCTTATTGTTGTACACATGCCTTCTGTGGATTGGATGGTGCCCACCCACAGTGGTGAGGGTGATTCTCTTTATTCAATCTGCTGAATCAGATGCTAATCTCTTCCAAAATCACCCTCATAGACACATCCAGAAGTAATGTTTCACCAGTTATCTAGGCACCCCTGAGCCCTGTCAATTTAACTCATGAAATTAACCATCATAGCAGCCATGTTTGGAAACCATCTCTCATGAAAGTATTCATTCTAGATCTTGCTGTCCTGACAGAGGGAGGCATTTGGGCTCCGGATACTTCCCACAAAGGCTGATACCCTGTGGAGTGGGTTAGTGTTTTTACAGATGACTTCACAGAAGACCTGGGCTGCAGTTGGATCCTGCACCGAAGATGGGAAATTGGCATGAAAGGATAATGAGAGAGTCTAGCTACTGTTTTGATTGTTCCCCAATCTGAACCAGGAAAAACTCAGTATGAATTGGAGAAGGGGAGTGGGGACCGTGATTTTAACAGTCAAATTGATCTGGAATTGTCAGATGGGTTAATTTAACCCTCAAATGAGGGTGATTTATCCCATGTATTGTAATCAGATAGTCGTCTAAGTTGTTCTCCATGAGCTCCAGTAAATCACTTTTAGTACATATTGAAAGTGACAATATTGTATTTTATCACCGAATTGCTGTCTTACAGTAATAACTAATGCATGTCATCGGCTTTGGCTCCAGTGCTGAATTACACTCACTTGGAAGCTCATAGATCCAGACAGGAGCTGTCACATCCTTTGCTTGGCCATGACCAGGCTCAAGAGGCTGGTAGGAAAACTCTACTGCTGCAACCTTTGTAGATTAGCCTAGTTCAGAGACACCTATGGTCTTGTAATGTGTGAAAATTTTCTTTAGCAGAATTTGGGTCAATATGAAACTGTATGGGCCTCGTAATTAGGTGAATGATAAGTGCTTTTATGACGAAAGGCAAGGATCTTATTTAAAAGAGAAATAAGACTGGCCAGGAATTGGGCTCAAATTATCTCTTACGTGGGCTCCTGTTACAACTTTGTAACTGGTGTTAGCACCAGTCAGCTGAAAACCATCCTGTCAAGCAGCCCCCACAGTGATCTTCCTGAGATTCAAGGACAACCATGCCAGCCCCTTGCTTAAAACCATCACAACCTGCCATTGCCTGTGGGATGTTGTCTACATTCCTTAGCTTAGCCTACAAAGTTCCGCATGATCTGGCTCCTGCCCACCTGTCCAGCCTCATCTTGCACTGCTCCGATCTTGAATTTTCTATTCTACCCACACACACCATTCTCTGCTTTCCCACACCATTGCTCATGTCCTTTTTCTGCCTGGATTGTGCTCCCCAAGCTGCCCCACACTGTCCTTCTTTGTTGTAGAAGATGCACCCCAAATATCCCCTCCTGTAAGCATTGGCACATGCTCTTAGACTGTGCTCATAACAGCCCGGGAGTTTCACTCCTCTCATCGTTTCTCTTGTCATATTGCATTATCATTACTTATTTATGCCTTTAGCTCTATCACTGGACAGATGATGAGATCCTTAAAGGCAGGAACTTTTTACTTATTTCAGAGAGCTAGGGAGAGGGAGAGAGAGATAGAAACATCAATGATGGGAGAGAATCACTGTTTGGTTGCCTCATGCACGCGCCCTCTGGGGATCAAGCCAGCAACCTGGGCATGTGCCTTAACCAGAATTGAGCTGTGACCTGGCTCTTAGGTCAATGCTCAACCACTGAGCCACCGTGGCCAGGCAGGAACTTGTTTCAATAATGTTGGTATCTCAACCAATCAGCATTTAATTGATTGGCCCAGAGATGCTCAATAAATGTTCGTAGAATTAATGGACTTGTGAAAAATACCTCTTTAGGTTGTACAGAAACACAGAAGCAGTGGGGACTTAGAATTTTTACACTGAATCTGAGTTTCCCTTTCGCTAAGGCCGTGGTCGGCAAACCGCAGCTTGTGAGCCACATGTGGTTCTTTGGCCCCTGGAGTGTGGATCTTCCATAAAATACCACGTGCGGGCGCACACGTACAGTGCGATTGAAACTTCATGGCCCATGCGCAGAAGTCAGTATTTTGTGAAAGAGCCATATTTTGTGGAAGAGCCACACTCAAGGGGCCAAAGAGCCACATGTGGCTTGTGAGCCACGGTTTGCCTAGCCGCAGTTTGCTGACCACTGCAAGGGATGGGGTTTCCTGTTTTGATGTTTCATACCTAACTTGCAACTAGTGTGATTATTCACTGCACAGGTGATATTTACATGGCTCTGAGACAAAAGCCTGGGTGAGGGCACAGAGATATATTAGTGGCAGGGCTTGGAGGTTTTTTTACATTTAGCATTAAGTGAGAAATTAAGCAAGTCTTCACACCGATGAATTTAAGTTCTGCTGTATTTCTGGATGCCTTATGTTAGAAATCATGTTGGATGATCATTGTTGGTGGATTTGGAGATGCCAAATCTCACTGAGGGCCTCAGACCATTTGCCTTCCGTTTCCTGCTCCCATCCTGCCTTAGAAATAAGGAATCTGTGGGTAAGTCTCTATGGAGCCAGTGGTAGGTGAAGGGAGTACACATTTTCCCATTTCTAGTCAAAGCTCATAAGCTCCTTGAGAAAAGTGTAAGGTGTCTGAGCCCAGAAAGTGGATCTCCCCGTTTGTACTGCAAATGTTTTGAGGGGATGAGGGGCACCTGTTGTGTGCAGAGTACTCAACTTATGCTTGTGAGCAGGTGAGATTTTTAAAAAAAGGATGAAATGGTGTCATTAGCCCTAAGGTGACCGGGAAGTCTAAGCAGAGAGATAAGGCAGATGAATATAGGAACAATATTTTCACAGATTAACTTGGTTGGTTAGTGGATTTTCAAACTTACTGAAATTATAAAATCTACACATATTTAAAAAAATCTCTAAACCTTTATGACACAGTCAAATTCTCATGATCTTTGCACAGGAAAGGTAATAAAGCAAAGTTTACACCAGTTTGCAACCAGTGATTCATGTCTCTGTATACCAGTGCCAGACTTTTGAAATAAAGTTAAGAGGATGTTATGGGAGGGATGCAATAAAATTTATCCATCTCTTTCATCATTTCTTTTTTTTTTATTAAATCTTTATTGTTCCGATTATTACATTTGTTCCTCTTTTTCCCCCCCATAACTCCCCTCCTTCCAGTTCCCACCCCACCCTCCGCCCTCACTCCCCACCCACTGTCCTCATCCATAGGTGCACGATTTTTGTCCAGTCTCTTCCCGCATCTCCCACACCCCTTTTCTCCCCAAGAATAGTCAGTCCATTCCCTTTCTATGTCCCTGATTCTATTATAATCACCAGTTCATTCTGTACATCAGGTTATTTATTCACTTGATTCTTAGATTCACTTGTTGATAGATGCATATTTGTTGTTCATAATTTGTATCGTTACCTTTTTCTTCTTCTTCCTCTTCTTAAAGGATACCTTTCAGCATTTCATATAATACTGGTTTGGTGGTGATGAACTCCTTTAGCTTTTCCTTATCTGTGAAGCTCTTTGTCTGACCTTCAATTCTGAATGATAGCTTTGCTGGATAAAGTAATCTTGGTTGTAGGTTCTTGGTATTCATCACTTTGAATATTTCTTGCCACTCCCTTCTGGCCTGCAAAGTTTCTGTTGAGAAATCAGCTGACAGTCGTATGGGTATTCCCTTGTAGGTAACTGAGTTTCTTTCTCTTGCTGCTTTTAAGATTCTCTCTTTGTCTTTTGCTCTTGGCATTTTAATGATGATGTGTCTTGGTGTGGTCCTCTTTGGATTCCCTTTGTTTGGAGTTCTCTGCGCTTCCTGGACCTGTAAGTCTATTTCTTTCACCAGGTGGGGGAAGTTTTCTGTCATTATTTCTTCAAATAGGTTTTCAATATCTTGCTGTCTCTCATCTTCTGGTACCCCTATAATTCTGATGTTGGTACGTTTGAAGCTGTCCCAGAGGCTCCTTACACTATCTTCGTATTTTTGGGTTCTTTTTTCATTTTGCTTTTCCGGTTGGGTGTTTCTCGCTTCTTCGCATTTCAAATCTTTGACTTGATTCTTGCGCTCCTCTGGTTTGCTGTTGGGAGTCTGTATAATATTCTTTATTTCAGTCAGTGTATGCTTACTTTCTAGATGGTCCTTTATCACACCATTGAGGGTCTCATTAGATTTCCTGTACAACTCATCAAGTTTATCGACAGACTCTAGAAGCCTCTTGAGAGACCTCAAAAGTGTGGTTCTGAACTCAATATCCTCCCTTGATAGTTTTGTCCTGTTTCTTTGTCTCCGCATTTTTTACGCTTTCTTGGTACACCCCCTAGTGGTCTTTGTGCGCAGTCTTGTTGTAGTTAAGCCTTGATTGTTATAGTTAATACTAGAGGGATTTGACCTCCAGGCCGACTGGCTGTGATAATCAGCTGTGTTTGCAGTGGAAGAACTTGTGTCCTCTAGGGAGGTGCTAATCTAGCCTTTGCCTGAGGCTATCCGGCAAATGCCTCTGTGCAGGGCTTGGGCGGGGCGGGTCCCACGGGATCAACAGGGCGGAGGAGGGAGCAGTTATGGCTGCTCTCAGTCAGTCCCCAGGGGCTCTGCCTCTCTGTCCCAGCAACAGCTGCAAACCTCGGAGGGACCGTAGCCAGACAGTCCTGCTTCTCCCATTTGAGTCTGGGTCCCTAGAGACTCGCCCGGATCTGGAGCTCTGAGTCTGAGGCTCCCTCCGGATTGAAACAGACAACCGCGCCCTCAGCCACCAGCCCGCACCGCGCGGCACTCCGCACCTTAGTATTTTACTTCAGCACTGCGCCTCCTCTGATTCTCGGTTCCTCCTAGTTGTAGAACTTCCACTCAGCCAGCCTTCCTGTGGTTCTGGATGATGTCCGTTCCGTCTTTTAGTTGTATTTTTGAAGTGGTTGTTCGAGGCAGCAAACTCCAGCGTTAACCTATGCCGCCATCTTGGTTTCCTCCCTCATCATTTCTTTACCTAGGTCGCCAAGAATCTAATGCGATCATGTCCTTTCTCAAGGTAAAACTTCTTGCTGATCACCTTCTGGCGCTAACACAGTGCCACTCCAGGGTGAGGAGGGAAGAGTAATGTGTAGGCAAAGGAAGAGCTAGGAACTAAATTAAAAATGGATAGTCTCACCTAAAAACTATGAATTTCAAGATCACGCATAGGTTCACCTCAATTTAAGGAATACCCCGTGGACCTGAAATATGATCATTGAATTGCCTGGACTGGCCAGAAAGGCATCGATAGCCTAACTGTTCAGAGTCCCCAGGACAAGGGTTCGGCTTTCACCTGCTCTGGTGACATTGATATTGGGCCAGTGCTGCAGGCAGAACTTCTTGGTCTTATGTCAGGACCTTCCAAATGGGTTTGCAGGAGTGGAGTCTGATGTTGGAGAGTGGAGGCATCAGGAGAGAGCACCCTTTACCTCCACAGGCAAAGACTCACCTGTGCATGGCTGATAGGGAGAGGCAAAAAGGAGAGCCCAGCGTGGGGGAACCCAGTACTCCCACCTCCAGATATTATCCTTAGGAAATGCAATTCCATTTATATGCTATACCTGCATCATTCAAAATAGTGACCAGTTAAAATCATCCTACAGGCCCAACAAGAAAAACATAAAGAGTTAAATTATGATGTCTAATATCTGGAATATTAACATGAATATTGTTAATAGTTAAAGATAGATAGAATATTTCTTTCCATAAAATGTGAGCTTGGTTTTTAAAAGTATCTCTATCCATCCCTAGAAAAAAGTCTCTGAAGAAACACATTTTTAAGTGGTCTTCTCTGGATACCAGGTGATATGAACCTTTCTGGCCAAGTGTTTTTCTATAATGGCATAGTATTACTTTTCTAACCATAAGACAACGAATGAACAGCAGCTGTTTCTACTGTGGCATGTTAACCCCATGCAGAATTGCAGCAGGGGCAGGATGGAGGGCTGAGCCTTGGATGCTCCATTTATTAGGTGTTTTATGGAGAATAAGTCTTAGCTTCCAGCTCTAGGGTGAACAAGAGGCCTTGTCTCCAGGCCACTGGAGAGTGTGAGGAATGTCTTGTGCCTTCTGAAAGGAAAGGTCCATAGCCAGCCTTGGCCCTGCCAGTACCAGTCCCTTTTCCCTGAGGTACCGTCTTTTCATCTAGGTCTTGGCTCAACTGGGGCCTCCCAGGTAATCTTTCCTAGACTGGGGTCCAGGTTCCCCTTTGAATGTCCTTGGAGCACTTCAGAACTCTTATCACTGCAATTTTATATCCAGGCTTGAGCTTATCAGATGGATGTGTGGTACCTGCTCTGAATCATGTTTTATCATTTTGACTACCCCCTGTTTCCGGCATATAGTAGATTCTCACAGATGTTTGTTAGATTAATAAATAAGCTCTTCAGTGCAAGGATTTTCAATCAGCTAGTGGTGAGACCTAATATTTTGAGGTAGATTGGCGGGACAATAGTGTTCATTGAAAGAAAACTTCCTAGGAGAGTCACTATGTCACTTTTTTTCTAGGAAAGAGTATATTACTAGTATGATTCAATACACAGAGAGCCCAGGCTCTGCATCCTGATCTGGGTCAGTCGATCAGGAAACCAATCAATACCTCTTTATTCGGTGCCGACCATGTGCCCAGCACAGTGCTAGAGGCACTAGGACTTTGTGTAGTAGCTTTGCCTCCTTTCTTCAGTTTGTGAAATGGGGTTGTTAAGACTTGCAGAAGTCAGAAGGAGGGGAGGGCCAGGGGGAGGAACAGGGGAGGAAACTGGCGGATGTTGACATTAATGTTTACAATGAAAGGCCAATGGCATTTGAACAGCAGCATTTTCACGGTGAGGTCCAACATCCTGCAACCCAGAGTCAACCTTCTTCAAGAAAGATGTGGACAGGAAAATGCCTCTAATAATTAATTACGGCAAAGGTGTCATCTTAAAAACAAACAAAAATCACAAGACGCCTACCTGAACTTGGAAGCATGAAATAAAAACGCAAACTGTTCCCAAGTGGAACAATTGTGGCATTAGCAGCTCTGAGTTGTGTTAGCTTAGCAGGTTTCTGCCTTTCAGAGGTGGAGGGGTTGGGGGGAAGGTTTGGTCCAGCTTAATTAGCATCTCCCTCTTAAAATGTTACAAAATAGCTACCTTGACATGTTGCTCTCTAAAAATGCAAAAACAGAATTTCTCCTCGTTCACATTAATATGGAGACCAAGGACAGGAAAAGAAGACATGGGCTGTTAGGGGGAAAATGGACTTGGGCTCTGGATACATTCAGGTGCCAAAACCAACTGCTCATTTTCAGCCTCTGGACTAATATTTTCTTCCATTTGTGGCATCTGACTGAAGTTTACATTTAGAGGGATAAGCAAATTACCCCACACTCATAGCCTACTGGGAGCTCTTTACACAGCGCCCCCGCCCCACCCGAAATGCACACACATTGTTTGGGAAGTTTGAATAGAATTGTCTTCATGGGCCTCATGGATGTAGAATTTGTAATAATCGGGTCCTTGGATGGGCTATAGTTTGTCGACATCATGGAGATGGAGAGTCTGGGGCAGTAAAGGAGATGTTTGTTCAGTAAAACTAAAGACCAATAGACTGTTTGCAAGCCTAGAAGCCCTAGTTACAGCTGATTCTTATCTCCTGGTGCAAACATTTATAGGTTTGCCAAGGCCTCTTGCTTGCTCCCTGCCTCCATGTAGTCATTTTCTGTGCCAGACCATAATAAGTGTGCACGTGTTCTTAAGTGTCCTTTACTGCCCACTTCATTAGTGCAATCCAGTTAGGGCCTGTAAGCAAGGGTTCAACAGTATTATTGTTGGAGAACAAGGAGTACTAGCAGCAAGAGGAAGGCTTTCTACTTGAGGAAATATATTCCCTCTAGGATCATGAATACATGAACAAGCATATACATACAAGTCAGGCCAGGAGGTCAGAGCATCCTTAGTGAATTCTAGGAAAGGTGATTCATAGTGTAGGTTCAAGGAAGAGGTACATCCATGGGGGCTCTTGAACAAACAAACAATGGCCCCTCTTTGGGTGAGGGATTCTGGTGCTGCCCTGTTGGGGATGGAGCTTTCTTCTCCCAGGTTTTTTCTCCTGCATTTTTGCTACCATCTGGTCATTTTGCTACCGTGTTGTCATTGCCTCTGTCCTACAGGGGACACTCTCTAGGAAAGTCTGTCTAGATGTCTTCTTTCCTTGTCAATCTTATCTGTCTGTTCTGAGATTGGGTCTCATGTTTGCACTGGACCCTAGGCCTTTTCTCTTTACATCTCTAGTGTAAGCCTCTTCAGCACTAGGGCTTGTACTCTTCTCTTCATCCTTGTGGGCCCCAAAAGGATTCAGAAAGTGCCTGGACAAACTGTTGGAAGAAAGTTCCCATTGTCCTGCCACTGTGGGTTTTGATCATTTCTTTCAGTAAACAGTTTAGTTTAATTATTTATGGAAGGACATTCATAGTGCATGAGGAACTGTCCTAAAGAACATTTATCAAGGAATCAGCCTTCGTAATCTGAGACATCCCCAGGGCAAAAGCAACGTAACTGGGCTGGTGATTCAGGTGTTACATATGAAGAGAAGCAAGATGAGACATCTTGCATTGGTCAGGTTTGAATCACGGTGGTTGACTCAATAAATGAGCCTAGAATATGCAGGAGCTATAAAGTCTTCATGCTGCCTTAATCCTCCCAACAACACAATGAGGTTCTTATTGCTATTATCATCATTCTACAATAGGGAAATGGAGGCATGGAGAAATTAAACTGCCTTGCCCAACGTTTCTAGGATAAAAAAGTGGAGTAGAGTTTAGATTTGGAAAGAGGCAGTTTGATTCCATGACTGTGTTCTTGACACTCTGGAATCTTGTTGTATATAAGCTGGTCCCTTGGTTGCTCACTGTCTCATGTCCCTGGCCTCTCTGATCATTGCCAGCTTCCTGGAGCTGGATCTACTGATTGGCCTGAACAGCAGACCCAGAAGTTTATCAGGAGTCTAATCATGATGAGTTGGTGGGACTGGAAGAAGATGTCTTTATCAAATAGACCTAGTATCTAATGTGCCTAGGATGAGCTAGCCTGCTTATGCCACTTCCTCGATCTTGACTTAGCCAGGCTACTTACTTTTTAAAAGTCTCATTTGTAGAGTAACAGTAGCCTCTACCTGATAAATGGGTTGTGAGGATTAAAGAGAGGAGGGAGTACATGGAAGGTACTTGGTAAAAAGTTAAGTGTTAGTAATATTTATAAATTTTAGCTGAGACCTTTTAGCCCCTTGTAGTATGGCCCAGAAATCCAAGTTACCCTGGGGTAATGTTTCCCACATTCCAGCATCTGTTGGGGTGATCTGGGGGGAGGTGTTAAAAATGTAGCTTCCCAGATTCCACCCCAGGTGTTTCAGGTTGGACCAGTTGATGCTGATGCCAAGGTCCAGGGACCACCTCAGAGAAACTGGCTCAGAGGCCAGCAGAGCCCTTGTTCTGACCCTTGACGAGACCCTGCACATTTCTGCAGTCTCTTCTTACCCCAAGAGGTAAGTGTTAGAAACATTCTTGGCAAAGCCTTCTACTAAGGGCTTTATAAGGTCAATGACATAATTTCATTATTGCAGAAACAACCTTCAAAAATAATGTATTTTCTCTCCTCCCCCATTTCCCATCTTGGCTCCCTGTCCCTCCTCCTCCGTCCAGCTTCTATTTTCACCACAGTCTGTGGCATTTTTGAACTTCAGGGCTCCTGTCTGGCTCATTATTTATCTAGCTGAGGAACTGCAGCACCTAATTAATAGGAAATTAGCTGTGAATGTAACATTTGGCCCATAGTCAAGGCCCAAGAAGTTATAAATATACATCATGTGAGAGGCCTGCTCCTGATTCCTGGCAGCCCCAGAAGGGCACTTCCTGTGTGTTCCAGGAAGCAATGTCTGGGGTCATGGGCAGCAGGGGGCTGGGCTGTTCCTGCCCTGAGGCCAATGAGCTTCAGCCTTGGGAGCAAGGGTCCATCTGCTTCATCTCATTTCCCAGACAGCACACTTAACTTCCCTCAAGTTAAATGTTTCTCCAAAGGCCAGGCCAGAGAGGAAGCAGAAAGGAAGTTGGAACAGGGGCTGAGGAGGACTTGGAGGAGGACTCTGGGGCCCGCTATTGGGGCCTGTTATAGGGTGTCCCAAGCACAATTCCTCCATAGACTCTGCAGGTCTGCCGTTCTTCCAGACACTTCCATTTGTCTTCTTGCAGAGGCATGTGAGTTCCAAGTTCACATAATACCCTGATAGTAGGGACGTTGTGTGGTGAAGGCGGTGCTACTACCAACCACAAGTCACAGACCATGGATGGAGGCCCAGCGGGTTAAACATCTTGCGAGAAGGCAGAGCTGGGTTTTGAAACACAATTTTTTAACTCCAAGTTTGGTGCTTTTTGTAGGACCTCAGAATTGCCTAACAGAAGGGGGGGTCAGTCTGGGAGGAGAACGCTATTTTTAAAAGCACCAGTGAGGAGAGGATTGAGGGGCTGGGGGAGGAGCAAAAAGTCAAGAGCAAGGGAAGGGCACCACTAGGTGGTTTTGCAGGGAGACAGAAGGTGGCCCAGGAGTCTAGGTTCACCTGATTTAAGTTATCTCACTTTTATTTTTCTCAACTTCCTGGGCAGAGAAATAGAAATTTAGCAACCTGTCTTTTCTCTAATGAGAGTTAAAAATCTGCTAGTAAAAGGACCTGTTCAAATTCTAAGTCTGTTTGTTATGAGGCAAACCATGGCGGGGGGAAAGGGAAGGGAGATACTGGGTTCCCTAGCAAAGCTGGCAGGACCAGGAGGAGAAGCCAGGCCGACTACATTAGGGAACAGAAAGCCCCAGTATGTGCAGTCCTTGGCCAGTTTTATTTAAGAGATTGATAGAAGCTTCTTTAACACAGGCTTCTACCTGAGAGCCATATAATGAACTGGCATTTATGTCTCTAGAAAGAGGTTTCTGAAAGAGGAGAAAAATAGAAAAGCAATTGCATCTTGGGCTGGTCTCAGAAGGGGCTGCTGGGAGGAGGGAAGTAATTCATTGACTATGTCACAGAGCAGAAGACAGACAGGGAGGCTGCATGTCGCTGAGGCTGAGAGAGGGCAGAGTCTCCTCTGGAAGGAAAGGAGGCCTCCAGCTTCGCATGGGGAAGGGAGATATAAATCAGAGCCTGGCAGAGAACACAGGTATTACCAATGCTCTGAAAAAATGATAATACCTCTTCCTCTTCCCACCTCGATCCCCTAGCCAAGGGTATTTCCTGACCCCCCCCCCCACTGAGGAAGAGATCATCCTGGTTTCTTACACTTGGGGGGATGCTACTAAGTCTTTATCATCACAGTCAGAGCTTTGGCGCAAAATGGCTTTGTAGTCAGAAGGAGTTGAGTTCAAGCATCACACCCTCCACTTAGGAGTTTCCTCACCTCAATATGCCCTCAGTTTCTTATTGTGTTAAAAATATGGGCAGATATCTATTTGAGAGAATTTAATGAGCTAATAGTCAACACAACTAATATAGCATATGACACACAGTTGAGTCTCAAGGATAATTATTGCCATTATCGTAATGTAAGCAGCAGAATCAAGAATAGCATTGGTACTTGGTTGTCACTCACTTTCTGTTCTCCTTTTCAAGGTCAGCAATGACATTAAGAAAAAATGTTTGGCATTGTGTCTCCCCCATCAAATTTCACCCCCTACAACCAATCCTAAGCCACAAAGTCAACCCTACACCTATTCCAAACTGTATTAGTCAGGGCTCTCCAGAGAATAGAACCAATACAATGTGTATATAAAGAAAAGAATAAGGGGTTTGGCTCATGTGATTTTAGAGGCTGGCAAAACCCAGATGTGCAGGGTGAGCTGGCAAGATGGAGACCTCAGAGAACTGATGGTGCACCTCCAGTCCCCATCTGCAGGCCTGGGATCCAGGGGAGCCAATGGTGCAGTTTTAGTCTGAAGACAGGCAGACTCCATAACCAGGAAAAGCTGATGTTTCTGTTAGAGTATGAAGATAGGAGAAACAAAAAAACAAAACAAAACAAAATGCTGATGTTCTTGTTCAAAGGCCATCGAGCAAGAAAGGTTCTCTCTTACTTGGGGAAAGATCAACCTTTTTGTTCTATTCAGTCCTTCAATTGATTGGATGAGGCCCACCCACATTAGGAAAGGCAATTTGTTTTATCCACTCTATCAACTTAAAGGTTAATCTCACCCCAAATCACCCTAACAGAAATATTCAGAATCATGTTTGAGCAACTGTCTGGATACTGTAGGACCCAGTTAAGTTGACACATAAAATTAAGCATTATATCAATCTTAACCCAAACCCTATCCCCAAATCTTACTCCAAGCCCAAGGCCATACCCAAGTCCACCTTAGTAACTACTATTAAGTGTTGCTAGGCAATCTTAGTGCCACAGTTGTCTTCTTTGTAATAGGAATACAAATCCTATCCTAACTGCCAAAACTTGCTTATATGTGTGATGCATTCACACACCATAAAGAAATGTAACTTGATAATGTAGCTCTGGAATATGGAATTGAAAGGGAAAAGAGATTGGAAAATAGATTCTCACTCAGATAGTAATCCAGTATGGTTAATATCAGCCTTTGGCATGGGGAACTGCTCAGATACACAGAAAGGCTTTCCTTTATTGGTGTCCATTTCTGCCCCATTTTCTTGGCTAACCCCTATTTTATTAGGGTCCATGTGACATTGGGATGGCCAGGGATGGAGGCATGGGCACAACACTTTGAAGATATTTTTTTTGAGAAGAATATAGGTTTATAGACCACTTTGAGATAAAAAATATGTTGTCAATATTTCCACTCACATAGATCACTTAGGTTTCTGCAAGATTCTTCTCTCAGATTTACTCCACATGATAAAAAAGGAAGCTTTCTAGTTTTTAGAAATATTCCTGTAGAATCAATGATGGTTAGAACTGAAAGGGTTGATTATCTAGCCCAATGGTTCTCACCTTTAAAATCACTGATACCTGGGTCTCATACCAATTGGTCCATCTCTGGGGATGAGCCCTGGGTAGTGGTATTTTTAGAAGTATACTTATAGCACAATGATTGCCAAGTGTTTCCACCAATCTAGCCCAAAACCTTACTTTTATAGATAAAAAAGTAAAGCTCAAAGATTGAAGTGACTTTCATAAAATATTTCTAGGGGCAAAGCAGTACCCAAAGCCTCATAACTACTAGTCCAGTGTTCTTGTCAGAACACCATTCTTTGATTATCGCTTATCCTCAGATTTGTAGCCAAAGAACAAAGAATCATTGAGGACCATCTTAGGACCCTCACAGTGATCTGTACTCCAGCTCAGTCCATGGTGACTCTTCCTGCCACACCAGCTTAAAGGCTTTCATTCCTCTGGGCTGGATCCTTGTGTTCAGAGAGGTAGAGGCACTATGGTGGCAACAATTCCCTGCTAAACCATTTGGAACAATAAATAAATAAATCCAAATCCACCAACCTTGACCTGACAGCCAAAGATGGTGCTCACTTGGAACTGACCTTGTAGAGATGGATTGCAACTTTGGAGAGTTGATTTTGTTGTTGTGCCTTCTGGGCATGTAGTGTTCATGTTCACCAAGGAGAGTTCTGGGAAGTGTAGGTCCAGTGCTGTTAGCATCTGCTTCATTCTCCTTTGTGTTCAACTCCCTTCTTTTCTAATTTTTAAAAGGCTTTTAGAATTTTAGTAAACTTATACTAAATAGAGTTTATTTTAAAATAGGTGGCTGAAATCCACCATAAATCCTGATTTGGTGTATTTAGGATGATGTGACACTTGGAAAATTATGACAATTGAGTCCTGGAACACTGGTGGAATTTTAGACAAAAATAAGTGTCAATCATGTGGGCAAGGAAACATCATGAGTAAAGCTGAAGGAGAGGGAAAGGGTGTATATGGGGATAAGTTTGTTTTCATATGGTAGGCAGGGGAGAACCATCTGAACATTTTAAGTGTAGACCTCATGGATGCTTAAAAGTTGAAATGGGCTCTATAGATTATTTGGTCTACTTCTTCATTTTATACATTAGAGAATATTATTATTATTAATAATAATGGCAGCAATATTTAACCTTAACTCTCATTGCCTTTTTTTAGGTAGTTACTGAGCAATATGGTTTTCAAAGATTTGCTCCTTTACATGTTTTCTTACAATATCTTTTGGAGATAAGTGTTATTATCATGCCCACTGTGCAGATGAAGAAACTAAGGCTCAGCAGTCAGTATAAGCTAGTAAGGGGCAGAGCTGGGATTTGAACTCAAGGCTATAACCTTTCCACTGCCAGGATTCTACCTTGGGTGTTCAGAGAGAGTGATTGTATCATTATGGGGGAGGAAGAGATGATGCATTCATCCTGGATGTGTTGAGTTTGAGGTGCTCATGAGAACTCTAGGTGAGGTGAGTTTGGAGCTTGGGGAAGGAGTAATATGAAAGAAAAGACATTTATTTCTGGGAGTTACATCCTAAGGTTGGCACATGCAGAACACCAATCAGGTTGACTCGTCCTGTGGAATTTCCATATGGGAATTGTAGCAGCTCATCCACAGGTTGTTCCTTGGTATATATACAATTTGCCAGACCCATCTTCCTAAGCTGCTCCTAGGGTTTTCTTTTGTTGACATGTCTTGGCTCCTCACTCCTCCATGTGTGCCTGTAGCACTGTCTCCATATTTCTGAGGGAACTTTGCCACTGGCTGTTCCGTTGCTGGCTGCCAAGATGTGCCTCTGAGAGGTATCAAATTTTTCAGCATTGGGTGGAACACGCATTCCTGATGCTATGACCCCAATAGAGGAAAAATCTCAGTTGTGGGGAGAGCTGAAAATTGTGAACATGTGCATGGGGAAGGACATTCTTCTTTCTGATAGGTAAAAAGACCAGAGGGAAGCAGGGAGCTTGTAGATGCCATCTTCATGTTCACATGACATTGTCTCTGTATGCATGCTTGTGTACAAATCCCCCCTCTTCATAAGGACACCAATTGTATTGGATTTGGGCCCACCCTAAAGACCTTTCATAACCAATTACATCTGCAACAATCTTTTTCCAAATAAAGTCACATTCTGGGATACTGGGGGTTAAGACTTCCACATATGAATTTGGGGGGACCCAATTCAAGCCATAACACCATCTAACATACCATAATCATGGCCATGGTATCCTGTCCACAGATTCTTCCTAATCTCAAAGGAGATGGGGATTAGATAAGGGCAAGGGTCATTCCTAGAAATTGGCTTGTCACTGAGGCCCTGAACCAGGGAACCACTTGGTGGTGGAGGTGGAGGATAGCCACTGGAGGCCATGGTGAGAGCAGCTTCCTTGGAGTGGAGAGAGTGAAGGCCTTGGCTAATGAGCTGTGAATGAACAGGAGTGAGGAAAAGGCAGAGACCACCACCCTCTGAAAGCAGCTATGACCAAGAAGAAGACAAATGGTGAGAAGAGAGGAAAACAGGCTTGATCAACAGTTTCACTCAAATGTAAGTGACCTGGGCCTGTTTGTTTGTTGTCCGGAAATAGAGAGGGACTTGTGTCTGGCTAAAGCCTGCCACAGTTCCTGGCTCTCCACAACCCCCTTCTATGGAAAGTTGACTTATTACTCTGTAGGGGATTTTGTAGAACTCCGCAGGTTATTAAATGGCCTTTGCAAATAGATATGTGTGAAATCTCGCTGAGTTATAGTTACTTCGGAGACCCATGTTTGCTTACTTGTGTTCTGGTAAATCTCAGTCTTAATATCACAGGAATGCATTTCTATTTGGTCTCCACTTTTCTGATTCTTTTCACATTTTATATGATTCTCTTGGAAGGAAAGTGTTGATAGAACTTAGCAGTAGTCCTAGCTGCTATTGGTTGAGAAGTGTTGCACATTATTTCTCATCCCCCTTCTATTTCACATGTGGGGAAACTGAGTCTCAGGAGGGCTTTAGGGCTGTGGCCAAAGTTACAGATCTAGTAAGTAGTGGTGCTCACATTCCTCCGGCTTAGTCACTTCGGTCACATCAAACCCTCTTTTCCAAAGTTCTGCAAGTTTCTCTTTTTGAAAAAAATCCACTGTTTCTCCAGGATGCACTGACAGCAGCAAATGTTCTGTGAAAACAAAACCCTGCTCACCTTCTATTCTCCTCCTGGTCCCAAACTCCTGGGCTTCCAGCTCAGCTATTTGAGAAATTACTCAAGGACAAATTTTCATCTTCACCCGAAATAATTCATTGCTGAGCAACAAACAGCATAGTGACATTTCAGCAGTGTGACATGTCACAAACAAAGGTCACAAATGCCACTGCCCAGGGGCCTGTGATGGACATGGTGCCTGAGGCACAACATCCCAATTGCTTCTCTTTCTGGATACATTCCATCATGAAAGGGTTTGCAAGGCTCCATCTGCTGACATACTACAGTCCATCTCCCCAATGGGGGTCTGTCCTCATTTCCAAGGAGAAAGTGGATGTTAGAAGGAATTTTAAAGGAGCACAACAGGAGGAAGAACCTGGAGAAGTTGGAATTCAGGCTCATGGAGTGGAGAAACAGCAGGCATGGCCACCACCTTTGCAGGTTGAGAAGCAATGGATTGTGCCAACGGTGAGCTTCCTTTGGGGAAAGCTATGGAGAGAAAGTCATGGGTTGACTGGACTCTGGGGGAAGTGTAGGAGTTTATCAGGTGAGTGGGAAGTACTAGTAAAGGGGAGAAGAGATGGGCATCTTGGGTATGGGCAAGATAAAAAGGTCTAAATGTTAATGCTTTTTGTGCCATGTGGCCTAAGTATAAATGATCCTATTAGTAATGATACTAATGACCCCTCATAGTAAATACACGCACTTATATATTACCAACTGTAGACCAGGATGCATTAGTTATTTTCTAAGTACATGAATTATATTAACTCATTTTCCTCAAAGCAGCCATATGAGGTGGGTGTTATTCTTATCCTTGTTTTACAGATGAGGCGACTGAGGCATAGGGAGGCAAGTCATCACTCCAAAGAACTGGCAGAGTCATGATTGTATTCCAGCAATCTGCCTCTGGATCAGGGCTATCCACTGGGACTTTCTATAATGGTGGAAATGTTCTAAATCTGGGCTTCCGGTCCAGTAGTCACTGACATGTGGCTGGTGAGACTGTCCCACAGAAACCTGGTCACCCGCTCAAATATCTACCAAGGTGGGTGATGACATAATGTCTGAAGTGGCCTGGTGTAAGACAACAGGAGTTAAGCCTCATTTATTACAGCCAGTCTACTACCTGCCCAGTCCACGGCCTTTGAAAATACTTTGTCAGCCAACAGTACTGCCCCATGCCCTTAGCCTTAGCTTGTCTTTAGGTGTGAGCATCCTGAGGGCCCTTGGAGCATGTAGCATATGCTAAAAGAGAAGGGCACCAAGGCCCACCCTCTGGGGGACAAGGTTTAAGGGCCAGGATGAGGAACTAGTGAAAGAGGCAGAGGGAACATTGAAAAAAGGGAGGGAACGAGGGTAGAGCAGCATTCAGGAGGGCAAGAGAAGGCAGGGGTTTAGCCAGGGGGTTGTCGGCAATGCCACATGCCATCACAAGCTCAAGCTGAAGCCTGGAGAGAGGTCTGGGGACAGACCTGACAAACTGGATGTATTTGGTGCCTTTTGCCACCAGAAGAGTGATGGGGAATGAGAGCCGGGGGTTGGGGGGCATGAATGAAATTAAGGAAGATCAGTTACTCTTCTTCAGAGGGAAAGGGGAGAGAGGCTGCTGGCTTGGGGGTGAGACATGGTTGTCAGAGGGTTGTTTGTAGGATGAGTAAGGCTTGATCTCATTTGTAGGAAGAGGGGACCTGGAGAAGGATCTGAAAGTGGCAAAAAGAAGAGATTTTTTTAAATCAAAACATCAGAGGAGAGAAGGGGAGATTGTATCTTAGAAAACATTAGGGTACTTATTTCGGGGGGATAGGAGGAAAAGTAGAGAAGTGCTTAGAGGTGGGAGCAAGAATTCAAAAGGGGAATTCTTGGAAGTGTAATCTAGTTAGTTAAAAATGTGGGCATTGGTAAGGAAAAAGGATAAACATGGTAACGTCTTCAGCACTTTGAATGCCTTCTCCTCTGAGCTAGGTGTTGTTTAGTGTCCTCCAGGAATTCACTTTCTGAATCTAAGAGGTAAATGCAATTGGCCCACAGAGGGAAGTTAATTGACTGTGGTCACATAGCTAGTAAGTAGTGGAACTGGGATTTGACCCCAGGAAGTCTGAGTTCAGTGTGATCCCTTAACAGCAACACTGTGATAAAAAGGCAGTGATAATGATGACCTGCATTCACATAGTAATTTTAAAAAGCACCTTCTTACCCTTACTGGTGTGGCTCACGTGGTTGGAC
Organism: Myotis lucifugus; assembly: GCF_000147115.1. Lineage (NCBI taxonomy): Eukaryota > Metazoa > Chordata > Mammalia > Chiroptera > Vespertilionidae > Myotis > Myotis lucifugus. Next base: position 1,434,966 of record NW_005871082.1, read on the forward strand.
CCTCATCCCGTACATCAAAAGGTTGTGGGTTTGATCCCTTATCGGGGTGCATTCAGGAGGAAACCAATCAATGTTTCACTCTCACATCAATGTTTTTATCTCTCTCCCTCTCCCTCCCTTTCTCTCTAAAACCTATAAAAACATATACTCAGGTGAGAATTTTAAAAAAGACACCTTCTTCCCATGTTACAGGTGGGAAAAGCAAGGCAGAGTTTGCCCAATTTGTCACATACTGGGATAGGATCAGAGCTAGAATGGGAATCTCTTGATTTCAAGTTCTGTTCTCTTTCTCAGGAAGTCAATGCCCCTACACCAGCCGTGGGCAAACTACGGCCCGCGGGCCGGATCCGGCCCGTTTGAAATGAATAAAACTAAAAAAAAAAAAGACCATACCCTTTTATGTAATGATGTTTACTTTGAATTTATATTAGTTCACACAAACACTCCATCCATGCTTTTGTTCCGGCCCTCCGGTCCAGTTTAAGAACCCATTGTGGCCCTCGAGTCAAAAAGTTTGCCCACCCCTGTCACGGTTGGGTTGTGGAGTAAATTGTATTGCATTTCTGAGCCATCTCATTCCCTCTCTCCCTGCTTCCATTCCAACCCCCAATACCCCTACTCCCACCCTAACCCCAATCTTAAAATGCCAGCACCTGCTCCCTCCTTTCAGCTCCCTCCTGTCCTGGCCGGGTACCACTGCCCTGCTCAATCAGGAGGGCCCATGCACACAGGCAGTGGATGGAAGGCCACATTTGTTTTGCTTTTATTGTTAAATAATATAAATCTCTTGGCTGCACCACCTGCCGGGACGTGAGTTGTGTGTCTTCCCGCACAGTTGCTAATGAGACAGTTAATCATTTGTTTATTCTGGATGAAGAGAGGTGGTGGCTGTATCTCTCCAACCAGACAGGGTTTCTGGGGACCCTCCTGCCTGCTAGGCTCATGAGTCACCCACAGTCCCAGCACAGCCCCACACTGCAGCCCCTAGGCCTCCTTCCCCAAGGCCCTGGCCAGGCTGCGTTTGAGAATTATTATTGTTATTGCAGCTATTAGTTTTTTAAAAGAGTGTACACCCTTCCCTGAGAAGCATTTTTTAAAAAAGTAATTTGCAGAGATGCTTTGTTGGGAGATAAGTCGGTTTCCCCTTGGGCATAAGGTTTTATCTCACTGGTGCAGAGGTTCCTAGAGGTCGTGCAACTCAAGATAAAGCTCTGGGATCCTCTCTGGGGAAGGCCGAAGTCTGCTTTCCTCATTCTGAGGTAAAGAGGTGAAATCATCTGTGTTCCTCCAGAAGGCTCCCTGGGGCTGCGGCTGCTTTTGTTAGAGCAAATCAGGACTGTCCTGGTGCCTTCGGAAGGAGGAGAAAGCCAGGAGGGGGTTAGGAAGGGGTTAGGGTAGGGGGTGCGCTAGGGTGAGTGCTGTCTGCACCTGGCCTGCCCAATTTGAGTGATTGTCTTCCAGAGCTCTCATCTCCTCTATTTGCATGCTGTTAGCATCCTCTGGCTATTTTCTTGGTGTTTGGATAAATCCTTTTGCCTAAAGCTTCTATTTCAATTAACTGGATCCAACTGTCTGTGTCCCGAGGCCCAGGGAACAGGCTGGGGTTGCTGCATTTGCTGCTGTGGCATTGCATCCTTGACAGTCTGTCTGTCTGTCCTCAGTCAGCCAGCTCCCATTCTGGAGGTTGTGCTTCTTTCAGGAACTGTTTGCATCCCAGTCAGGAGCAAAATTGCCCAGGGCAGGGCTTCTGTTTTAGGAGTAGTTTGGACAGGCATAGTTATTCTTTCAGACCACAGGAGCAGGGAGCAGGGGTGTGCGGGCCCTACATGGAAACAGCAGAGCACTTCAGAGGGGGCAGTGGAGTGGAATCGGCCCTTTACCACAGTCGATTTCTAGCTTTCTCTCTGCTTCAACTGGGACCCTAGGTGAGATTGCCCCTATCTTCAGCCTCCCTCTTCCTTCATCTCATCCTTCTTTCTCCTTCCTGTTTTCTTGCCCCAATCACCCCTTTTCAACCTCTGTAGCTTTGTTCTTGCTGTTTCCTCCACCAGAATTCCTTCCCTTTCTTTTCTTTTCTTATTAAAACCCATCCTTCAATGCTCAGTTCAAATGTCACGCCTTCTGGGGAGCCTTCCCATTGTCCTCCCCAGGCAGAATTAACCTCACTTCCTGATCTTCATATTATTCAGTTCTCATGCTTTTCCCTCTTTGGGTCAGGGTTAGCATCTCATTCTGGGTGTCCCACAACACAGCATCACACAGCCCACATGGCGTGCCTTTTAAGTTTATTCTGCCTTTGCTTTGTAGTGAGTTGAATGGTGTCCCACCCGCTCACAATAAAGGATATGGCATATCCTAATTGTTTGAACCTATGAATGTTGTCTTATTGGGGAACAAGGTCATTGCAGATGTAATTAAGTTAAAGATCTAGAGATGAAGAGGTCATCTTGGACTCTTTAGGTGGATTCTACATCCAGTGACAAGGGTCCTTATAGAAACACCCAGGGGAGATTTGGCAGGCAGAAGAGAAGAAGGTGATATGTAGATAAAGGCAGAGATCACAGTGATGTGATCACAGGCCAAGGAATCAGAGTCTGACAGTCACAGGGAGATGCCAGAGGCAGGGAAGGATTCTCCCTGAGAGTGTCCAAAGGGGGCGGCCCTGCCAGCATTGTGTTTTCGGACTTCTGGCTCTGGAACTGTGAGGGAATACACTTCGGTTGTTTCAAGACTCCTAGTTCAAGCCTCCTTGTCACAGCAGCCCTAGGAAATTCATAGGCTAGTGGGCCTCTTCTAAGATGGGAAGAAGCAGGAACAACACAAAAATATCCGTTGGGGGATCTGGACCTTCCCCTCCAGACAGTTGTTTATTGCCACCCTGGATCCTTCTGCTTCCTTTGCACACACTCCGAGCTCTGCTTCTCCCGCACTGGGTCTTGTGTGATTCAGAACAGGGCCTTACCATAGATGGAGCCTCCATGCTGAGTAAATAATCACAATTACCATACCACTAAGGGCAGCTGGCATTTGTATAAGCTCTCCAGTTTGCAGAGGACTTTGCTTCACCTCATTTCATTCTGTCTTCACCTGCCCGATGGGGGTTGGGATCCCCTTTACTTGTGAGGAAATGGATGTCAGAGGTGTATAAAAGGGACTTGGGCATACCATGTGCCTGGTGGGGTGGAGCTAAGACTTCAAAGAGCCTGTCACCTGGTTCCAAATCTGTTTTTTAAATGGTCCACACCATGGTGTTTTTTAAATATAAGACCAGAGGATCCAATCTGTTTTTTATTCTTTCCAAGTCAGGGGTATCCTTTGTCTGATGTAGGGAGGTCTGCTTTTCCTTCTCCCCTCAGGTGTGCTCAGACTCAGAGGCTCTGGTAGTGGTGAAGAGGCTGGGAGGAAGCCCTGTGACTTCAAGGGTCTTTGTTTACAAAGAGATCTCTGTGTGCGTGTTAATCCTCTGTTATTGTGTGGGTAGGCTGTTGGGGGAAGTGTGTGTGTGTGTGTGTGTGTGTGTGTGTGTGTGTTTGCATGCATGCTAGCACATGCATTCTGTATGTTGCCAGCTGTTATCCCCCTCTGGTGGTTACTGGCATAAATCCATCACCTGATCATCTAAAAAATCCCATTGAAGGAAAGAAAGATCAATCTCTGGGCCAGGAGGCCCAGGGAAGTTCCACATAACAGCATGGTTTGTTTATGTTTACACACTCTCTTCATAAGAGTTTCAGTGGATGGTTTTTCTCCTTAAACAGGGCGTAAATGGAAAAAAAGTGGGCTTGGAATTTGTCAGACATAGGTTCACATCTCAACTCTGCTACTTAATATTGACCTTGGTTTGAGTTATTTAACCTTGCATTCCACATCTGTAAAATGGCATAGTAACAAATGCCCTCCCTCCAGAGGTGTTATAAGGCTCATGTGAAATAATTTGCTTAATTTTCCTGGTACATAGTAGGTACTTAGTCCATCATTTATTGTCTCCCTCTTACCCATGCATAATTAATTCTACTGTTAGAATTCCATTGTAAACCATACTTTTATTCAGAAACAATGAGTAATTCTGTCATATTATGCTCTAGAAAATAAGATGTCCTTTTTGCAAAGGAGAAGCTAAGTACTTGAAGAGAGAAAAGAAAATATTCAGATTCCAACCAAATCAGAGATAGAGCTTACATAGAAAAAGGTATGCTCATTCCCTCTCCCCCCTTTAATGGAAGAGGAAGTAAACTAATATTTATTGGGCCCCTAATATACACCAGGTTCTATACACACATATTTTATTTAATCCTCACAATAGCTTGATGAGGTTGGTAATGACAGTATCCCCATTTTACAGAGAAGGAAGTGTGGAGTTAGAGAATTCTAGTTGCTGTAGGTTACATTACAAAGAATCCATGGTCTAGTCTCAACAGCCCTAGGAAGAAAGTGTAATTCTCTAATTTTACATATGGATTGAGGCTCAGGGACGTTCAATAAATTTCCAAGATCACATACAGCAGGGCCTTGACTTATGAGTGTCCCGACTAACGAGTTTTTCAAGATACAAGCCGTCTCTTGGCCGATTTTTTGCTTTGAGTTGCAAGCTAAAATTCGGGTTACAAGCCAGCTTCAGATACCCCACCACTAGTTGGCTCAGCAAACGTCACAGTGAACGCCACAACATCAGCCCAGCATCACGTGTCCCACTCGTTCACTTTAAGATTTGACATATGAGTAATTTGAGTTATGAGCTCCGTAATGGAACGAATTAAACTCGTAAGCCAAGGCCCCACTGTAGTTGGTGAGAGGCAGATTTAGGGCTTAAAGAAGGATGTGTAACTACAGATTCAGTGTTCTTTTCAACATAGTATCATCATTTCCCCAAATACTTTTCTTACAGTATCCCTATCTTAGATATCCTATCTAATAAAAGACAAAAAGGGTAATTGACCATACCTTCACTACGCTTCCCATAGGCTAATCAGGGCGATATGCAAATTAACTGCCAACAAAGATGGCGGTTAATTTGCATACTAGGTTCCAAGCGGTGGAGTGAAGACAAATTACCCGAAGCCTACTGAGCAGCGAGGCCTCATGGTCCCGGAATCAGCGGAGCCGAGAGGCCTCACGGCCCTGGGATCAGTGGAGCTGGGAGACCTCACGGCCCTGGGATCAGCGGAGCCACGAGGCCTGATGGCTGGGGGGGGGGGGCGCTGGCCAGAGCCCAGCCAGAGCGAAGGCCTGAGTCCCGGGTGCCAGAGGAAAACTGGTGCCAGCAGCCAAGGGAAGGGAAGGCCTATTGCATGAATCTCTTCGTGCAACAGGCCTCTAGTATTACATACTTGCCACTAAAAAGGTAAAATGATGACAGAGCATTTAGGTGCCTAGCCCAAGCCCCGAGAGAAAGGAAAAATGCAATAGACATTAGTTGATGTTGCTGCTATTTTCACAATTGATAGCTTGGTGTTTTGTTTTGTTTTGTTGTTGTTGTTGTTGTTTTCTTTTACAATATTTTGGGACATAAAAGGAGGAAACAAAGTTGGTTAATTGGAGAAAGTCCAGCACTTGGATGCCAGGATAAGTATTACTTATCATTAATTAATCCCAGGCTTTACCTGGTGAAGAATGAATAGATGTTCTGCCTAAAGGTTGCATTTACCTCAGCCCAGATCAGGCCAGTGAACATGCCTGTCCCAGTCTCTGACTTGTTTCTCAGTGATTATTATTGACATCAACTCTAGACACCGTGCAGCCTTTCTGTGGTGCATGACGTAGTTCAGTATTCCAGAATCCAGTTTGTGAGCTTGACTTTGGAAACTAATTGCATGCCATTATAGAGTGGCCTTGGGCCTGGATATCTCTGTCCATGGTGCTGAACTGAGAGCTCCTGGGAGGTGGAAGCAGATGGTACAACATGGTCCCTCTCATCTCCACAGCCTGCCTGAGCTGAGAGACTGGACTACTGTGAAAAGAAGGTTGGCTTGGGAGTTAAGAGACCTGGTTAAAGTTGCAATAACTTTCTGTGTAGCTCCAGGCAAATTGCCGAACCTCTCTGTTTCAATGTTCCCATCAATAAAATTGGATTGCAACATTCTGTCATTCCTGTTTCAGGCTGCTGCTGATTTTGTGTGAGTAAATGAGATGACAGATGCTAAAGTGGGATATGAATGCACGATATGATCATACCGTTATTATTGCTGCTCAGTCTTTTAATCATACATTTTGACTGTATTGTTTTAATTCACTGAGGCACCCTAAGGCTTAATAACATATAATGCAATGAACAGAAAATCAAACAAACTGACAAAAATCAAACAAATTGGTGGTGGTGGGGGGAGTTGGGAGGGGATAACTCTTCTATGTTACTTTTAAGCTCCTGTATGGTTGTAGAGCACAGGGTGTGTCTTTAAGAATAAAGATAATGAATGACCAGGGAAGAGTCAGTGCCTGTGTAGAAGGAGAAAAGACAAAAAAGATAACATCTGCTCACCTCCACAGGCCCCAAAGGGGAGCTCCATTTTACTGTCATGGGGCCTGAAATCTCACCATTACTCTGATATTTTAGCCCATTATTCCATACCCTTTACAGAATGGTTGCAAACTCCCTTTTTTAGTTAATCAGATTTGCTATGGCCTGGGATTTGGAGATAGAATCCTTGGGTCTAAGTTCTTTCTCTAGTACAGAATCTTCATAAAGCAAGTAATTTAACCTCTTCTAGACTTGATTTCTTCACCTGTAAAATGGGATAAATAGTAAAAGAGGCTTTATAAAATCACATAAATATTAGTTGCCATTATTCTCTGACATGCTCTGGTCAAAATATTTCATGAGCAGGAATAAAAAATGTCTTGCTTTTACCTGTGTTTTTATGCTGTTCTATGGCTTTCACAGATACATATCCCCCTCCACCTCCTCCTGTTAAAATCTTCGAATGTAAGGTAAAAACCACCTTCCTTTATCACCCCAGCCACAAGTGAGTTTTTTCCTTTCCAGAGTTCTTAGAGAATCTATTATCATTAATATTCACCTGATTGTTTCCTTGCACTGTGTAGTTATTTTGGTACAGTTTTACTTTCCTCAAAAGATATGAGATCCTAGACAATGGGATTATATCTTGTACATAGTAGATGTCTAATACCCATTTGAATGTGTAGGATGGATGTTATCAATTCCCATTTCATTAGGAATTTTTAAGAAAAAATATTGTTGGGGAAGGTGATCCTATAGGTTATGAGTACATATACCAGTATATGAATTAAGGGCATTGGGTTTGGGTAGCTAAATGGGGGTGGGAGGGAAAAGCTGGAGAGAACAACTTGAAGAAGAAAGTGAGAGCTGTTAAAGACAAATTTCATAATTATAATAGTTTTTTCTGACCTGATATTAGTCTTGGAAATGCTATGGAACCAGAATATTAACTTGGAAAAAGATACCTTATAAACTCTAAACAGGGACAAGTGTTAGAATTCATGGACACAGGAAATTGTGCAATACATAGGTCCACCAGAAGGTGGCGGGCTGTGACTAATTCCATGGTCTAGCAGCTTTGCTCTGGGGGATCCCCCACATTTCTGATGGGTAGCTCTCCTCTGCATGTAATGTGGTTCAATGCCTCCCCATTACCCGCTCCTCTATCTCTATCCACTCTGCTGGTTCACCATGTAAAAGGATGAAACTGACCCCAGTCTGTAGGGTGGTGAGTACTTCCCATTGGACTTCACCTTTGGAAAGGTTCCAACTGAGCTGGGATACAGGTGCTTCAGCTTCCTCTCAACTCCCGCTAAGGTATAAGCATTTGGGTCTGCCATCTGAAGTTTTATAGGGTGATCAGTCAGTGCTTTTTTGGACAAAGGGGATGAAGAGAGAAAAAATAACTTTCTTTTTATTCCTTGCTCCTTCAGCACTCCCTCCATTATCCCAGATTTCTTGACATAATTTCAGGAATAGCACTCCTTTTTCTTTTTCTTCCCTGGATCACCTCATCTCACTCTTATATGGTGTTTTATTTTTTTATAGTATTATCACATTTATCATCTCCTAGTATCTTCACAAGATATGTGGCACTGGTATTTTTCTCTAATTTTAAATATCATAATGATAGCTTTCATTTGTAAAAATCTTTAGAGTTATGAGTCATTTTGCAAGCCCCATTTAACTTGACCCTCCCAACAGCTATGAGACATGTTGGAGCACAGGTATTAATATCTCCATTGTACAGATGAAAATACACTTATACAGGGAGGGTAAGGGATTTTCTCAGGAAATGTAAGAAATACAAGAACTCATTCATCAAGCTTCTAATGCATTCTACCATTTTGTTTTTAACTACAGATGATGCAAGTAAGACCCCAAAATGGAAGAGTATATGATGTATCCAAGGTCCTATAGTCAATAATGTTAGAAATGGGGCTGAAATGAACATCTCCTGATTCTCAGATTAGTGCTCTTTTTTATTCCACTGAAGTGTCCTCTCCATAATCTAACAAACCATTGGTTATCTATCCAGCCCATCAGTTTACCATAGCCTCTTAAAACTCTTTTTTTAAAAATATATTTTCTTGATTTTTTACAGAGAGGAAGGGAGAGTTGGAAACATCGATGAGAGAGAAACATTGATCAGCTGCCTCCTGCACACCTCCCACTGGGGATGTGCCAGCAACCAAGGTACATGCCCTTGACCGGAATCGAACCCAGGACCCTTCAGTCCGCAGGTCGATGCTCTATCCACTGAGCCAAACCGGTCAGGGCCTCTTAAAACTCTTGAGTGTGCACCAGTCAACATCCTGATAGGAGGCCCCAATGCCTGAGGCATTCTGAGGAGCCCATCAGGAATCATTTGTTAAAGCTCAAAATGGATAAAAACAAAGGCTAAAAGGACACCCATCAAAATGTTAACAATGATTGTGTTTGGGTGATGGAGTTGTGGGCCATCTATTTTCATCTTTCTATGTTTCTATACTTTCAAAATTTTCTTTATGCAATTTTTTTACTTTATATTGAAAAATAAACATTAAAGAGTAGAAAAAAAGGAAAGGATCTTGGCATAGGTATTGTGTGTGTTTTTGTGGTTGTGTGTGTGTGGTGGCTATTACCATATTGTATTAGATTAGACTGAGGTTGGGTAGGGCAGGGACTATTCTCTGATCCTCTCCTCTCTGGTTCTATTTCTCCCCTGAAACCTCAGCTGATGGTTTTGGCGAGCTTTACTCCCACCTTGCTCTCTCCCTGGAGCTCTGGTTGAATTCACAAAGCCATAGCTTAGGGCAGAGTAAGCTGGGGCAGGTGGGCAGGGGCCCCTGGAGGCTTGGAGGACCAGGGCCTCACCCTCTTGGCAGAGCTGTGGGCTCCTGCACTCCTCACTCCACCTGCTGTGGACTTATGTAATACATTCACAGGACTTCATTTTCCAGTAGATTGAAAGCAAAGCCACTGTTGATTTTCTCCAAAAAGATCTATTTGGAAGTGCAATTGCCTTGAATTACACAGTGGCGCAAGAGGCCAGACCTTGCTGTAAATAATTTTCCTCTCAGCCGCACAGGAGCCAGGCTGGCAGCGGAGTCATGCTTCCAATGATGGTGTTTAATGTGGAGTGTGCATAAGTGTGTGTGTGTGTGTGTGTGTGTGTGTGTATATGTGTTTGTGTGTGTGTGTATGTGTATGCAGGTGTGCATCTTTTCCAGGCCTTTGCTCACCTACTGCTGCTTCTTTCAAGTCTGGAGCTTTGCATCTCAATGAGCAGTGAGGGCAGAGGGGAAGGATGGGGCTGGGCTTGTGGACTCTTTCATCAGCTGCTCTGTATGACCTCTCTCTGGTTATGTCTCCCACCTGGCCACCAAGGGGACCTGAGGCCGTGTGAGGTCAAGTGGCTTGTGCATGCAGTGTGGGTGGCACAAAGAACATGCTTTAGAATTGGTCATGTCTGAGTTCTAGTCCCGGATGTATTGATTACAGCTTATGGGACCCTAGCAAACTACTGATATCTCTGACCTTTTCTTTTATCCATTAAAAAAGGAAATGAAAAGAAAAACTGGCAGTGGATATGGGAGTTGAGAGTATCTACATTTCAGTATTATTGTGAGAATAAAAGGGAGCAATACTGGAGAAGTCACACTTCACCCACCTGATGTTTGGCCTGTGTTCTGTAAACTTAGTTCCATCTGTGTCCCATGCTGTCTTCCAGCACAGATTGAAATAAGAAACAAAATCAATGCCCTTCAAACCCAAATGGCCCATAGCCAAGTTGTGACACATATAACATTTAGGATGTTTTGCCCCTTCTTTCCGTATTCTCTCCCCATGTAGATATCCACAGCTCACATACATAATTATCCCACAAAAGATCAGGATGAATGAACTTACACTCAGCAGATGGGATTCAATGCACATCTTCTCCTGGTGGGCATTTGCATTTTAAGAATCCCACCTAGGCAAGTAGAGGGGAATCTTTAAAGCAAGATGGCAGCATGTTATGCAGGGTTGCGTCTAGATAGGGGAGCTGTTTTTCAATTAGAAAGTCTTACCACCTTTATCTTGCAGGCATCAGAATGGGGTTGTGCATTAGCTCAACTGGACATTTTTCTCTAAACTCAGGTGGTATTGTTCTTTTCACATTTCTCTGTCAAGTTGGGGAAACAGTGGCGTCTAGTAAACCGTGGGCCGCATCCTCAGGAATAGATTTCCAGACAGCTCCAGCCACCCACCTGCCCAACAATGATTGCAATCCTACTCCATGATATAATTTTAAAAAATCAACGTTTATTTAATACTTTGCCAAGTTCACAGGAACATTATCTCATTTAATCTTTATTACTTCTGGTGATGGGGTACTGTTATTATGATGCCATTATTATAGCATAGTGTTCAAGAGAAAAGAAGGTGGAGCCAGATTACCTGGTTCAAATTTCAGCTCACTTGTCACTAGTGGTGTGAACTCAGGCAAACTAATGCTCTGTGCATCAATCTCTTTTTTTTTTTTTTTTAAAAAACAGGGATATTTAATGGATGTTTATTTTGATGTGTAAACCTGAGTATTACATACCAATACAAGAGAGTAGCACTAGTTTTTCCTTTTTACATTTTATTAACATGTTATGCATTCCATGTTAAAATAATGTATGATGGGGAATTGTTACATTAGAAAAATAATATTCTTGATAAAGCATTCCCAAGGAATTTAATCACATTTTCTGCCTTATTTAAAGTAGAATACAATAGTATTACTTCATAGGGCCCTTTGGAGCATTAAGCAGTTTAATGCATGTAAAATACTTAGAAGAGTGCCTGGCTATTAATATCCCCATTTAACATCTGATAACACTGAGGATGAGAGGAGGGAAGTGATTTTCCCGATGACACCCAGCTGGTGACCAATCCATGCTGAGAATCCATGTCTTATGGCTCCTGGTCTAGTACTTTTTCCTTGCTACGAGGAAAATGTGCAGAACCTTCTAGATCCCCCACATTATCATCTCCCATGACAACTGTCAGTCATAAGTCACAGTGTTTCAGAATGGCTGAAAACTTTGGTGAGAATAACTGAAGAGTTGAAAGCTGGTTTAATGAAACTCAAATCCCCAGAAACATATTGGAAAAAAGTTTCCTCACAAATTGGGGTCCATTAATATGCCCACCCCAGCTTGGAAGCTGTGGCTTAAGCAACTGGTAATGAATTTACTAAAGAGTGACACTGGGGCAGTGCCCAGGGCAGGGCCACAGCCAGCACTGGCCGCCACTGGGCCAGGTTGAGAGAGTTATGGCTGCTAGGAGCACCCCTAGGAAAGAGTCAACTTGTGCGGTTGAGTGTAGTCAAGTTCTGAGTTCCCATTAGGGGAAAAAAATAAAGGGCTCTTTCATAGAATATGGTCACTAAGCATTGATGGTGTCTGGATACAATGTGGAATAGAAGTTATATTTTCTGGAGATTTCTCTTTCCTTGAGTGACCTAGAACAACTTACAGGAGGCCAGTCCAATGAGTCCTGTGTGTTTCAGATGAAGAGGGTGAGTCAGAAGGGGAGAGTGTCACCAAGAAATTCTCTTTTGCCCTTCCCCATTTCTCTAGACCTCTCCTGATGAAAAGCCTCCATTTCTACTCTTGGGGATTTATTCTTTTTTAGTGTTGCTAGTGTTTGTTTTTTTTTTTTACCCATGAATATTTATTTATTTATTTATTTTTTAAAATACATTTTATTGATTTTTTACAGAGAGGAAGGGAGAGAGATAGAGAGTTAGAAACATCGATGAGAGAGAAACATCAATCAGCTGCCTCCTGCACATCTCCTACTGGGGATATGCCCGCAACCAAGGTACATGCCCTTGACCAGAATCGAACCTGGGACCCCTCAGTCCGCACAGGCCGACGCTCTATCCACTGAGCCAAACCGGTTTCGGCCCCATGAATATTTAATTAAATTCCCAATATTCCCAGGAAGGCAATGTATTACACTAAATCACATGCTATCTTACACGGAAGTGTGTGCCTCCTTGTTTGGATGCAGCAGACAGCTCCATACCTTAAACTGATCCAGAACTGGAATGTAGGCAAGGTGCCTTGTGAGGAGAGAGGGCAGACAATGTTTGCTAATTCACCATTTTTCCAACGGTCACCCTACTTTGTGTCTTTTTGCTTAGCAAAGAGTTGCTGGAAGTTCCGGTTGAAGTCAAGTTAGAATAGGGAGCTGTGATTCAGCATAAGGAAGCATCTCACTCAACCAAGATAACTGAGTTTGTCCACCTTTCCCTCCTTCTTCCAGCACAAGAAAGCATTCCCACTTGTTATGGATTGAATTGTGAGCTCCTGAAAGATATTGAAGTGCTAACCCAAAATATCTGTGAATGTGACCTCGTTTGGAAATAGGGTCTTTACAGATGATCGAGATAAGATGAGGTCAGAAGGGTGGGTCCTAATCTGGTATGTCTGGTTTCCTTATGAAAGGGGATATTTGGAAACAGGGCCAGACATGCACACAAGGAGAATGCCAGCTGAGCATGAAGCCAGAAATTGCGGTCATGCATCTACAAGCCAAGCGGTACTAATAATTGCCAGCAACTACCAGACATTAGAAGAGAGACATAGAAAAGACTCTCCCTCATAACCCTCAGAAAGCACCAACCCTGGAACACCTTGATCTTGGACTTCTAGCTTCCAGAATCATGATAACAAATTTCTGGTTTTTAAGCCACCCAGTTTGTGGTACTTTGATATGACAGCCTTAGAATACTAATACACTGCTGAACCAAGAACATTGGGTTTGCCCTTTCTTTTTTCAGTAAATATTTAGTGATTATCTACTGTGTGCCAGGTACAATGTCAAGTACTGAAAACAATATCTTAGAAAAGATCTTAGCTTTCAAGAAATTCATAGATAAGCATGGATGTAGGTAAATAAACAGGCCCTTCTTAGCAATAGGATAAGTATTTATGTCTAGTCTTCCATGACTCTCAACCATGGCCATAGACTAGAATCTCTTGGAGACTTAAAAAAATGCCTATATATCTATGTCCAGGCCCCACTCCCAGACATTTTGATCTAATAGGCCTGGGGTAGGAACACAAGGCATCAGTATTTTATTTTTTATTTATTTTATATATTTTATTGATTTTTTACAGAGAAGAAGGGAGAGGGATAGAGAGTTAGAAACATCGATGAGAGAGAAACACTGATCAGCTGCCTCCTGCACACCCCCTACTGGGGATGTGCCTGCAACCAAGGTACATGCCCTTGACTGGAATCGAACCTGGGACCCTTCAGTCCGTAGGCCGACGCTCTATCCACTGAGCCAAACCAGTCAGGGCGAGGCATCAGTATTTTATACATCTTGCAAACACTGCCATTGCTGAGCATTATCAGGGCCCCACTCCAGACCAATTAAATTGAAATGGCATTGATATTGTTAAAATGCTTCCTGGGTGATTCTAACGTATAGCCAGGTTTGAGAACCACTCTCTCTTGTGAGATAGGAATTGTGTGTCTTGTTTAATGCCATATTCTTTCCACAGTGCCTCGTTTGGAGAAGGTAATCAATAAATAATTGTTGAGTCAGGATTTATGATGAGAAAAGTGTAAGGTGCCATGGGTGCATAGAAGATGAGTACTCGGTGCAGTTGTGGGAGAGCTGAGAGCTGATCTAGTCACCAAGGAGGGAAAAGAAGACTAAGCAGAGGGAACAGTGTGTACATATCATTAAGGAGCTAGACATGGCTTAGCATGACTGGAGTGTTATTTGTGGGTGGTGAGAGGGAAGGCTAGAAAGGTAAGCAAGGATTGGGTCATGAAGAGCTGTGTAAGACATGGTAAGGAGTTTGGGTCCAGCCACAAGCTTATTTGGGTTGCCCTTGTGGCATAGCCATGGGCCTGCAAAACTGATTTTTACTATCTTGGCCTTCCTGCTCACATGGTGCCAGGTATGGGCTTCAAATTCTGCCCTTTTCTTTTTTTAAGACAGAAGCCCAGAGAGGGTGTGATGTGTTGGAACCCAAGCCTGTAGCCCCAACTCGTGAGAGGAGCAGCATCAGCTTCCCAGAGAGGCCACCAAGTGATGTAACTGCATCATCATATGGCCTACCTGTGAGCAGCCATCACCACGACTTAGGAATGAGACAGGCCCAACACGCTACACTGGCACCTCTTGGGTGGACACTAGGACAGCTCTCATGTCCCTCTTTTCACATCCTCTCCAATGTTCATTTTAATCCCATTTCACCTGGGTAAGCACACGGTGGTGAGGAGAAGGCTCAGTGTGTTTTTCCCAGGCTACCCCCACCGGAGGTCCCTGCAGCAAAGTGGTTGATAGCTGAGGGAGGGACCAGACCTGCCATCCTGGAGGTTTGTTGACAGTGCGTGGTATCCCTTGGGTGTTTGCCTGTCCAACCACACTGTTGCCAGCAGTGCCCAATTTAGTACTCTCTGCAGATTTCATTAACAGCCTGCCTGCTCTACTCTGAGTACTTAATGAAGATGTTAAATAAAATTTGACGTTATTATTGCCACTTGTACAGCACTTTGTATTTACCAAGTACCTTCAGAACATTTTTATTCTTTTCCAAGCAATAGCTCCATGAGGTCCATTAGTACCACTGTCCCCATTCCATAGAGAAGGCCCTTGGGAGTTGATTGATTTGTGGAGAGCTCTGCAGCCAGCCACCCCCTGTCCACAGAGGGCAGTTATTCTCCCTCCTTCGGCCTGAAACCCAACTCATGAAGCTGCACTGGCTCCTCAGGGGCCTGGCTGACCCTCTGAACCTCCTCCAAGTTCCAGGCTTTGCTCTCTGAATATTCTTCTGCTTCTCCTGTTTTACAGTTTTGTGGTTTTAGCTAAGGAAAGCTGTGGTCTTCTGTTAGTCAATTTGAATGAATTTGCAAGTATAATTTCCTGATGCACATCAAATGTCTTGCTGACCATCTAAACACACAGTGTTCAGCAGGCCGCTGCTGTCCATCCTGCCTCTTCTCGGGCCTGTCAGTGGCGTCCGGTGTGTCTGGCATGGTCTGTCCTTTGTAAACATCTCAGGGCAAATGGCACTGTTGTTTTTCTGCATGTGACAACCTCCCCCTCCTACTGTAGGAGACCTCAAATCAGAGGCTCCCAGTGACAGCATCTCCGAAAGAACTGGGGGAGGAAATAAATTCCCCAAGGCTTGTCTGAGCAATTGACTAAGGCAGACTAATAGGCCTGCTTAGCTCTCTATGCCTCGATTTTCTCATATGTTCAATGGGGACCCTAAGGAAAATGTGAGTGTGTGAGGGCTTTTCTGATTTACTGGCTCAAGTATTTGGGGAGGGATTTTTTTTATAACACTGTGTTTGACTTCACACTTTAAAATCTATCTTACTAATTTTCTATCTCTACCACACTATTCTATCTTCATAGCTTCTCTGTGCATATGCCATTTCTCATGCTTTCTCAAACTGACTTTCTCTTCCTTTCTTACAATCTCTCATTTCTATTCATTTTTTTCCTCCTCTGTTGCACTAAATGCCATCATCTTCTTGTTCTCCTCATCTCAGTCCATGGAAGGGTTGGGTCACCCCAGCATTCTGCCTCTCCTCCCTGACCCTGCAGATTACTTACTGAAAGTGCCTGATGGAGGATTTGTGATGCACTGTGGGATATGTAGAGAGTGAGGTGATGGTGAAAAGACCCAAAGGCCCCTCACACTGTAGTTGGGTAATAGGGGGTACCGGTGCAGGGTGTGATGAGGTTATGAATAACAAAGGAGGAGATTGTGGATCCTTTAATTTATGAATCTAGTTTCTGGGCAGGAGCAGGTGGAACTTAAGGGTACAGAAAAGGTTGAAAGAGGATTTGATAACACATTTCAGTTGAGTGGAAATAACACTGATCTGAGATTTAGGATTGTTCAAGTCAGAAACTGTGATGGATAGGGCTGTAGCCTACTTGCAAGCTAACAAGTTAGTCTGACACAGTTATATACTATATACATATGTGTGTGTGACTATACACATGTGAGGTTAATGTATGTGTGTGTGTATCTATCCATAGGTATGGTATACATATACACATGTGATAAATATATGTATGTGTACATATCCACATATATTAGGTATATACATGTGTATATATCCATATGTATATGCAAATTCATATGGATATAGTATATGCACACACACTACTGTTAGTATATATACTGACCTGAATTGGAAGATAAAAACACATTAATTACTTATGGAAAAAGCAGTCACTAGAGCAACCTCTTACATGAGTGCTCTGAGCCCCAGTCCCCACAGGTGGTGGTAAGGGACAGATGGCACCTGCACATGCAGTGGGGTGTGTCAAGGAGAGGACCCCTAAGGTTAGAAAACTCTGATTTCAGGGCTGCTGGGGACCTGCTCCTCCGCCTCCTTGTAAAGAGAGTGAGAACCTTCTCTTTACTCTGGAATGGAAGCCAGTCTCAATGGAGAGAGGAAGGAGGCCAGAACTTAGCTATTAATCTAGAGTTGCTTCTCTTCCAAACAGGGATTTTGAGAAGAATATCCACTGTAACATCTTCTCACCATTGGCTATAAAGGAGTGTCCCAAATTCCACTGGAGTGTTTGCTTGGAACCCTCTGACTAATCAGAAGAGTCTCACAGAAATATGTATGGCACAGGGCAATGCGTGATTGGAGAAGGGAATCCTGCCTCAGGATAGATAGAGTCAGAGATGACTTTCAGCTCTGAAAATGGGCCACTGGTGCTCTCTGGGCATTTGGAAGATGCCCCATTTCCCTTTGAGTCAATTTGGACTCTACTCCCAACACAGGCAGCCTCCTCCCTCCATGTCCCATACTTCAACTTCCCCATTTACTCAGGGGGTAGATGTAGAGGCATGTGGTTAATGTACTGGAGTTTCTGCTGGACACTTGGTTACATCTTATTGTTGCTGAAATGAAAGGAATCAAGAGAATAATGGAAAAAGTGTATGAACTTTGATCAGGTCATCAAAAGATAGCGAATGTTGATTAGCTATGTGACCTTGGACACATTATCTCACCTCCATGTGCCTTGGTATCCTTTCTTGAAAATGAAAAAGATGATGCCTGCTTGTCTGTCTATCTCATAGGGATATTGGCAGTGCAAATGAGTTTATGTTTAGTGTATGAGGTACTCAAGGGAAAGATGCTGGTTGAATGTGAAGTTTGCTTTTGCTGCACTAAATATCATCACCCTCTTGTTCTGCACCTCATCGCAGTCCATGGAAGGATTTCTGTTGTGCCTGACAGGTGATCCCAGGATTCTGACTTTCCTCCCTGGCCCTGCAAGATTACTTCCTGGAACTGCCTGATAGAGGATTTGTGGTGCCAGGGGGGCATGTAGAGAATGGGGTGATGGTGAAAAGACCCAAAGTTCCCTCACATTGTTATTAAGTGATAGAGTGTGTGGATGCATGGTGAGGTTGTGGATAACAAAGGGGATTGTGGATTCTTTTACTCAGGGAACTACTTTCTGGGCAGGAGCAGGTGGCACTGACGGGTACAAAAAGGGTCAAAATAGGGCTTCTATGCACACAAATGAGTGTAATGAAAGCATGATGAGCTGCCTCTGAGATTCTGTCCCTCCTAGGTCACTAATTAGTTTGTATGTGGTTAATGTATTGGAAAGATGCCTCGTGATCTGTGATGCTGGGGTTTTTCTTTTCTTTTTGCTTCCTATGGATATCTGAAGAAAATTCAGAAGTTTTCCCGTGGACTAATAAGCCAGTGTACCTGTGCATTTTCTTCCTAACTCCCTCCACAAATGTTTATTTATACTCCATGTGTAACTGAAGATAAGCATGTCTGAATGCAGGCCAGTAGGCACATAACTAAATACTCTTTAACTGAGAGACAGATAGCCACAGAAACGATTTTAAATGTCCAGACACTAACACATGGATTGTCAAATTCTAATCACAAGGTTCAAGTCTAATCACAAGGTATTCTGACACTAATGTGTTAGAATGTTCTAATGTCAATGAGCATTTTCCCAGGACAGCCCTCATGAATCTCGCATGTGTGCGTGCGTGTTGAGCTGTGTGAGATGCTCTGTTAATTAACACTGCAAAGCTAACTGCTCAGTGAAAAGATATGCTGGGGAATCATGTATCATTCATTACAAAATTGTTTAGAAACAGTCATGTCCAACCTGTATTGAGAGAGGTAGACCTGTTTTCTAGAGCCATATTGCCAACCTCAGTCCACTCCAGACATAGGAGTTTTGCTCTGCATGCCCGGTGGCCACTTGGATGTTCCTTTATTCCCTTCTTTGTGCATGGAAATGTCCTTGCAGAGATGCTTGGGATGGATAGTCCTGCTGTCGTGGCCAATATGCAACTCCTTTTGCATGGTGTCCTATCACACTCCAGCCTAGTTTGCATTCAAGTAATTCCGGTAATGGGACATTGTCTCTTCCCCAGGGGATCATTTCCAGCACCTAGCAATCCAACCATTTAGTCGGAGAACTGAGCCATGATTTAAAGAGGGAAAGAGGCATTTGTAGAACTGTTGGGGAAAGAGAACTATGGATATGACAGATTGACCTGTTTTGGGCACGCAGGGTAGCTTCCAGGCTTTTGAATTTGTTTCCCCAGCTGTCAGGGAAAACTGTGAGCTGTGAGAACTGCTGAGGCCAAAATCTTAAGATTTTTTCTCACCTCAGAAAATTCAATTAGCAAATCAGAATCACTCAAGTGTGTATTTCCAGACCACTTCCCAAATAAAATATGTCCGAGTCTGAAGTCAGACCTGATCGGAGATCAGTTTTCTTCCATTGAGCATGCAGTGCTGTGGGGCTGGAGAGAACTGGTTCCGAGTTCCAGCTTTGCATTTAACAGTTGTGTGATCTTTAAATTTCCTTCTAATAAAATGAGGAAAGTGATCTTTTCCCCATGGGCTTGCATGAGAGATAAACCAGATAAGGCCATAAGCACAACTCCTGTTGCATGGCCCTCAATGGGCACTTCCTCTTTCTAGGAAGGAGGCTTAGCATCCTGGTCCTCTTAAGGCTCCCCTGAATTTTCACTGGTCCCTTTGGATACACAGGTGATCCATGGATATCCTCCGGGGTGGGTATGATGCTATCTGTCTCCACAGTAGCCACTTCCCCTTCTTTCTCTTGCAGAGAGCAGATAACTACAGGAGGCAGAAGCACAGGTCTTTGGGGGAGACTGTCGCTAGGTGTGTTTATGGGTTTTCTCTGAAAGGTAGATGGGGGTTTGTCCACTTTGTACAATTTAGAAAGTTAGAATTTAACATATGAGACAACAGTAGTAATTGTATTCTGAATAGACACCAACTGCAATGAGAAAAGACCTCCCCTGCCTCAGCGTGCACCTCAGGATGTGCTAATTAAAGCAGCTGTCTCTCCAGCTCCCATGATCAGATGTCTTCATTTATTTACTTATTAAAAATAAGAGGAGAATTTGTGTTTTGTTGTCCCTCCTCCTTTATTTTCCTTCATCATTACACAGTAAGTGGTCTTGGCAAAATGAATAAATAAAATGACTATAATTAATTGTAGTTCTTATTTAGTATAGTCCTTTCCTCCCCTACTATTGTCAGTTCTTCTAATGAGAGTGACCTTGTAATTTAAAACATATCCTAGGGATGTCTGCTCTTCATCTTGAATGGCTTCGAACACACTGGTTGAGCGATGGCAGTAATGAAGGTGAGATTTCGTGGCAGCTGATCCAGGCTTTTCCCACAGGTTGAAGAGCAAGATGCTTTTCCCAGGGTAAGGCCTCAGGGCCTCAGAATGTGTCATTAATCATGAACCTCCCCTTTCAGTAATAATTTGGAGTCAACACATTGCTTCTATTCCAAATGGCATTGGGAGTCCCAGCCGTATTCATCTAGAATTGGGCACTAATTTGAATTCTTATGTGTTCAACCTGGTGACAGTTATTCACTTATTAACTCATCCAACAAATGAGTAGGATGAATGAATGAAGGCTCTGAGAGATTCAACAATGAATTAGAAAGGGGTTCGGTAAATTCCCCAAACTGCAGGCCTACAGACATAAGTTACCATCTATATTTCTATCCATCTATCATGTATGTATGTATGTATGTATGTATGTGTGTATGTATGTATGCATCTATATCTATCTATCTATCTATCTATCTATCAATCATCTATCATTCCTTCCCTTTTCTTTGTTTCAGAGTAATCGAAGGCTGACTTTTATTCCACTCTTGGGACAAGGCCATCTTACTGAACAAAGCGGTGGGGAGTAAAAAGGCTTTGGCTTTGATTACATTTGACCTCAGTCCCCGTATGACTAGGAACCAAATATCTTACTTTTCTTCTATCCTTTGAATGACACCTACTTATCCCTACAACTCTATCTCTAAGCTGGATTTGTACTGTTCACCCTGTCTACCTACTCTGCCCACTTCTGACAGTTGGTTTAGAACCTAGTTTTAAAAACCTTACTTTCTTAGCCTGTCCCACTGAAGGGTAAATCTACACCACTTCCAAACCATGTCCCAGGGACCCTTTACCATCCTTAGTGTAAGTCTGTGGATATAGTTTTGTAGTAATTTAAGAAAAACAAAATGATGTTCTCCACCTCAGTGACTGAAATGGAGTTGGTCTGGTGCCTCAGAAATAAAAGCCATTTTCCTAGGTCTACTTGTATGAATGATGGTCTAAAAATGGAACAATTAGAGACTTCTGCTGGAATTCTCTGTCCTGCTCTTTTCTTTAAGGAATAACAAACACATATTCACACACGTATAATGATTATTCTCACTTATTCTGTCGCACAGTAGGTGCTCACTAAATTAATTTTTTCTCTCCTTGCTTTCTTCCATGATTATGGACACATAGTAGGTACTCAACATTCTCTTACATACTAATTATATTAAGGGTATAGATGCACACCAGGTGCAACACAGAAGAATGGTACCTCATTTCTGTCCCATGAGTATGGGAGATAGACCAACGGAAACCACAGGATTCTCTTCCTTCCTGAAAATCATTGTGGCCACTGCCAGGGTTCTAGATGCAGCAGGTATCAGTAAATTTGTTCTGAATACATTTGCTTAGAACCAAGGGGCATTTGCCTCCTCCAGCCAGCCTTTGCACATTATTTTAGCATAGATCATTATGCAAAGCAGAGATGTTCAGTATTGCCCCTTTACAAAATATTCATTGACCTTTATTTATAGAGAATGAGTGTCAGTTGTTATTTCCTGTTCTTTTTATAATGCTTATTTATTTATACATTTTAATCTAGTATTATTTTATTTGAAAAGAGGACTTTTTGATGAAATACACTTGGGAGTTGGGGGGAGACGATGGGATGATGGGAAGGGAAGATGTTAAGAGGTGTCTTGTAATTGGGACTTATGTAGGAAAGAGAATTTAGAGCCCAATTGATCTATACCCATGGAAGGGATTCTCTGAGGACTTAGACTAGACAGCCTGACTTAATCCCCCCTCTATCTCAGTGGCAAAAGGTTAATTATGATCTTGTACTTTTCAAATTAAAATGACAGCCCTAGCTGGTATGGCTCAGTGGATAGAGTGTCCGCCTGTGGACTGAAGAGTCCTGAGTTAGATTCCAGTCAAGGGCAAATTCCCAGGTTGCTGGCTTGGTCCCCCGTGGGGGGTATGCTGATCAATGATTCTCTCTCATCATTGATGTTTCTATCTCTCTCCCTCTCCCTTCCTCTCTAAAATCAATAACAATATCTAAAAAACAACAACACCAAAAAACTGTGAGTGTATAAAGGCCAGCATTATGCCTAAAAAAATTAAAATGACATAAGCAATAATAAAAAAGGAAAGCAAAATCTAGAAAAGCAATTGGTATACATTGCAAAAATATTAAAATGTTTACAGAAGCAACACAAAAGTAAAATAATCTCCCCCACGGCTCCTTCTCTGGGGCTAAAACTTTAAAATGTTTCTGGTCCTACTTATGTTCTACCACCAGGATGTCAGTATACTTATTGATTTGTGAAATTAAGACAGCAGCTTTTGGCTCCTTGCTGGGAGGAATTTAGAGTCACGTGCCTTCATACTGCCTCCCATTCATCACTCCTTTCCAGAATTCTATCAGTTATACTCTTACTTATCCATTCTCAGGTATAGTAACATTCATATTTATTCTCTAAATATAATTAGTTTTCCATGTCTTATAGTTGATTCTAAAATGTTTGTTTGGATTGAATGCCTACTATTCATCTTTTTCATTCATGTATTTGTTAATTCACTTAGCAATTATTCACTGAGCGCTTATTTTGTGCCAGGCATGGACATAAGTGCAAGTGTTCACAGGATTGTGTGCAAAACAACTGAATATATTTTGGGCAGGAAGAGACACAAAATACTTCAATTTTGAATCTAAGAATTTTCTATATAAAGATTTATATACAAGGATATGACCATGGTATTACTTAGGGGAAAAGAGTACTATAAAAATTGTTTAGATGCCCAAAGATTGGCAAACATTAAATAAATGATGGAACCCACATATGATGGAGTCACAACCATTAAAAATTAAATTTTTAATAAATATGAAACAATATGATAAAAATGTTCATGCTTTAATACTTTAATGGAAAAAGGAACTAGGACATAAAACTGGCTGTATAGCATTCTCTCAGTGTTGGAAAATTTTAAAAAGATGATATGGGAAGGAAATATCACCAAGTGACAGTGTTTTAGAGCCTCTTTTTTTAATACCCACTTTCTGGTATTGTCTGTTTTCTACAGTGAACAACTGTTGTTTTTATACTACAAAACCCACCCTATTATATCCACAGAAATAAATAGTAACTATAGTCATTGCCCTCAAGGGGCAGATTCTCAGTCTGGTGGTGGGCAGAGACACAGTTAAACGAGTCATTATCATGTCTGTCAGATACAGGTAAGTCAGGCCCCCAGAGTTTGTATGGTTTTGAAGGGGTCTGGGCCTCAGTAGGATTTCTGTGGGCAGAGGAGAGCAGTGGAAGGGAATGGTGAAACAGAGAGGGGACTGAGAGATGCAGAAAGGAACCAGGCTGACAAAATGGTTTGACAGCTTTTAGAGAACCTCAGATGCTTAGCTGAGGAATTAGAGTATAATCTAAAGGCTAAAGGGAGCTCTGGAGAGGGTTATAGAGAGAGAGGCAAACTTGACCCATAGCAAAATGCGATTTTTGGAATCAGACAGGCCAGGACTCAGAATCCCAGCTCTGCCTGTTTCCAGGCTTGGAAAAGCCACTTAACCTTTCCCATCATCCATTTCCTCACCCTTTACTTTGGGGAAATACATCAACTTTATAGTGTGGACATGAGGATTAAATAAACTGATACAGAGTTTCCAGACATGGATGATGAATAGATTTATTTATTTTTTTTAAATATATTTTATTGATTTTTTACAGAGAGGAAGGGAGAGAGAGAGTTAGAAACATCGATGAGAGAGAAACACTGATCAGCTGCCTCCTGCACACCCCCTACTGGGGATGTGCCCGCAACCAAGGTACATGCCCTTGACCGGAATCGAACCTGGGACCCTTCAGTCCGCAGGCTGACGCTCTATCCACCAAGCCAAACCGGCTAGGGCGAATAGATTTATTTTTTAAAGGTAAAAATGTTAGCAGCACTCCACCCTTCAATTTGTGTTAAATTGTTTTTATGATGTTACTTGAATATTTATAAAAATAAAATTTGTTATTTTATATATTACAAATAACAATACAAATATTTAAATTAAGCATCCTTAGTTTAATGTAACCAGTTTGTAGTCTATAGAAAAATAAATCTGCATCAATGATGTGAATATGATACCATATACTATGGCCAGGTCACTTAAAGTTTGGACTTTCCTATTCTCTGTATGCTGTGTGTTCATTCAAGTTTCCCCTTACTTTTTCACTTTTCTCTATTCCAGCCCCTAGGATATACTGTTTGTATAGTGCACAGTGGTGTTATTTGGGATTTGCTTAGCATGAATATATCTTCTATGTCTTGGATCCACTTCTGTTCTTTCATCACCACACACAGAGTTCTCATCTGCCTGTGGTTCTATTCCTCCTCTTTTTAAGAATATATATGTATATATAATCTAGAAGTCTTATTATTGTTAATGGTAGTTTCATTATGGCTAAAGATTATCAGGCAAGCACACCAGTTGACTATTGTTTCGTTACAAACTACCCCAAAACTCAGTGGTTTAAAGCTTCCCAGCCATTTTTTTATCTCTCATAATTTTGGGTCAGCTGGACAGATGAGCTGATCTGGTCTGTTATACAATGGCTCACTCATACATCTGAGGGAAGTTGCAGATAGACTGGTTAGCTTTGCTGATTTTGGCTGGTCTCTCTCACATCCTTGGTGCCTTAGCTGAATGGCTTGGCTTTGCTCCATGTGGTCTCTCATCTAGAGGATTAGCCTAGGCTTGATTTCAGGGTAGCCTGTGGACATTCTAATGGTGATCACAGAGCAGCAAGGAAAAGAGGAGCATGTGCAAGGCCTTTTGAGGCATAGTCTTGGAGTTGGGACACCGTTACTTCCGCTGCATTCTATTGACTACTGCAAGTCACAAGGCCAGGCCAGACTCATAGGTTGGGCCGCACAGACTATTTCTAGGTGAGTGGGCAGCAAACTCACAATTCAAAGGGTATGGTTAAAGATTGGTGTGAAGAATTTGAGCTGATTCTGCAATCAGTCTACCCCAGTAGATAAGAGTTCGGGGATAGAGACCTATTTGGGAAGTTATACAAGCTTCTTGATGAGAGCGGGATTACTGCCTTAAGAAAAAATGGCTATGTGAGACAATTGCCATTTTTTGGTGCAGTAATGAGGAAGGGTAGAGTCAAAGATGACTCCAGGGAACCCTAACCTGGGTAACTGAGAAGATGGTGAAGCTGCTAACTGACATAGACATTCAACAAGTAAAGCAAGGTTCATACTAGGGGACATGAGAATAGGACAGGTCAAAGGTGAAGGGTGATATTAAGTTTAGAATTTAATTTGCTGGAGCTCTTCTTATAAAGAGAGTCCTTCTCAACTCAGTTACACATTAAAGTCACCCAAGCAGCTTTTAAAAAATAGTGATAATTAAGTCTCATCCCAGACCAATTAAGTTTAAATTTTTTGGAACAGGGCCTGGTATTATTTAAAAAAAATATATTCCCAGGAAATTTTAATGTACAGACAAAATAGGAATCATGATCTAGACCAGTGTTCTTCCTGCTCATACCTTATAATCACCTGGAGACCTTGGAACAAATACTGATGCCTGGCCCTGGCTGGTGTGGCTCAGTTGGTTGAATGACATTCCATGCACCTAAAGGTCGCTGCTTTAATTCTTGGTCAAGGGCACATGTCCAAGTTGCAGGTTCAGTCCCATGTCTGGAGGCAACTGATTGATGTTTCTCTTTCACATTGATGTTTCTCTCTAGATATTGCTCTTCCTTCTTCTCTCTCAAAAATCAATAAAAACATTGATGTCTGGCCCCACTATCAAAGAGTCCATTGAATTGGTTTGGGATAAGGACTAGGCAACTGTATTATTTAGAAAGAAAAAATCTTTCTGGATAAATTTAATATACTTCTAGAGTTGAGAACCACTGACCTAGATAGTTAATTTCCACTGTGAATAATCAATGTTTTCAGGTTGCAAGCCATGGCAAAGGGGCACTGTGACAGCAGCTCCTTAACTCCATGTGGGCTCAAGATTAGCATGAAATTGCTGGGTTCCAACCAGGTCACGGGGACAGGAGCAGCCATTGGATGAGGCCAGAAACTTTGAGGACCAAACATGGATCAACACCTGGTGCTTGGAACACAAGGACATATCAGGGTTAATCCTGTTTCAAGGAGACATGTGAGGAAACCTCCCAGAAAAGGTACCAAATATAAAACATCATGAAGCTGACTCCCCTGTCCTCCAATTCAAATTTAGTTTTCCCTCTTGTAGCACCCACACAGTGCAACTTCCATCATTTTGGGGAGGTGAATTCACAATGTCTTAGATCTCAGTGTGTGTTTTCTTGATTGCACATCTAAAATCACCCTTCCTTGAGTTCATCCCATTAGTGTGAGCTCTGTGCTTCCCACATTTTATTTTATTTATTTATTTTTAATATATTTTTATTGATTTCAGAGCAGAAGGGAAAGGGAGGGAGGGATCAAAACATCAATGATGAGAGAATCATTGATTGGCTGCCTCCTGCACTCCTACCACTGGGGATCGAGCCTGCAACCTGGGCATGTGCCCTAACTAGGAATTGAACTGTGACCTCCTGGCTCATAGGTCAATGCTCAACCACGGAGCCACACAGGCCAGGATGCTTGCTGCATTTTAGATACTTCCTGGACCTTCTTATTTTTAATGTCTGGTAAATATTTGTGACCAACTGTCTATAGGCAGTCACTGTGTCAACAACAGATATTTTAGAGTTTTCTTCCGTGTTCATAAATTTTTCTTGGCAGAGCTTTACTCATTTGGATTCTTGGCTGCCTCTGTGACTTTCCTCCAGGTTATTTTTGGCCTCCACAAGCCTCATCTATTTTGGGGAAATATTTAATTGTACAATATGAATTGACTCCTGTTAGGTATTGCCACTATGTCCCCAGGTTTGGGGTTCCTCAAAGTGGACATTGGAATCATCTTGGGGAGGAGGAAAGCTTGTGAAAAGAGCCCATTTCTGAGTTCTACCCCAGGTCTCTGAGGATGAGGCTCAGGCATCTGCACCACTCACCCATTTGGCAGGGGGGGGGGGGTTCTCATATATGCAGTTGTTATTACCATAGTTATTATCTCAATATTCTGCTTAGAGCAGACGTCAAACAAGCCTGTTAATGTGTTTGTTTTGTCTTTGATTCACAAAACTCATTTAAAATGAAGAAATAGACCCATCCTTAAAGGGTTTCCAAAAATTTTCTACATTAGGAATAACCATTTAAGTCTTCACTGTCAGTGGGGTTGGTCAACACATATGGATTTTATTGTGTACAACTGACACATCTAAGGTGTAAGCAGAGGGAAAAGTGAATATAGGAGATAAATAGTGGGGCAGACGAGAAGAAAGAAATGGAAAGGGGAAGAGGGAAAGGAAATTAAGAAGAGACATATGTTTTAAAATGGTCTAGTGCAGCGGTTCTCAACCTGTGGGTTGCGACCCCTTTGGGGGTCGAACGACCCTTTCACAGGGGTCACCTAAGACCACTGGAAAACACATATATAATTATATATTGTTTTTGTGATTAATCACTATGCTTTAATTCAATTTGTAACAATGAAATTGGGGGTCACCACAACATGAGGAACTGTATTAAAGGGTCCCGGCATTAGAAAGGTTGAGAACCACTGGTCTAGTGTCATCTATGGCAATGTCCAGTATAATGTTTTACATCTTGAAACACTTCACAGTATATAAAATCCTTCTATATGGAATCCTCACAACTGTCCTAAGGTGACTAGGTGACAGATATTAATATCCCCACTTCACAGGTGGAAAACAGAGGCTCTTAGAAACAATTTGTCCAAGGTCAGATAGCTAGTTAATGTCAGAAACAAGACCAGTATTAGAACTCAGAAATTAGTCCTAGAGCAGGGATCTGTCAATCCTAATCTATACTAGGTCTATACAACCTAGACTTGCTCTTCTATTATGATGAGGCCTTCAATCGGTGAGTGTCTTTTTGTGATATGCTATAGAGGGGCTCTTTCAGGAGGTGCATGGCATTGGTGTAGGAGACAGAGTGGAATGGGGTCTTTGAGATCCTTTGAAACTAAAATAATAAAGGTCAATAATTTGGTTGAAAGAGCTCATGTTACATGTTATACGTTATAAACAAAACAAAACCTGAGTGTGTTCGTTCTTCTCTTCACTTTCTTTCCTCCTCCTTTCATTCAACACACACACTAAGAAATGCCATTATGGCTCTTGGATCTGAGGAAGCTCCAAGTCATGTTGCAATGACTGTTAGTGTGGAATGGAGTCAACAAGATAAATTAAGGTCCCGGGCTCACTGTCCCTCCTCCAGCTCAACAGATCTTTTCTTGTTCTAACCTATTATGGCCGAAGACATGTAAGTCCTGTTCAGAGCTTGTTTTCACTTCCCCCTTTTTTCCTTTCTTATGGAGCAGGCCCTTTTGCTTTAGTTCAGAGTTGGTATTGATACTCCTGAGATTGTAATAATAACTGACCTGTGTACCATGCTTTAATATTTATAAGCCTTTTCGTCCTCATTATTTCTCTTGATCCTTACAGCAGTCAGGTAATGTAGATAATTATACTATCTAGGCATGATTATAATAGCATTGGTTCAGGAACATCTGTATAATTCCTTACCAAGCCATGAAGTACTAAGGTAAATATATGCATAGAAGGGTGAAACAGTACAGAGGAACCACATGTTCCTCTAAGTTAAGAGGCGCTTAGGCCCCCTAAATGCAGCAGGATACTGGTGAACTAAAGCTGCATTACACGGAGAACCTAGGAACACCTGAGCAACCTGAAAAGCCAAACCTACCTTTCTGATTTTGCTACTTTGGTGAGGGTAAAACTCAATCCCTGCATGCCTGCTGAGAAACCCCAGAGAAAAGGGAATGTATATAAGAGACTGGGTTGCTCAGTGGTTGATCATCGACCTATGAACCATGAGGTCATGGTTCGATTCCCAGTCAGGGCACATGCCCAGGTTGTGGTCTCCATCCGCAGTAGGGGGCATGTAGGAGGCAGCCAATCAATGATTCTGTCTCATCATTGATGTTTTTATCTCTCTCTCCTTTCCTCTCCTTAAAAGCAATAAAAATATATTTTTTAAAAAGAGAGAGACAGGGCCTAAGCCTTTCTAAGCTGAAATTCTATAGCTTTGTTGAAGAAGACACATCAGAAGAGAAAGCCCTAAAAAGCTATGGAGAGTGAGGTAGAGGTTCCAGGCCTTCCCTTGCTTCTCAGGGCCTGGGAGGATGGACAAGACCCCCTCAGTGATAGAAACCACCAGCATTAATGGCCAGCAAACTAGTTTTTTCTTCTCCTTGGGTACTGCCTTTGGGATTTGGATGTCTGTGTGGCCTGGAGGGGAGGGCATGATAGCTTTGGGATCTAGAGCCCAATCAATATTACTAGCAGTTGTATTGGCAGCTGTGTGTTTGCCATGAGGTCATTTAAGTCACTTATTCAGTCAAGGTCATTTGTTGAGTGAATGGAGAGCTGGGATTGGAACTTGAATTTTTGCTATAAGTTCTAGTGATTTTTTTCCGCTGTACTATCTGGTCTCTACCAACTATCATCTCATTCTGATGTGGAGAATCAGTTCTGGTCTCTTGGGCTTCCTCTGGCAGGAGCATTATCATTAGGACATAAAAAAAGCTCAAAATATATTTCCTCCACTTAATGTTGGCTCAAGGAACAGGTAAATGTCCATGGGGTTGTCTGGCTCTTGGTTTAGGAGGTAGTTCTTATAGGTGGGACTTAGGTCACATGTATATTTCATCTCATGGTTCCTCCTTGAAAACTCAGATGATCCAAATGTCCATGCTGTTCCCTAAAATAGGGCCAGGGGTCTATTTTGGGAAAGGAGCCTATTTTAAGCTAAAGGACAGGGGCTCCCTGACCTGCTGCTGTACTGGCTTGTTTCCTCCCTGCACTCAGCAAAAATTAAATATTCTCTAAACAATAGGTGACTCAGCCTTCACTAAATTTTAGGTGAAATGGATTTAGCAAGCAAATAGAGAAAATATCTTTTTCCCCCATTTTTTTCTAGTCCTGTTTGATGATAATTCTCAGTGCTCAGGCTCCTTTCATCCAAAGATCTGTAATTAATTAAGCCTCACAACTCCCCTGGCAGGTAGAGAAGTACAAGGATGTTCATTTAAAACCAATCCTGTTTGATACAGTAGGGCTGTTACTAAGGCTCGTTAAAAGGAAAACCTTTCTATTGTGAAAATTCCTTTTAGTAGAGTAAATTAAGGGAGAAAGTAATTTGCTTGCTCGGTAACAGCCGCAAAGAGAGCCCTAAGTTTGGAGCTCTGATGCCATCTTGGGTTAAACTAGGTGTATAAGCTATTGCTGCATAGCAAATTACCACAAAATGACAACAATAAACATTCATTATCTCATACAGCTTCTGTGGATTAAGGATTCGGGAGTGGATGAGCTGGGTGGTTTGGGCTCAGGGTTTCATAAAGTAGCAGTTAGGTATCACCAGAGCTGCAGTCATCTGAAGGCTTGACTGGGGCTGGAGGATCCACTTAGATGGATTGTGAGTTGGTGCTGGCTCTTGATACCAGACCTCAGTTTCTTACCATGTGCACTTCTCCAGAGGGCTGCTTGAGTGCTCCAATGACATGGCAGCTACCTCCCCATCGCAGTAAGCCAAGGGAGCAAAGGTAGACATGGCAGTCTTTTGGTAGCTAGTCTTGGATGTCATTCTCTGTCATTTCCTTAATGCCCTATTGACTACACAGTTCAGCCCCCTTTGTTGTGGGGGTGGGGGTGGGGTTACACCAGGGCATGAATACCAGAAAGCGAGAATCATTGGGGGCCTGCTTGGAATCTGGATAATATTAAGATACATCAAGTATATTTATCCATGATGTTACTAGAGTACTAGAGTAATCTTTGAAAATCCAGCTTAGAGGACCTAAACATTATGCATCTGATAGAAAGAGGGTAAGATATAAGGGATAGTGCAGTTAATTTTTTAGTTATTTGTAGATTTAGAATAAATCACTACCATTATTCATATCCATGGGTAAGTGATTATGCCTATATTGAAGTGCATGTACATAACTATCATGATGCTTTCATCTTTAGGAGACAGATATTTATCCCAGACCTTATACTGGATCACTGTGGGTCTATGGACCATGTTGTATTGCTAAGAAGCAACTGGAGTGTTTCTTAAAAATATAGATCCCGGGTTTCTATTCCTAGGGATTTTAAGTTAGTACATGTGGGACCCACTGTAATGGCCTCCTTATCAGACAATGGTAGCCTCATGATGAATAAGAATGATGATTAATGGTAATCATATTTGATTGCTTAATATCAATCTATGTTCTTTAACTTGGCCTCAGAAAACCAATTCAAAATTGAGCACTCAGTTGCTAAGAGCCAGAATCAATGGTTGCCAGTGTTGTTTCCATGCCACTTGTGAAGGGGCACAGACAGTATAAAGCTCCTACATCATAGGGCTGCTGGAAAGCAGAGGGTGGGGTTGCTGACTGATAACAATAGTTTGAAAAGCCATCATTATAATACTACATCAGCATAGGTAAGGATTGGTCTTATTACCATACTAAAGACCCAGGGCATGAAATTCGTGCACGGGCGGGGGGGGGGTCCCCTCAGCCCAGCCTGCACCCTCTCCAATCTGGGACCCCTCGGGGGATGTCCTAGGGATAGGGCCTAAACCAGCAGTCGGACATCCCTCTCACAATCCTGGACCTCTGGCTCCTAATTGCTCATCTGCTTGCCTGCCTGGCGCCCCTAATTGCCCACCGCCTGCCAGCCTGATCACCCCTCACTGCCTCTGCATGCCAGCCTGATTGCCCCTAACTGCCCCTGCCCCCCTGCTGGCCTGGTGGCCCCTCACAGCCCCCCACCGGCCTGGTCACCCCACATACCTGCTGTTCAGTCATTTGGTTGTTCCTCACTAACCCCCCTGCCAGCCTGGTCATCCCACAAAGCCTGCTGTTCAGTCATTTGGTCGTCCCGCACTAACCCTGCCAGTCTAGTTGCCCCATGCAGCCTGCTTGTTCCGTCATTTGGTCGTCCCTCACTAACCCCCCTGCTGGTCCAGTCATAGGCAGGCATCTTTTTAGGGTGTGAGAGTTAATTTGCATATTACCTCTTTATTATATAGGGTACAGAAATACTGTTACATCCTCCATAAGTTAACCCAGTGGTTCTCAAATATTAGTATCCAGAAGAATCATGTGGAGAGGGTTAAAAATGCTTATCTTCATGCCTGCCCATGGGATTCTGATTCAGTAAATATAGCATAAATGGTCCAGTGACCACACTTTGAGATGTACTGTCCTAGGTACTGCCTAACTTAACAGCAATATATTGACCTCATACCTCTGTAATCCCCAGCAGTAAGAGTTCAGTCTATAGAGTGGTTGACAATCTATAGAGTGACAAGGGACTGCTTTATAAAGTTAGCATGGATGACACAAGGCAAACTGCTGATGTGCATGAGGGGTACAGTGACATCAGGTGTGGTGGGCATTTAATTAGCATTATTTTTGTAAATATATCAGGATGATACACTGTTAGAGGGAGACTCTCTCCTATTTAATTTTGCAGTTCCCATAGAGGCTAGCACAGTTCTCTACTTGCAGCAGGCCTGTGATACGTGTGATATCACATAGGAGCAAGTTCATTTGCGGTGCCCAGGAATTCTGTCTGGAAATTATTCACCGCACTCAGAGTATCTTGCATGTTACAATGACTGCTTTGTGACTCCTAAAGTCGAGTGACTGAGGGATTGCCAAACTCTCCCCCCTCACTTCCTTCTTCTTTCTTTAAGTGTCTCCAGGTGGGTAGTGATAGTGAAACAGTCATAGCATCAATGACTGTCTCCAGGTTTGTGACTTTGGAGGGTGAAATTGGAATAAGAACTGAAGAGTTAATTTGAGCACAACTTACCACTAATGAAGGACAAGGCAGGCAGAGAATATTTCAACCAGATTGAATACCTTGACTCTAATCACCCAAGAACACCTGGGCAAGTCAGGATGGCATAAACAGAGCCAACAGTGACCAAGAAGACACTCAATGGCAAACAGCAAAGCAATAAGCTGCCTGTGCGTTGCTTAAAGACAAAGGAGGGGAAGAAGCATGATATGACTATTGGATTTATTTAACAAGAATTTACTGAGTTGCTACTATGTGCTAGGACTTGTTCCAGGTGCTTGGGATATTAAGGTAAACTAAAGAGACAAAGAAGCTTATATTTTATTTAGCTAAAGAGGTAGATAATGAATAAATGAATGAATGAATGAATGAATAAATAAATAAATAAATAAATAAATAAATAAATACATAATATGGTGCCATATAGGGATTAGTGCCAGTAAGAAAAATAAAGCAGGGCAAGAAAACAGATACTAAATTAGAGTAAATATCATTCCAAAGTGGACTGCTTTGGTATAATTATGATAACAAAATCATTCAACTAATATTTAATGAGTACCTATTGTATGCCACACACAGTGCTGGGAAATGGAGATACAGTGATAAGACAAGACAAATTTCCTGATTTCATGGTTTATTTTTCTAAAGCAGGTAAAAGGCTATGAACAAACAAGCAAAGATACATAAGAAACATAAAAGATAGTGATACCTAGAGAATTAAGATAAGGGGAACTGACAAAGTGACTGGGAAAGTGACTTGAGTTTGAGGGAATTTCTCTCCGAGGTGATGTTATTTAGACTAAAATCTGAATAGCAAAGAGAAGTCAGCTATGCAGAAAACATCCCTGGTCAAGTGACGAAGGCATCAGGGCAAAGGCCCTGAGCTCTACAGATCCAGGGATAGAAAGAAGGCTCATGTAGCTTTATAAACCTTGGGGGGGGGAGAGATTTGGGGGTCGGATTAGAGTAATGAAGGAGAAAAATAACCTTCTCTCATAGATATGACTTTGAGAACCAATACAACTCCTAGAATCAAATTTTCTCTCATTTCAATATTGCCTAGTTCTTCCATCAGAGACAGCTATAACATTTAAGTTGATCTATTTGTAATATGAATTTCTTCCTGTAATTAGTTCTCTTTTCCCCTGCACCCCTGAGAAAATCCCAAATGCAGGGCAAGCATTATTCTAATAAAATTTTATTAAATAGTATAATTAACAAAAATACTGTATAGCAATATGCCAGTTATTGTGTGTTGACTCAGGTAGTAACTGGGAATTCTTGGTTCTGCAGAACCATTTATCTCCCATACCACCTGAGATGCAGTTTCTTCTCTGCAGTGGTGTTTTAGATCTTGGGTTATACCTTTTCTTTGAAGAGTGTCCTAGCTGCCTGAAGTTCAGAGCAGCCAAGGTTGTGACCTCAGCCTTTAGTTGCCTCCACTATGGCTTCCTGGGTGCTGCCGTCTCTTTAGCACCTGTCCAAAGGGTAGGTTTGTGTACTCTGTGTACTCTCCATCTAGGGTACGTGCATCATCCCATCCACATCCTCTTTTGTGCCTCTGGGGAGGGGGTAACAATCCTTTTTACAGGTGTTCACCATCGTTTCCTTTTCTCTACTGCTTTTCCTGTGCTGTCTAGAGAGCCAGTCCCGTACTACGGCGTCCTTCTTTCCTCAGCTTATCGTATAAGCTACTGTGCTTGCTCAACCTCTCCATCACACACATCTCTGAAGCATCTTTCTGTTTATAC
This sequence comes from Myotis lucifugus, assembly GCF_000147115.1. Taxonomy (NCBI): domain Eukaryota; kingdom Metazoa; phylum Chordata; class Mammalia; order Chiroptera; family Vespertilionidae; genus Myotis; species Myotis lucifugus. Next base: position 1,469,772 of record NW_005871082.1, read on the forward strand.
TGTTCACGGAAGAAGTAAAGATCAGGTGGAGGGGTTGTGTTGCATAGAAATACACTTACTGATATGCTAAAAAGGCAATGGAAATCTTTATATTTCCTGTATATTTTTGTGTAATGTATATTCACCCAAAATACACTTAGTAACTTTCACATTATGAATCACTAAGCCTTATGCTTCTCCAAGGAAGGGAGCACAATTTTTCCAAATACAGTATTGTTTTTAGAATGAAAATTCAATGTTTCATGACCAATTCAAATCAGCTTTGAAATTCTACACTACCTCAGCCTCAATGAGCTTTAAAATGCAAAGGCTACCCATAAGAACAATGTCTTTTCAATTATTAAAATTGAATTTCAAGGTTGGTAATGGTTTCTATAATAAAAATGTTTAAATATATCTGAGAAATAGTTCTTAAATTCTAAAAATAATTAAAAAGGACAAAAGCAGAGACTTGAAGGCAAATGACAAGAGCAAAGATTGAGTTATAAAAACTAAAACGTATTTAATTTTTCATAGAAGTTTAAAGGCATTGCATTGGAAGCATTAGGGTAGGGAGACAGGCTCTCTCTCTCTCTCTCTCTCTCTCTCTCTCTCTCTCTCTCTCTCCCCGCCCCCCACCCCACACACACCTGACTCACTGTGCTTTCTGAACTGTGAGAATTAGGCTCAACCTAGTTACTGACGTTAGTGATGGAATGCTGATCTTAGTTTTGCTTACCAACTTGGAGATTGTATCTGAGAAGCCAGAATAGTGGTTTAATGTTATTTGATGTTTTAGAAAATAAGTATAAGGATAGTCAAGTGTTTATTATATTTCTGCTGTGTGCTTTTTGCCCATAATGGCTCTGTGGATTTGAAAGAGCTCGAAGGTAGGTGTTTGCCCTTGGGAAGTTTACCAGTGAGTTGGAAAGAAAAAAAGAGAAAGACTATATTACATAGCTCAAAAACAGTACATGTCAATATAGGAAAGTTATTAATATTGTGAAGGACCTACATGGAGTGCTTCATGGAGGAGGCATTGAACTGGGCCTTGAAAGAAAGACAGGATTGGCTGTCATTTTTTTAGTGTGATGATGATAACACATTTTTATTATAATAATGACTAGCTGTCTGTTGGCTCAGAGTTTAGAGGATGGAAAAGCATGACAAACCCATAGGGTAACTGCGTTTTAAAAGTCCCTTTTAAAGGAGTTAGAAGGAAAAGAGAGAAAGCCTTTCTAAGAGCCTAGGCTGAGGAAAAATGTAGGAGGTGCAGAAGAGAATTAATGGGTAACGCGCATCACTTTGTACAAAGTAACCTTGACACAAATGGGGCAATTTAAGGGAGGGTAAGTGACTCCCAGCCCACTCACCCAGTTTGATGGAGGAAATAATCATGGGGTTGATGACAGATTAGAAAAAGAAGAACCAGGGTAGCTTTCCCCCCTCTATTATGCATTGCTCATCTAGAGGTAGGGAGCTCATGGCTGAAAGAACGTTTTAGAAACTCCGCACTTTTCCACTTTCAAACAATTTTAGGTAAGTAACTTGATCTAACAACAAATTAGATGCGCCTTTCTTTTCCCCTCCTCTCTCCAGCTCTATGCAGAGATGTGACCACAGAGGTGCAAGAGGTGGAAGTTAACAAAACAGGATACAAAAGCCAAGATAATTGTACATAATCGTTTGATAACAAAGCAGAGTGTTACCATGTATGAGTAGGAGTGTGACTAGCCCTGTGCTCATGAGTGAGGATAGCAGTATTGCTCAAAGTCAGTGGTTTTTCAGTCTTGGCTACACATTAGGATCCCCTGGGGAGCTTTGAACATTACTGATGCCCAGCCTTTCCCTCCATTCTAGGGATATAGGTAGTCTGAAAAGTGGCCTGGCACTGGATTTTCTAAAGCTCCAGGTCATTCTACGGTTGAGAACCACTACTATAAATGGTGATGTGAATGAATGGTACCCAGGAAGCTGGTTCAGTCACAGATTGCTGGATCTGACCACCAGAGTTCCTGATTCATCAGATCTGGTATGGGGCCCAATAATGTGTATGTGTACCATGTCCTCAGGTGATGCTGCTGCTGCTGCTCTAGGGACTACGCTTTGAAAAACACTGATTTAGATCATTAAAGACAACGTGGTCCATGTTATACTAAGCATGTCCTAAAGTTTGGCCCTTGAGCATAATTGTTACAGTGCATATTCTGAGTACTTCCCTTGACCCACTGAATTAGAATGCCTGAGAATCGGTGATTTTAAAAGAGAGCTCCAGGTTTTTATTTAGGACTAGAGGCCCGGTGCACAAAAATTTGTGCACTCGGCTGGGAGGGGGAGTACCTCAGCCCAGCCTGTGCCCTCTCGCAGTCTGGGACCCCTCGGGAGATAACGACCTGCTGGCTTAGGCCCGCTCCAGGGTGGCAGAGGGCAGGCCCAATCCCTAGGTGCAGCCCCTCATCGTGCTCAGAGCAGGGCCGATTGGGGAGTTGGGGCGCCACCCCCTGTCAGGCACAGAGCAGGGTGGATCGGGAGGTTGCAATGCCACCCTCAGTCATGCTCAGGGTAGGGCCGATTGGGGGGTTGGGCACCACCCCTTGTCACACTCAAGGCAGGTCG
>NW_005871082.1:1472655-1481018 GCF_000147115.1 Myotis lucifugus
GAGCAGGGCTGATCAGGGGGTTGGGGCGCCTCCCTGTTCACAAACAGAGCAGGGCAGATAGGGGAGGTTGTGGCCCTGCCCCCTGTCACACACAGAACCGCAGGGTGATCAGGGGGTTTGGGCGCTGCCCCTGTCACGCTGATCCTGGTGCCGGGAGGCATATTACCCTTTTACTATATAGGATAGAGGCCTGGTGCACGGGTGGGGGCTGGCTGGTTTGCCCTGAAGGGTGTCCTGGATCAGGGTGGGGGTCCCGCTTGGGTGCCTGGCCAGCCTGGGTGAGGGGCTGATGGCTGTTTGCAGCTGGTCACACCCCCTTCAGGGTGGGGGTCCCCACTGGGGTGCCTGGCCAGTCTGGATAAGGGGCTGAGGGCTGTTTTCAGGCTGGCGGGTGACTGAAGCTCCCAACCGCTCCTTTTTTTCTTTTTAATTCTGGGCCAGCTTTAGCTCTGAGGCTTGGCTCCAGCTCTGAGGCCTCGGCTGCTGAAAGCAGGTATCTGGTTTGTTTGGGTTCTATAATCGAAACACTGTTTCAACTCCAGCTCTGAGATCCCGGCTGGCTGAAAGAAGGTTTCTGGGGTTTTGTTTAGCTTCTATATTTGTAACAATGTTTCAAACTGCAAGCTCAGAGGCCGGCAAGGCAGGCGGGGAACGTTGGCTTCCTCCGTCACTGAAGCAAGCAAGCCTCATGTTCGCTTCAAGCTGCCTGGCTGCTGGCTGCCATCTTGGCTGGCTGTTAATTTGCATATCGCCCTGATTAGCCAATGGGAAGGGTAGCGGAGGTACGGCTAATTACCATGTTTCTCTTTTATTAGATAGGATGCTATCACTTGTGAACTACTGTGCACGTTAATAGTTTATTTCTTTTGTGCCTTGCTCCTAATATTATTTTTTGCATAAATTGAATGTGTGACCATATGAAGGATTTTGTAATTATATTATGCTATTTTTATTGGAAGAAACTATTTTTTTAAGAATTTAGATTGTATTAGATACTCTGAGGTATTAAAAGATCAAATCTGGGGGAAAGGCTTTACTATGGGGCTTAAGGTGTAACAACAGAACCATCTGTCCGTGCAGTGGCAGCAATGCTAGTTGTATGTGGGGTGTTTTGGAGGTAACTTTCAAAAGCATGCTTTGCAAAATCAACATAATTAAGTAATTGCATTCAATATAGGCAGTGTAAAGATTTGAGGGTCATATTTCAAATTTTAGAGGGCATTTGCAATGACGAGGGGTACTTGTTAAAAGTTCAATTCCCAAGTTGCAGCTCCAGAGAGTCTTAATCCTGGGTGGCATCTAGGAATATCTAACAAAAATAGATTATTCTGATGCAATGGGTGTACAAAACTCATCTTTAAAAATAGTATATTAAGGACTGTGAAGGAGAAAAATTATTTTCATAGTTGACCTGAGTTGCTAGTAAAGAATCAACCAATGAACTGGTATGCATATATACATAACCCATGGACACAGATAATAGCGTGGTGAAGGCCTAGGGTAGAAGTTGGGGTGGGCTAGAAGAGATCAATGGGGGGAAAAGGGGGATATATGTAAACTTTCAACAATAAAGAATTGAAAAAATAAATGATATGGCATTTAAAATATAAAAGAGGAATTTGCTATTTATTAACTATATTTTTTTAAACTTTATGTAAGTTAGTGTCCTAAGAGCTCAATATAAGTGGCAGTTCAGGATCTATTTTTTTAGGTTTGTAATATTATTCCCCACACCTGTCTCATTTAGATATTGTATAACTTTGATTTTTTTTACCTCTTTCCTAGACTATTCCTCCTTTTTTAGAGGAAATAGAGGAGACATATGGTTCAAATAATGACCAGGGCAAATTTGCATTTAGCTGGATTTTCTTCCCCTTATCTCCCTGTCTTGACCAGCTTATTTTTTTATTTTTTTTCTTATTGATCTCTGTACTCTTGCCCACCTCAGAACCCCCACCAATCTGTGTTCCATCTTCACTCTGGGCTGTTTTTCCTGTGTGTCCTCCCTTTGTGGTCATTTCAGTGGACAGGAAGGGACTGAAGGTCATTAGCAATATTGTCAGTGTGTGGCTCTCTCCCCAGCGGTGAGTGGTAATGGCAGAAGGTTATCAAGCCAGAAGAAGAAAAACCTATACAAGTCTTCCATTGCATTCTGGTTTGTGAGTGTGTGATTAATAGAACCAAACAAAATTATTATTATTGTTATTACCAAAACTCAAGGTTAATAGGTGAGACAGAGACCGGCCTGGGGAAAAACTTATACAACAATCTACATTTTGTTAGTGAGTAATAATCTCTGTGGGCAGGGGGGGACCTGTAAAAGATGAATCTTAACTGATTTACAATATGGATGGCCAGTCTTATCAAGTTAACTTCCAACTGTGTTAGGTCATAGTGGATATGATAAAATTATTTATTTTCTTTTCATATTTCAGACTTCCTTCATGCCCATCTACTAAGATGTTAGTTTTCACTGAGGAATCATTTCTCAGTCAGAAGAAAGGAAAGACCTGGTAGAGAAGGAACTTTGATTGATTCTGGGGATGATGGAGGTATGGCAGCAAGGTCTTTTGTGGTTGGCTCATCTGTTGTCATGGAAACCCAGGGCAGTGGTAGAGCCCAGGCAAAGTCTGAGGGTTTCAATCATCAAAATGTATGACACAATGTGTTTTGAATTACACAGATAAGATAAATGATATGTATTCTTTACACTTTTCCTCTTCTACTCTGGGTTGCCTGTAACATTTAATAAGAAGTTTAGAGCTTAAAGCTGTTCTTTCTATTTTCATATTATTTGATTTGCCTTCATTCTTGAGGGATGTGCTGAAATGGAATTGCCAAATTTGAACTAGGATGAAAAGCAGAGGGTGTACACAAATAGGTTCCATATAAGTCCCTATTGGGGAAGAGGTATTCCAACGATTAAGATAGCTATTTTGTTAAAATGTACACACATGTGTGCACACATGTGCAATCCCCTTTCCTCCTACATGCCCCTTCACAAAGGAGAGAGAACACCAAGATATATAGAGAATGAACTGGAGTGATCAGTTTTAAGGTAGATACAAGTGGGGGAAACAGCTAAAGGGGGGACAATTCGAGGGAGAGAAAATGGAAAGTCACACAGAGAAAGTCACAGAGAGAATGTTACCTTCAAGGTGTTCTGTCTTCATATAAGGATACTGGAGACTTTTCTATGGAGAAAAATTGTAGGAATGTCTTCTTAGGGCTTTCAGAGAAATTTGACACTTTTCTCATCTTGCTCCTAGACTCAAGACTTTTATATTATAGCATTCTTTTAGGAAATATTCATTTCTTGAGCTTCACTTTACTTTTTAAGGTACATACCCACCCTTTTTTTCCTCCAGAAAAACACTTAAATAACATATACTGTCTATGTAAACCAGATGATAAAGTTATTCCTTCTATCAGTGATCCAACCAAAGGTCAAGCCCCATTAGACAAACTCCACATATTGTAAAATACCAATAAAAAGTTTGAGTTTTTGCCCTAACTGGCTCTATCCACTGAACCAAAGGGTCCCAGGTTTGATTCTGGTCAAGGGCACGTAACTGGGTTGCAGGTTCCTCTCCAGCCCAGGCCCTGGTTGGGGCACCTGCAGGTGGCAACCAATTGATGTGTTTCTCTCACATCGATATTTCTCTCTTTCTTTCCCTCTCTCTTTCACTCTCTCTAAAAATCAATGGAGAAATATCCTCAGATGAGGATTTAAAAAAAATTTTGAGTTTTGACCAAAGAGCTCATTCCATCTCCCACAAATGCAAAATTTTAGATGTGTTTATGTCAGTGGACTATTATTTCTTTTCCCAGACTCCAAAGTTTAAATAACTGATATATTCTTGTTAATTGGTATAATGCCCATTTTATAGATCAGGAATCCAAGCTATTAGTTTTTGTATAAGGGTTATTTTTATACTAGTACTTGCTTATTACTTTCCTGATCTGTCTGAAGGAGGCAGAGCGTGAACCTTGCTAATTCTTGGCTCTCCTGTATACCCAGAGCTATGCCTAGCTCATAACAGAGGCTTGATAAATATTGTTCAACTAAATTATATGTTTTGTTTGAGTTAACAACAAGAGACAATGAAATAGTCGGGGCTAGACTTTCCCCTCTCTATTAAGCTCCTTGCATTGCAATCAGGACCTGGCAGTGTTGGGCACCTGTCAATGGATTGACTGATGAACTGATTCAAGACTATTATATTCTTTGGTGCTTGTCCCATATGATTTAACAGGGACTTGCTTATTTGATTGGTCATGCTTTTAGGTTTGTTCTTTCTATTTTGACCAAAAAAAGAGATAATATGACTACAAACATAGTGACCATCTGAATTTGTTCCTGGGATAGCCTTGAGATAATGTGAATAAAGTTTAACTCTTTAAAGAGACAAGTGTTAGAGTCATAGGCTTCATAATTAGTCAGCATTGCCTCCTCACTCCTTTTAATGTCATTTCCCATGTTTTTTCATTGGTTACTAATCAATCTAGACCAGTGATGGCGATCCTATGACACGCGTGTCAGAGGTGACACGCGAACTCATTTTTTTGGTTGATTTTTCTTTGTTAAATGGCATTTAAATATATAAAATAAATATAAAAAATATAAGTCTTTGTTTTACTATGGTTGCAAATATCAAAGAAATTCTATATGTGACACGGCACCAGAGTTAAGTTAGGGTTTTTCAAAATGCTGACACGCCGAGCTCAAAAGGTTCGCCATCACTGATCTAGACTGTTTTTCTGATTTAAATGTTACCTTACTCTTCTTTTTATAGGTCATTTTATGTCTTTGTCCCTCTTCATTGTGTTCTATTTCTCATCCTCTGTCTCTACCTCCTGCCTCTTCGACCCCTTCTCATTTCCCCATAAGTGGTTTATGTTTAAGTTCTTAATGGGCTAAGTGTTATTTTCCAATTCCTGTTCCAAAGAACATTTCGCATTTCCAGTTATCCTAGGAAGAGTGAGCTCACAAAGGACAGTGACCTAGTAAACATAAACATGAGCATGTTCAGACTTTGGCTTAAGCAGAAGTACCTGAATGTACTTTCTATGTGACTCTAACACAGGGGTGGGCAAACTTTTTGACTCGAGGACCACAATGGGTTCTTAAACTGGACCGGAGGGCCGGAACAAAAGCATGGATGGAGTGTTTGTGTGAACTAATATAAATTCAAAGTAAACATAATTACATAAAAGGGTACAGTCTTTTTTTTTTTAGTTTTATTCATTTCAAATGGACTGAATCCGGCCCGCGGGCCGTAGTTTGCCCACGGCTGCCTAACAGGAAAGTACCTTTACAGTTAACCTGCTGCTTAACTTGTTGGGAATGAATTAGGGACTCTCTTAAATTCCTTTCCAGTTCTTGTAGTTAGTTCCATGTCAGAGCTGAGGTTTTCTTACTGCTTTCATCATGGAGATGTAGCAGCTATGGAAAAGATGAGCTGGAGATTTCTACTTGCTGCAAGTCACTGGTGAGTCCAAGAGAGAATTCAGCCAATCAGCTAATAATAATCTGTGCTACTTAAACTGTGTTCTCTGTTTTTCAAAGAAGCTGGTTCTTGGTTATAGCTTTAAAATTTTTCTACCAAGATATTTAATTCACACAGAGGGGATTTCTGATCCATGCTATGCAGATGAGATGTTTTGCCCCATTTCCAATGGCATGAAGAAAGTACTAAAATTCAGGTAGAATTTGAACTCAGAATGTTCCATGTTCTCTGGCCTTAAGATATTCCTGTTGAGAGAGGAGGATGTGGAACTCACTGGCTAAACTCTAGGTAGACAGAACTCTAGAGGGAGTTAAAAGGGATCCTGGAGTTCATATCAACCAACAATTTCGTTTTGTAAATGGGGAAACCAAGGCCCAGCGAAGTATGCTTTGTCAAGAATATGAACTAAATGATGGCGGTTTTAGCCCATGACTTGTGTTGGCTAAGGTGCCAAGTGAATTTTCCAGAGTGAGCCTCCTTTTGCAGGAAGGCCAAGGCATTCTTTAATATGAACCTATGACTCCCATCTTGCCTCCCGCCCAAAAAGCCATCATGAAGATACATTTTGGTCTTGATTCACTAGGCAGAATTATTCATACAGGTAGAATGCCAGGAATGCAGGGAGTTAATATAGCTGCTGAATAATACACCAGTGCCACAGAGTTTCATAATAGATAATAATAAATAATACAGTGGGGAATTATGTAACTCAGTTATAAAGTAAATGACAGGGGAAGAACACATATATTCACAGAAGAGTGTTTCTGATGGGAATACTTAGGGGATTCAGTTTTACTTGCCTCTTCAGCCCTCCCCATTTGAGAGGTAGGCAGGACATTGAGATGTGCCCTGTTGGGACTTTTATTTTATGCAATAAAGTTGCAGGTATTAGAAGCAGAGCCAGAAAGTACGAGTTGTGCTCCTTGGACAGTTATCAGTTAATCCTCTTAATGCATTTATTACTTTCCTCCGAGTCAGGACTGGATATCTTCCTTTAGCGAAGGGCTATGTGTCCAAGGTTGGTCCTTCTCTCCCATCACAACTCCTTGTAATTCACTGCATGTAAGAGCATGATATCAATATACTGAATTTGAAGATGGGAAAAGGCTGGGAGTGGGGGTGTGGGTTGACGTGGTGACAGGAGGTGAAAGTTGTAGCCACAGTTATGGTCCAGTGATCTCTCCAATGAGCTGGCATGTGTTTCTCTTTGCTCATCTGCACTAGAGAAAACCAACTGCCGATCCTATTAAACCTGTATTTTTTTTCCTTAGAAGAATGGGATATTTCCCCCTTCACTCTTTTAAAATAAAGATAAAAAGCAGGGGGTAGGGAATTAATTAATGTCAGTAAATGAAGCATGAGTTGCTTGTCTGGATATGATAATGACTGTGTATTAGGGCAGAAGAAATGGATTGGTGTAGAAAATGAACTGCACCAGCACACAGCTTTGGGATGGACTCAGCCACCCTTGTAACTCATTAACTCTTCCCTTGCCTCATACTTTGTCCTGCCTCTCTGTTACTCTGGGCCAACCCTCACACTGCAAAGTCTCAGGGCTACAGTATTATAGCCTGAGATACCCGAATGGAGGTCTGACTCCAGGAGAGACAGGGCCAGCTGATGATGGCATTCTTTTAGACTGTAAATAAAAGAACTCTATGCCTACTTTTTAGATTACTGAAACCACACCAAAAAGAAGTCTCTGTGTGTTCCTGGTTATGGGAACTGCAAAATAATTCAAGGAGGCAGTAAGCCAGCTGGGGGAGAGGAGGAAAGGGGAATAGTTCCTAAAAATAAGTTGTTTCCTCTCCCTCAAAGCCAAGGTTTACCTTTGGAGTGTTAATAACTAATCGCAACCCTCATTGCTTTTCAATATACACCTCAGGCTATATGTCTTTTGAAAAGTATTTGGATAAGTCCAACAAACACACATTGACTAGGCACTTCCTGTGTGCAAGGCCTGGGGTGGGAACATAGATAAATAAGGTATCCTCCATATTCAAGGAGTTGTCTTCTCATGGGCCTGGCACATAGTAAGCACTTGAAATATTGTTGCTACTATCAGTATCATTTTACTGAATTTAATTAATATTGAATTTTTCTTTGGGGACAGGAAGTTTGAAAGGTTCAGAGAGCCCTTGACTACATTCTTTACTTTTTGTTTATTTTCTCCTTTCTTTTCTTCTTTCTCTTCTTTGCTTTACAGTTCTTGGCACATTGATGAAATGAAGAAATACAAAAACATAGTTATAATAATCTTTAAATTTTAACATTTAAGAAATTATTTGTTGTTAACACAAAAAACCAATGCTGTATAGTCACAAAATATGAGTCACTGAATTTTTAGAGAGCATATTAATTCATGTTACACTATAGGCAGGTGACCCAGTAATGAAATTCTGGTTTAAAATTGTGGTTTTTTTGATATCTTACATATTTTTGTATCCTCATTGATGGTGGCTCTATATGTAGAATCATTTGGAAGAAATACTATAGAACTGAATTTTATCATGTTTAGTATTTTCTTAAATATACATCAAAACAACAAACATAGAGAGCTAGATGAAACCACATTGAGAATAATTGTTGAAGCTTGGCAATAGGCTTGTGGTGATTCTTACTACTTTTGTAAATGTTTGAATATCGCTATAATAATATACATTTTTAGGCTAAAATGTTGAGTGAGGGACCTTTTATGAATACAAGCCTGGGTAGATGTCCTCTCCAGATCCCCCTTGTCCCTGTTCCTTCAAGTTCAAGTTAGAAAGTCGATAGTGAATGCTGTGCATTCCTGGAAGACTCAACATAACGTTGTCAAGGGTATTATATTAACACTAGAGGCCCAGTGCATGA
>NW_005871082.1:1481118-1534755 GCF_000147115.1 Myotis lucifugus
GTAGGGTCCCTAGTGGCTAGCGCAGCCGTGGGCAAACTACGGCCCTCGGGCCGGATCCGGCCCATTTGAAATGAATAAAACTAAAAAAAAAAAAAAGACCGTACCCTTTTATGTAATGATGTTTACTTTGAATTTATATTAGTTCACACAAACACTCCATCCATGCTTTTGTTCCGGCCCTCCGGTCCAGTTTAAGAACCCATTGTGGCCCTCCAGTCAAAAAGTTTGCCCACCCATGGAGCAGCTAGCGACTGCCGGCCGCTGGCCGGGGCCTTCCTTCGTTCCACGCCACACCCTGGTGGCCAGTGCATGTCATAGTGAGTGATCGAACTCCTGGTCAGTCGAACTCCTGAGGGGACACTTTGCATATTAGGCTTTTATATATATAGATGAGATGTCTCCTGTTCCCTCAAGAGGCCTGTGGGCTGCTTCTTAAGAGGCCAACGTGTGGCCTGAACAGTTTGTATTAGGGTATTAGTGTATTAGGGGTGCATTCGTTTGCTTGGGTTGCCATAACAGAACACCACTACTGGGTGGCTTAAACAACAGAAATTCATTTTCTCACAGTTCTGGAGGCTAGAAGTCCAAGATCAAGGGCTCAGCATTTTGGTTTCTTTGGAGGCCTCCATTCTTGGCTTGCAGATGGCCTCCTTTTCACTGTGTACTCACATGGCCTTTCCTTTGTGCTCATCCCTGTTGTCTCTTTCTGTGTCCAGTTTTCCTCTTCTTATCATATTGGATTAGAGCCAACACTAATGGCCTCATTTTAAGTTAATCACCTCATTAAAGGACCTTTCTCCAAATACAGCCACATTCTGAGGCAGTGAGGGGACTAGGGTTTCAACATATGGATTCTGGAGGGACACAATTCACAGGGTGATACAAGGTGAGGCATATAATTAAAGAGAAAAGAACAATTGATCCCCTCTGCTCAGCATTCTAGGGACTCTTTCAGAAGCTTGACTTGGGATGAACTTATAATACCTTATTTATAGGAAGTTAATTTAGGGAACTACTTTTATAGTAACAATCAAAAAGGTGAGCAAAAAGAATCATGACTCTGTAAACTTTCATTGTGTGCTTGTGTTGAGGAGGAGGGCAACATTAGCATTATCAACAAATTGTGGAGGGAGAAGGGGAGTTGGGCATAGGATGAGAGAGTCAAAAGTTGAGGGAAAACTTTTGGAGGAAGAAAGAGAAAAATGACAACAGAAGAAAAAAATTAGAGAGCAAGACAGTGTGAGATAGAGAGATAAAAGGAAGAGAAGGAGGAGGAGAAGAAGGAGAAAGAGTAGGACAAGGAGTGGGGATGGGCTGAGGAAGGAAGAGAGGGGAGGGTGATCCAGAGAGAGACAGAGAACAGAGAGAAATTCACATAGCCAGCAGTTTTCAGTGGGTTGAAATCGAGTTCATGTGTTTCCTTCTCTTAGGAGACCCAGTTCTCTCAAGAGGTGAAGAGAGTAGATCAGATATATGCAAATAAGAGCAGACAGAAAATGGTGTCCCTGTAGAGAGAAGGCTTAGGTGCTGAAGTTTGGTATGGATGGCTGAGGACCATCCAACATTAATGAGCACAAATGTGTGCAAAGGATGAAAATGTCTCTCCAGGGACACTAATAACTCAAGCTTTGTTGGTGCTATTTGAAACCATGAATGAGAAAATAACTGACTCACTCTCTCAGGCAGTTTGGTGTATGGACCTGAAGCTCTTAGTTACTCCCAGGCTGTTCATCTCCCCTGTGCTCCTGTGAGATATTCTTGAAACTAAACCTAGTACTGTCCTCCTTGCCAAAGTGCTTGGCATTGTCTTTCACCTTTCCCTCAAATTCTGAGATAGCGACCTAATAGTTAATGGAGTATGCTCTGTGGATGTGCAACTTAGGAAGAATGATGGAAAAGTGGGAAGGCAAGGGAGGGGTGGGGGATAGGGTCAGAGATCAAACAAGGGACTTGTATGCATACATATATAAGCATAACCAATGGACACAGACACTAGGGGGTTGAGGGCATGTGCTGGGGGTAGGGTTAGCTGGGGGGAGGTCAATGGGGGAAAAAGGAGACATATGTAATACTATATGTAATAATTTAAACAATAAAATGAAACTTAAAAAAGTGTCATTCACAGCTAGACACACACACACACACACAAACACTCAGGAATATTTTCACGCATCTCTTCCTGTAGGCATAATCATTTTCTCTTTTGATTTTTTAAATTGATTTTTAGAGAGAGAGGAAGAGGAGGGATAGAGAGATAGAAACATTGATGAGACAGGAATATCATGGGTCAGCTGCCTCACGCACACCCCACAATGGGGATTGAGCCCACAACCCAGGCATGTGCCTTGATGGGAAATCAAACTGGTGATCTGTTGGTTCCTGCTGGGTCGACGCTCAACTGCTAAGCCACGCCAGGCAGGGGGCATAACCATGTTCTTAAAGGCCTTTGCTTTTTGCTTTTACGGTTCCCAAGCCTCTTCTTGGAACCTTTGAGTCAGCCTCAAGCTACATGCAGCAGAGGCTTCATCTCCTCTTGGAAAGAAATTTCTTTTCCCTTCCAACAGTAAACAAATTGTGTTGACAAATGCAGGATTAGGTGAGGAGATTTGTGAGACAACTGGATTTAGGAAGCTCAAGCAAGCAGACCTCAGGATTAGGCTGAGAGGGAAGATTCAGGTGGACTGGGAGGCTACAGGGGTGACTTCACTGCAGGAAGGAGGGAGGCCATGTCTGAGAGGGGGCAGGAGATAAAAGGGAGGGAGAAGCATTTGTAAGATGCCTCACAAAAGCTCTTTGTTGGGAACTGTGGGAGGTTTTCTAAACTTTCAGATGGGGCTGTTTGGCTTTAGATAGATATCTGGCTTAATAGAGTCTCAATTTCACCATCTGTGGAGTGGGCATACTACTAACCTAACTTCACAGGGTGGTTTTGAAAACAAAGTCAGGTAGGAAAAATACTCTGAAAGCACTAAAAAGCCATAAAACATATTACAATTACTCTTCTGTTACTCTACTGATATGTGAATCTTTCCTACAGCATCTCTGCTGTGTACTTATTCCCATGACCAATTGAATATCTCTAGTGGCAGGGAGTTTACCAGCTCACCGCTGCCTTGAAAACAGGTCCTTTTTAAAAACAAAACAAAACATTTACTTATAATTTTTAGAAAAATATTTGTGTTGAGCCTAAATCTGGCTATATATATATATATATATATATATATATATATATATATATATATATTGAGAGAGAGAGAGCGTGAGCGAGCCGGGGGCTGAAACAACTGAATGGATGGCTGAACAGACTGAGTGGGGTGACCAGGCTGGCAAGGGGGTTAGTGAGGTACGACCAAATGACTGAGCAGCAGGCCAGCAGAGGGGGGCAGTGAGGGGCGACGAGTCTGGCAGGGGGTGCAGTAAGGGGTGACCAGGCCGGCAGGCAGGTGAGCAGTTAGGAGCTAGTGGTCCTGGATTGTGAGAGGGATCCCAGATTAAAGAGGGGAGGGTGCAGGTTGGGCTGAGGGGACCCCCCACCCGTGCATGAATTTTGTGCATTGGGCCTCTAGTAATAATAATAAGAAGAAGCTAATACTCATGTAGTGCTTACCCTGCACCATTCCTCTTAGCAACCCTATAAAGTGAGTATGGGTATCATTCCAACTTTACACATAAGAAAACTGAGGCACAGATAAGAGAGGTGACATTTTTAGGACACATGGCTGTAATCCTTACCCACTGGTTCTTGCTTCTCTGTCCATGGCCAACCCATAGTATTGGAAGACCACCCTTTGGCCTTCTCTGAGTCTTCCTATTGGCAGACTACCCTTAACTCACCCTTGTTCAATTCTACTTGAGCTTCCTTTTTAGAGTATTTGTTCCAAAGAAGGCTCTATTTTCTAGGAGTGTTTTGACCTATACAGAGGAGAATTGTATTGTTGGTTCTTCTTGTGCCTACTGCCAGTCTGCCAGGAGCTTTGGGGAGGAGGTATTAAAAAGAAGAAAGGATGTTTTCAAGCTGGGTATCACTGGAAAGTGATCGGATGGCCTGTGCTGGTCCACCGGCCCCAGATGCCAGATAATGGGGATTGGGATCAGCTGTGACCTAATTATGAGTTTCGTAAACCTGTATTGTGTCCTTCATTTTCTAGCTCATTGACCACCCAGAGGGGGAGGGAAAATGAATGAGTTTCTGGCCAAATCCTTCCTGCCATTACCATGTGGCCAAGGTCACAGGCCAGTGATGTCCAGAGGGAGTTATGGGGGTGGGCTCTTTGTTATCCTCTCTGAATGGATCTGGCAGGGAATGAGGCAGAAGAAAAGATAGATTAGCAGACATTCTAATCTCACAAAGACTCCTTGATAGGAATGTCTTCTCATGTCCATTGTAGAGCTAGGAATTCATGATTTGGCACTCTGTGACAGTCAAGATAGCAAGTTAATACAGCCCATGTTCATACAACTACATATATGTAAATATACATACATGAAACTATCATATATCTGGTATATAACATGTATTTTATGATTTTCTTGGGAACAAAGACTGAGTTGAAGTTGTGCTAAGAATTCAGTTTTGTGTTTTTATTTTTTACTGCCAGAGAGCCCCAACTCCTTATTCCAAATCAAACACATAATCTCTATATTATATAGATGTGTACTATTCAAAATTTCTCTTGTTGAAAGATAGCATCCATGAATCACTAAGTAAAATCTATGGAACTCTCAGTTGGAAATGTCTGAAAAACTATTCTCCTTCCTCACTTAAAAAATAAACAACAAGAATAATTTATCTTTCAAATCCTGCTGTGGGAGCCCTAGCCCTAGTAGGATGTTCCAGAAAGAATATGGATTTGGGACTGCACAGGTGCTACTTTCAAATCCTGCCTCTGCCACTTACTACTTGGGAAGTGTTGACCTTGAGCAAGTTACTTATTTCTCTAAGACTCAGTTTCCTCATCAGTCAAAATTGGGAATAAATAATAATAATAACCCTGCAAAGTTGTTTTATTATTAGGATGGAATGAAATAGTATATATGACATGCATTGTAGAAGGTCTATCATGCAATAAAAGCTCAAGAGAAGAGAAATTCCTCCCATCTTCCATTTATCCAAGGTGAAGGGTGTGAAACAGGGATGATCTTCCCTGTGCGATGGTAGGATCTCTTAGTGCAGTAATTCCAGACTTTTGGATATTTAATACTGGGAACAAATTTAGGACTGCTAAGATTTTTGTTAAATAATTAAAAAATAACTGTAATATATTAACATCACTTTATAAACATGGTAACATTACTAAAGAACTCACCTTACCTCAAAGGGAGGTGTGAAAATTAAATAAGCTCAGGCATTTAACTATGTAATGCAGTTCTTACCATTTCATAAGCACTTAAAAAGTCCTAGGTATTCTGTTTGGGTTATTAATTTTAGTATTGGTATAATATAAATATTGAAAATCAAGCCCAAATTCTCTAACATGACATATAAATGATTTTATGCAGATATATCATTTCTAGCACCACCCCCAATATGCAGCTACTTACAGATACACCCAACTCCAGCCAGGAGGTCCCACATAAATGCCCACAGGGGCTGGTGGTTATTGTCATTGACTAGCATTGATGGTGGGAAAGAAAACTCTGGCATGGTGCCAGTCTACCGTTTGCCCTCCATTGTTGATTTGCTGGTAGACACAGATTCAAGTTCTCTATAAGAATAAGAGCTGGCATTCATAATGTGAAGAATATCATCTTGTTATATATCCAAGAATATGTTTGTGTGTAGGCTCTTCCTCCTGCTGATCAGAAGGGAGTCAGCCTTAAGTAGGGATAACATGTTGGAAGGGGAGTCATTTGACAGAGGTGAAATGACTTTCAGTGTGGTAGTATAATGGGTTAAAAAATAATTTAAACCCCCTTCCTCCCCCAGTACATTCCAAATTGTGATGGAATAAATACAAACAAAAAAGTAAAAACCAAAATCAAACTAAAAACAAAACCTACTTAAAATCTAGATTTGTTATCCCAGAATTTAAGAATTTTGTGGAACTGTACTGTGGAACTATCCTTTTGTAAATGTAAGATGTTCACAAAAGAAGTAGAAAGATGATGCTTTTTCTCCTCTTGCTTTTTCTCCTAGGAGGTGGATCTCAGTGTTTCTGTCCCTTACTCCTGGCTATTGTTTAGAGACTGCTGCCAGGAGAGTCACATAGCAAAAGTGTGGAGACCTAGTTTCTGTCAAAGACAGAGGTGCTGTCCACTAATCTATACTTTTTTGAGATATCATTGACATCAATGGTCAAGATCAACCTTCATGTTGCTGCTGCTACGTGAAAGATATTGTGCTTAGGTTGCCAAGCAGTAGCCCAACATAGGTTTTCTGGAAGTTGTTTTTAACCATTCTCTTTAATTCAGTTAGAAGCAGGTTCCGAAGAAATGCTTAACTCCTAATCACTTAGAACTAATATCCAACCTGTTTGGCTACTTGGGCAAAGGGTGTGAGACCACACTGAATTGGAAGAAGCCTTCTTACTTTCCTTCTTTAAACTTAATAATAAATGTCCAGGTTATTAGCATTGGGGTTTCAGATAGATGGTTTAGCTGTAACATTAAGGATTGGAGTGGGGGAAGAAGGCAACAGATTATGTAGCTGTAGCCATGGAAAGATTATTTGCAGTCCTGGCCAGTAGTTAAGTGGTTGGAGCATAGTCCCAAACAAAAGGTTGTGGGTTCAATTTCCCATCAGTGCACATACCCGGGTTGCAGATTCAGTGCTAGGTTGGGGAGCTTATGAGAGGCAGCTGATCGATATTTCTTTCTCTTTCTCTTTTCATCTCCTTCTCTCTCTATAATCAATAAAAACATATCCTCAGGTAAGGATTTTTAAAAAAGAATTATTTGAGCCCTACAAGTGAACTCCTTGACTTTTTAGGTATACTTCTCTGTCTAGAGCCAACCTGATATAACATATGGTTCCCGCTCTGTGATGCAGACAGAGATGTCTCAGGGCTACCATATGTATTTATTATGAAGTACATGAATAAATCACCACTCAAATAGAGCAAATGCATTGCTATTAAAAATTAACAGAGGCTTTCTGTTGTATGTTGTCCCCATCACTTTCCCTTTAATGAAATAACTATCTGGAATACCACCTAATAGCCTGAGGTGCCTCTGAGAGTGAAGCGTATTTTACCAATGCTTTCACTTAATCAGACTGGCCTGGTTTTAGGGGCCCCCCTTTTCCAAGTAACTCACCTTGAAGTGAAAGCAGGATGGATTGGTCCATGGACTAGGGAAGCATTTGTCTAGCAGGCTGCTTTTCAGCCCAGACACCTGTTCTAAGGAGCCTGGCATTTTCTTAAAAAAATAAAACAAAAACCCCACAAAACAATCTTCCTTTTTTTTTCTGGTAGCTTCCTCTTTTTTTATTTTGTCAAACATGGTTTGTGTGCATGTGTTGTTGGAGGGAAGTTGCATGTTTGT
The DNA here is from genome assembly GCF_000147115.1 of Myotis lucifugus. NCBI lineage: Eukaryota > Metazoa > Chordata > Mammalia > Chiroptera > Vespertilionidae > Myotis > Myotis lucifugus. Next base: position 1,488,601 of record NW_005871082.1, read on the forward strand.
ACACACTTGAGATGTCACTATAGTTTCTTCTGTCAATTTCATTCCAACTCGACTGGAATGAGCAAATCTGACAATTACTAGACACCCAGAAGGAGCCTTTAGATTCCAGAGAGTGAAGAGCAGAATGGTGGCTAATTTTACTTATAAAAAAGATAGTGAAGAGATTTCTTAAACACTGAAGTAAAAGATGATCTCTTGCTCTCCAAAGCAAGGTGCAGAGATCTCAACAGCAGAAATGAGTTGTTTCTGCCATGTGTGTCCCAGTGGACAAGGAGAAGAGAGGTAGCACTGATTGAACACCTACTGTGTGTCTTTACCCATCATCTTGGTTAATTTCAGTGAACAAGAAAATGGTGTTTCCACCAAACAGCAATAAAAATGACAAATCTTAGAGTGGAGTGCAAAAGGAGGAGGGTTAGCTACAGGGAGCCAGAGTTTGGTTAGTGACTTATTACATCAGAGACCAGGAACAATCCCTTGACAGTAAATCTGCTGTTTGGGAGTCATTTTGATGGTCTAGAGAGTAAATCTGCTGTTTGGGAGTCATTTTGATGGTCTAGAGAAAAAGGGGGGCACTTTGGAGGTTCCCACAACCCATCCTCCATCCCTTCTTGAGGGGGATAGTAGTCTGGATCCCTTATTGGTACTATTGCTATTGGCCTCTTATTCCCTACTCCACCAGCCTGGGCAGATTCTTCTCCCAAAGAGCCCTATATGATTAGAGGGAAGCCATCATTGGTAATTGATCATCCATTGCCTCCACCCATCCTAATACTTTCCTCAGCACTGTGTTTTGCTCCCATTTATTGATACTACAGTCTTAACAAAGTAGCACATTGATTACAGTCATGTGAGGGCTTGAGCCTCATCAAAGCAAATGAAGGGACAAGAAATGAATACAATTTCCATTAATGACCTAGATTGAATTTTCAGGCATTGCTTAGATATTTAATTTAATTCTGATTTTTAAAAATGTTGGGGGGCAGATAGTTGGAAACACCAACTATCATGGTGTTTTCTACATGGTACATTATTAGCCAGAGGGAAGCTTACTTCCTTAGTTGAAATTGGAGGGGAAAATGTCAGCTTCCAAAATTTCCCCAGGTTCTGATGAATATAGTTTTAGATTTTTAATATAGTTGTTTCAGTTGGGGAGTTTTCCCTTGTGTTTTGGAGTTTTTGTGTGAAATATTTTTCTTTTCAATTTGGGGGACCACTTCTCTAAGAATGGAGAAGTGATTTTCTTTTCTTTTCCATTGAAAATATAACTGCATTCATTTATTCAATAAATATTTATTGAGTATGCTATGTGCCAGACACTGTTTCAGAGGCCTAGAATACATCAGTGAACACAAAGAGAAAAACTATCCTTCCTTTTGTAGAGCTTACATTCTGGTAGAGGGAGAGAGGCAATAAAAATAACTATTATAAGTCATTTACTTTTATGCTATGTAGTATGATGATGAGAATTATTAAAAAAAGAGCCTGGCTAGTGTGGCTTAGTGGTTGAGCATTGACCTAGGAATCAGGAGGTCATAGTTTGATTCCCGGTCAGGGCACATGCCCGGGTTTCAGGCTCATTATCCAATAGGGGTAATGTAAGAGGCAGGAGATCAGTGATCCCATTTCATCAGTGATGTTTCTCTCTCTCTCCCTTCCTCTCTGAAATTAATAAAAAATATTAAAAAAGAATTATAAATAAAGAAAAAGCACACTAGGATAAGTGGATAGGACTGCTGGGTAAGAGGAGATAAAGGAGTTAGCCAGGTAGATATTTAGGGAGATAAAGCCAGCACATCTGGAGTGGAGTGCAAAAGGAGGAGGGTTAGCTACAGGGAGCCAGAGCATATCTGGCCTTGTTAGTTATTGAAGGGACTAGAGCTTCTACTATGAGTTGATATGGGGAGCCTCTGCGGTCTTGAGCAGATGACTAACATGAGTTGACTTGGGTTTTAAGATGCTTGCTTTGGCTCCTATATTCTTAATGTTTCAAAAACAATTTTCTTGCCCCATGATTCCTGTTTGTTTATGTGCGGTTGTCATTATTTACTATAAAACAGATATTGCCCACTGTGGCACTAAGTGAGTGTCTGTTCATTCCTGATGAGTTGTTTTAGCATCTAGATTTACCTACAGTTCACTCTGAAGTTCTTTATGCCAAGTTTTAATATGGTAATGCAAGAGTGTATGGTGCCTAGGAAAAGGACAGTAAAAACGATAATACATTACTCCCTGGAGCATGAGGTTTGATTACCTTTGTCATTATTTCCAGCCAACACAGCCACAGACATAATTAGTGGTTATGCAATTATACAATCACATTGTCTGAGGCCTCATTGCCCCTTAACACATAAACCTTCTTTGCCATCTTTTCATGAACCTCTTAAAGAACACACCTACCCACCACCTACATAATGAAAGAAGCCACAAGCCCCGGCTTTAAAGGAATTGTATTGATTTGTAAGAAGAGAGAAGCTATCTCATGCTGTTCTCACTAACCTGGAAATAGACACAGCGTTTTATCTGCCACTCTGTTTCCTGTTGTAGATCTACATAATAAATCCATTAATCTAACTGTTCATTCATCCTTTCATCCACTCATGCATTTACCCATCTGCCCATTCATCTATGTGCCTACCCATCCATCCAGTCTATCTGTTTGTATACCTGTCCATCTATCTACCCATCTGTCCAAGTTCTATTTATTGAGTGACTATTTTGTGTGGGGACCATATCTATTTTGGGAGGCAATATTTTTCATGGTTAAAATCATAGACTATAGCCTCAAACTGCCTGGAATTGAATCCTGCCCATTACTTAAGCTATAGGACCATAGGTTCTGTAGTATTTGAGCCTCAGTTTCCTCACCTATGGGTTGAGAACAATAATCAAACATATATCAGAGAGCTGTCATGAAGATCACAAAGTGAATTGATCCAAGATCCTTTCCTTCTGTCCTAGAGGAATAGCTTTAGTAGTTTGAGTTTGCATGCAATCATCTCTCCGTTCCTTTTATCATCAGTTCGTGCCTTCCCAATTTTCCCAGAAGTCTATCAAGGACCCAGAAGGTGTTGAGAGAAGGTTTTTGTGAGAAATGGGAGCTGTAGATGCATCCTTAGTCCCTAGTCCCTATCACAGTGCTTGGCACGTGCACAGTAGCCAGTATACATTTTAGGAAATGAATGCAAGTTCCTGCTCTTGAGGAGTGTTCCGTGTGTCCACAGAAGGCCATGCCAGATGGGAGTGTCACTCGGGCAGCCAGCCAGGGACAGAGAGCAGAGCAGGCACAATTGAGCACAGGCAGAGGGAGATGAATCCTCCAGCTGCTTCTGTGGCCTGAAAATGTAATGCGGTTTCTTTCCGGGACTGGCTCTTTTGTTCTGGGCTTGGATTCTGTCTTTGTGTCAATGACTTGTCTGACGTTTCTGGGACTCTGTCTTGACACACAGTCCAGGCAGGTGGGATCCCAGTAGGGAACTATGTATGTCTCTGTGTATATTCCTGAAAGAGTTTAACCTTGGGCTAACGGGCCAGTATTTTGACTTTATGGCACGTTTCTATATTATCTCACACCTGTTTGGGGTAAGGGTATTAAATTTGGCTTAGCTTTGAGAGATACACTGGTGGTGTTTACACTTAAACTTGCTGTGACCCATTTTAGTGCAAAAGGATGGGGAAGCCTCTAGAAAAAGAGGGAAGGTCTGGTCCTCTCGTGGGAAGCGGTGCCGGCGGAGCCCGGGTTCTCAGTCCCATCGGCCCGCGGAAGGGCCGTGAGCGCCCGTTTTGGTCGCACGGCGCCCGCAGGCTGACGACGATCGCTGCTATAGAAGACAAGCGGGCGAAGGTTTCCCCCCGGCTCTCGTCATGGCTCAGTTTGGAGGACAGAAGAATCCGCCATGGGCCACTCAGTTTACAGCCACTGCGGTGTCTCAGCCAGCTGCATTGGGTGTTCAGCAGCCATCACTCCTCGGAGCATCTCCTACCATTTATACACAGCAAACTGCATTGGCGGCAGCAGGCCTTACCACGCAAACCCCAGCAAACTATCAGTTAACTCAAACTGCAGCATTGCAGCAACAAGCCGCAGCTGCAGCAGCTGCATTGCAACAGCAATATTCACAACCTCAGCAGGCCTTGTATAGTGTGCAACAACAGATCTGTGTCTCTGAACCTGGTCTCCGGAGTCGTGCATGCAAGCGCCCCAGCGCGTTGGGCTCCGTCGTCCTCACCCCCGAGGGACCCCCTGTTCCATCTGGCACCTCGAACAGGGACCCTGGCACGTCGGGACGGGTGAGAAAAACCCCGTATGGATTCCTGCCCGTAACATCAAACCCTGCACCACCAGCAATGAGCCATAGACCACCATCACCATCACCCCCGGTAGAGGAAAGGGAGGACCTGACCATAGAGGACAACCAGCCCCGGCGGCGGAGACGACCAAGACACCGACGGGCCCACAACATTACCTGGGGAGACATCAAGAATCTACAGGACCAAGCTGCACGCATGGCACCAGAAGGCAATCCGTCGGCAGGGACATTATTCCTATTAATGTGTGCCATCATAACAGCGAACTCTCAGGCGCGAGCACAACATGTATGGGCGGCCATACCTCATCCAGGGGTGCTCATGCCTGTCAGCGCCGATAGCCTACAATTCCCTGCCGTCCGAGTGTCTAACTGCTCTGTGGGCTTACCCTGTGACGGAGCAGAACCGGTCTCATTGCCATGGAACGGGACGGTATGGGCTGATATCAGTAGCCCTAACCTCCTTAAGTGGACTCTAGATAATGGGACTACCCCGGGACAAGGGTGGATATACCTAGCACCTTATGAAACCGGGGACTTTTACTGTACTAACCACTTCTGTACAGAGGAGGTTATGCTGGGACTTAATGCAACCTTTCCCTTGGCCTTATCGAGCTGGACCAGGGTCTCCACCAGCCCCTCCACAGTACCCCTCTGCCCTTACCTTTTCCTCTCGGAGGAGTCGCCCCCCGTACTCCTCCCTTCCATGAGCATCCCCTGGGTAGAATGCCTCCGCGCCTTCCAACCCGACGCGCAGACGGACACCCTGGGAATTTGGGGGAGAAGGTTAAGAAAGGGAATGACACCATTTGCACTAAGAGACCCCATACGAGGGTTGCGCTCCCAATTCGGGCAGTGGGATTTATGCGGGCCCAATGCATGTATTGATCAAAGAGCCTTCACCGGCCTAAAAGGGGCCCGCATGTATAACGGCACCTGGAAAAAGCCGGCAAGTAAATGGGAGAACAACATCGCAATCGACCCCAATGCCACTCATAGTTTTAGTTACTGGCCCTGTGTGAGACCCCCCTTCTTCTTACAAAGCAATTGTAGCGCTTTTACTTGTACCCAGTGATCTTGTGTACTATCTAATTGCTGGAATCCAAACAATGCCTATGCTCTAGCCATGCACACCCCCTCGCTTCTCTGGGTTCCAGTAGAAGTCAGCGACTAGGACGGGCTGGCTGAACTAATCCATAAGGAATTCCAGAAAATAGACAAAAGGGCTGTAGGACTAGTGATACTAATAATCTCTGCCATACTAGCCGCTATAGCAGGTATGGCCACAGGAATCACTTCCCTAGCCCAGGAGGGATTGACAGAGCAGAGTCTAAACTCCCTATCAGAGGTCACGGCCCAAGCCTTTGTTACACAAGCAACAATAAACCAATAGATATGGGGAGCGTTACTCAATTTACAACAACAAATAGATTTAATCCAAGAAGACCTCGATAATTTATGGCAAATATCACACACCCAATGTGATATAAGATATGCTGCCATCTGTGTTAACGCCCATTCAAGTGAGAAATGCCTCCTGGGAGAGCAAAAAATTAGCAAATCTCCTTAAAGGTCCCTTCAGCCAGGCATTCCTAAACAGCACCTATCAGCTCCAGCGAGGAATCCTAAGAATCAACAATACCCGAGTGAAACCCATTGAGTTTAGTTTCTTAAGTGATGCCCTCAGCCGTCTAACCTCCTGGTTAAATCCTGCTAACATATTCGTATGGGCCGTCCTAGCAGCAGGAGGCCTCCTTGCATCTGCTTGTTTCGTTGCTTTTACTCCATGATCCAAAGAATAGATGCACAGCAAGCTATGATTATCCACATCCAGCAGGCGCTTATAAAAAGGGAAGGGGGAGATGTGGGAAGAGCTCAAGAGATTTATATCAGTGCTGTGGCCGAAGCAACACTGTGAGCACACTCCAGCATACATGCTTCCTTGGCACACCAGGAAGTGGCAACGCCCGCCTGACAAATCTCCAAGAGCCACCTACTCTTAGCCCCGACCCTCACGCCCATTGGATAACATAGCAAGCGTGTCCCTATTGCATTGGCTGCTTACCCCTTTATATACGGCTGTACTTCCTCAATAAACTTAGATCTGTGTCTCTGAAAAAAAAAAAAAGAAAGAAAGAAAAAGAGGTCACATTTAAGGGGATAATCACAGTGGTGACTGAAGTATATTTTGAAAACATGAAGGATTAAATATGGGGCACTCTGGAGTCAGACTGCCTGGGTTCAAATAATGGCTCTCTTTTTCATTGGCCATATAATCTTGAGCAATGTTATTTATATTTCTATGCCTTACCACCCTACATGTGCCTGATCTTGCCTGTGCCTTAGTTTTATTGTTGTAATATGATTATAATAATTAAAGCTATCTCATTGGATAGCTGAAAGGATTAAGTGAGATAATATTTTTAAAATATATTTTCATTGATTTTTTTAGAGAGAGAGGAAGGGAGAGAGAGAAACATCAATGTGAGAAACATCAATCAACTGCCTCCTGCAACTATAGCATTTTCTATGACCTAGACTGTGAATCGAACCGGCGACCTTTTGGTGCATGGGAACAATGCTTGACCCACGGGGCTACATTATCCAGGGCTGAGTTAATATTTTTAAAGTACTTACGTTCCAGGCTCATAAGCATTCAATAAATGTTAGCTACCATTTCTCTTCCTTCATCTCCTCCGTCACCTCTTTTTTCTCCTCTTAGTACTACCACCATTACTTTTTAGAGTAATGTTATTATGACAATTCAATTTGATAATGTTTGTGAAGGTAGGTAATTGTCAGTCACAGTGCCTGTCACAGATAAGCTCTCAACAAATGTTTCTGTTCTTTCATATCAACAATTACAGTCCATCCCTAAAGTCTCAGGGACTTCCTTATCATTTTTCCCAAACCTAATGCAATATATTCACATTTCTGGTGAAAAGAAGAATTTCGGTTCAACCGACAGACTAGGCCTGTCTTGTCTTCCCACTGCCCACTGTGGTAGACCCAGAACAGACACTTGTGGTGCATAACTCTATGTGGCTTTGTGTTGAATGAGGATTGTAATTGCGTATATTTTGTTATCCACAAACTTGCAGCTTAAGACACCCCACAGTTATTACCTCCCAGTTTCTGAGAGTTGGGAATCTGGAAATAGCTTCACTGGGTCTTCAGCCTAGGGTCTCTCACAGGCCGTAATCCAGGTCTCAGCTAGGGCTCGGCTGGAGAAGAATCTACTTCCAAGCTCACAAGGCAGTTGGCACAATTCTACTGTGAAGTCTCCTTTGGTTGAAGGTCTCAGTTCCCAGCTGACTGTTAGATGGGGGTTGTCCTTAGTTCCTTGTGATATGTGGGCTTCACACTATGGTAGTTTGCTTCATCAAGGGAGAGAGAGAGAGAGAGAGAGAGAGAGAGAGAGAGAGAGAGAGAGACACACTAACAAGATGGCAGTTGGAGTGTTATATAATACTAGGGCCCCATTGCACAAATTCATGCACCTTGAAAGGAACTATGGGACACAAGGCTGTGTTTTGACTCATCCTCCGCACCCCTGCCTGGCCCCTCCTGCCGCAGCCTCTGGTCCCCTGTCTGCCAGCAGCCCCTCTCCCACTGCCACCACTCCCACTGCCGCCACTCCCATGTGCTGATGGTGCCAGCCCTGCTGACAGCACTGAGTGATTGGGGCCGGCGCTGTCAGTGGGTGCGAGCAGCGGCTGCTGCCCCAATCACCCCTCAGGATAAGGGGGAGGTGAAGAAGCCCTCAGGGGTGATCAGAGCCAGCAGCCGCTTCTTGCACCCACTGATGGTGCTGAGTGATCAGGACCGGTGCTGGCAGTGGGTGCAAATGGCGGCTGTGGCACCGGTAGTGAGTGCGAGAGGCAGCTGCCAGCTCCAATCTCCCCTCAGGAGCAGAGGGAGGTGGAGATGCTCCGAGGGGCGATCAGGGCCGGCCCCCCTGGCAGCAGGTGTGAACAGGGCCGGCTTTGGCAGCAGGTGTGAGTGTCGGGCGTGACTGCGGGAGCAAAGAATTTTCAGTAACCACCAGAGGCTCACCCTGATGACAGTGACCAGTGTCCCGCCTTGGTCTGGCGCTCCTACTCACCTCCACCATCCTGCTGCAGCAGACGTCCGCCATGTTCTGCGCTCTGCTGCCTGCTGTTGATACCCACCATGTTTCATGTGCACCCCCTGGTGGTCGGCGCACATCATAGAAATCTGTTGTTCAGTTGTTAGGTTGTTCTGCAGTTTGGTCTATTTGCATATTATCCTTTTATTATATAGGACTAGAGGCCCGGTGCACAAAATTTGTGCACTCGGGGAGGGGAGGGAGGGGGGGTCCCACAGCCCGGCCTGTGCCCTCTCGCAGTCTGGGACCCCTCGGGAGATAACGACCTGCTGGCTTAGGCCTGCTCCCGGGTGGCAGAGGGCACGCCCAATCCCTAGGTGCAGCCCCTGGTCAGGCTCAGAGCAGGGCCCATTGGGGAGTTGGGGCGCCGCCCCGTCATGCACAGAGCAGGGCAGATCGGGATGTTGCGATGCCACCCTCAGTCACACTCAGGGTAGGGCCGATTGGGGGGTTGGGGCACCACCCCCTGTCACACTCAAGGCAGGGTTGATGGGGAGGTTGCGGTGCCACCCCCTATCACGCACAGAGCAGGGCCAATCAGGGGGGTGGGGTGCTGCCCCCTGTCACACACAGAGCAGGGTCGATCAGGGGGTTGGGGAGCTCCCCCCTGTCATGCACAGAGCAGGGCCCATCGGGGTTGGGGAGCTCCCCCCTGTCACGCACAGAGCAGGGCCAATCAGGGGGTTGAGGAGCTCCCCCCATCACTCACAGAGTAGGGCCAGTAGGGGAGTTGGGGCGCCGCACCCTGTCACACACAGAGCAGGGCAGATCAGGAGGTTTGGGCGCTGCACCCTGTCACACTCAGGGCAGGGCCGATGGAGAGGTTATGGCTCTACCCTGTCACACACAGAGCAGGGCTGATCAGGGGGTTGGGGTGCCTTCCCCTGTCACGAACAGAGCCACAGGGCGATCAGGAGGTTTGGGCGCTGCCCCCTGTCACGCTGATCCCAGTGCCGGGAGGCCTCACTGCTCCGCTGATCCCAGTGCCGGGAGGCCTCACTGCTCTGCTGATCCCGGTGCCGGGAGGCATATTACCCTTTTACTATATAGAATAGAGGCCTGGTGCACGGGTGGGGGCTGGCTGGTTTGCCCTGAAGGGTGTCCTGGATCAGGGTGGGGGTCCCCCACTGGGGTGCCTGGTCAGGCTGGCTGAGGGGCTGAGGGCCGTTTTCCTGCTGGCGGGTGACTGAAGCTCCCAACCGCTCCTTTTTTTCTTTTTTCTTTTTTTTATTCTGGGCCGGCTTTAGCTCTGAGGCCTCGCTGCTGAAAACATTGATACAGTGTTGTGGTCAGGCTGGCTGAAGCCCGGCTGACTGAAAGCCGGTTTCTGGGGTTTTGTTTAGCTTCTATATTTTCAACATAGTTGCTTAGAGTTGCAGCTAAGAGGCCGGCAAGTCAGGTGGGGAACGTTGGAGTTCGCCATCACTGGAGCAAGCAAGCCTCCCTGTTTGCTTCAGTGCATGGCTGCCGGCCGCCATCTTGGCTGACAGTTAATTTGCATAAGGATATGCTGATTAGCCAATGGGAAGGGTAGCGGTCGTACGCTAATTACCATGTTTCTCTTTTATTAGTGTAGATAGGCTCAGAAGTGACATCCCATCCTCTTTGCCATATTCTATTAGTTAGAAGTAAGTCACCAATTTCACCCACACACAAGGAGGGGATTATACAAGAGTATAAATACTAGGAGGTGGGGACCATTGGGGGCCATTTCAGTCTCTTATACCCCCTAATTTTCCAGTAGAATTCTGGAAAGTGAGCTTTTCAGAAACTTCTGGTTTTGTTTTCCTTTTTTATTCCCCTGTAAATAGAAACCTATCCTTCCATTAATGAACATTTCAATTTCATGCATGCTTTGTCTTCCTTCTGATGGATTGTCAGTGGGCAGTAGCTCCTAACAAAGAGAACAGTTTTAAGGTTCTTTTCCTTCTCAGCCTCTCCATTAAGTGGTTAATGATCTGGAAGCAAGTACTTGGAGGTGCTATGGGAGCTCCTATTCAAAGGCACACTTTGTAGAGAAAAGCTGCCTTCTGTGGTGATAAAGTGAGGATGGTTAGCCCCTAATTTATCTGTTTAGTAAAGTTGGATATGTGTACCTCCAGTTTGTTTGTTTGTTTGTCCCACAAATGAATGTGCTAAGAGGATAAAGTATAGGATAGAACTGTAGGAGCTACAAGGAAAGTATAGGAAAGGCTTTCTCTATTTCCCTTGGGACTCAAAGGGAAGACAAGCTATATGGAAACATGGTTACAAGTTGGTAGAGGTGCCAGGAAGAGCTTCCTTGTAATTGTTTCCATTCATGTGGTTCTATTCAGTGCTATTTAGATGGAAATGGAGTCATCCACTCCTTTTATTTATTATGCAAAAATTTTTTTAGCATTTTTTTATGACTAGGTACTGTGCTAGGTGATGGGGTTACAATAAGATGCTTCCCCAGACCTCAAAGGCTAATTTTTTGGCTCAAGCATTATCCTCCAAATCTTTATTCTGTTTCCTAACTACCACTTGTGGGAGTAGGCAGCTCTATTTTTCTCCTCCTTGGAGGCTATAGAATGTAGGCAACCACAGGTGATCAAGCCTTTTTTATTGCCCCACTCTGACTTCATTATCTCTCTTTTACTTACCATGCTGTTTCAGAGCCAGTATACATTAGTTACCTATGGCTGCATAACAAATGACCCTAGAACTTAGCAGCTGATAAACATTTATTACTCCATAGTTTCTATGAGTTAGGAACCCAGACATGCCTTACCTGGGTCTTCTGGCTCAGCGTGTCTCACAGGACTGTAATCAAGATATTGACTGGGCTGCTGTCATTTTAGGGATTGGTCAGGGGAAAGATCTGCTTCTAAACTCCTCATTTGGTTGTTGGCAGGATTCAGGTCCTTGCAGGTTGTTGGACTGAGGGCCTCAGTTCCTCATTGGCTGTTGGCCAGAGGCTTTCCTCATTGCCACAGATCTCTCTACAGGGCAGCTCATGCCGTGGCAGCTTGCTCTATGTGAGAGCAATTGAGAAGAGCCAGAGAGTATAAACAAGACCAAAGCTACAGTCTTTTGTACCTAAACTTGGAAGACATATTTCATGACTTTTCTTGTATTATATCTCTTAGCAGCAAATCACTAGAACTCAAAAGTTGGAGAGGATTACCTTTGGCCATGAATACTAAGAGGCAAGGGTCATTGGGAGCAATTTTAGAAGTTGTCTACCATAGGCAGGGTCATATTTTAATTCTAGAAAGTAGTTGATATGAAAAAGCTCAAGACCTAATGAATTACCCAGGAGCTACCCCTTACCCATTCATAGTTGTCAGCCTTTTTCATATTTTCTGTGGTCTCAGAACAGAGGGGGGGGGTGTTGGGGGTGAGATGCCAAAAGTAAGATATTATTTTTTACAAAGAATTATCAAATATTAAATCTGGACAGGGCATTAGAAGCCCTTATGGAAATTAAGCAACTGTGGCCTAGAGATCTTTTCTATGGCCCCCTGGGATCCATCATACCTGCCAATCCAAGACTGCACACTGGACCTCCTAGGAAATCCACAAAGGTTCAGAGACATTTTCCCAAAGGCAGCCTCCTTTTTCTAGTTTCTTCCAGAACCTCCTGGGAGATCATGTGACCAGCATTTCCCATATACTTCCCCAAACACCTCGAGTGTCACCCAGAAGCCTTGTCACCTGCCTGCTGCCTGTCTAGCCAACCTTTGTCACACAGGTTGATTCTGCTTTATGCCCAGGAAAGAAATCATGTTTAGGATAAATATTAGTTTTTTTAATTAACATATCTGCCACACTTGAGTCAATAAATTTCATCTCTTATCTGCAGGGCTGACTGCCTTCTGGGAATCACTGGATCTGGGGCCGTAGGCAGAGCATGCTGGGTAATATGGCTGCAGGTCTGCCTCCTGAGCACAAACCAATAGTCAATGAATATTCTCTTCTGTATTTGAATAGCAACAGTTGAAAAATGCATAAGAGCTTGATCAAAGAATTTTCCATTTGTTATTTTTCACTTTTTTTTTCTGAGCAGTAGCCTGCTGTAAAACATATCAACTTTTACTTTCTGTTTGTAATCTAAATAGATCCGATTGTGTCTCAGCTACTCTGATATGATATTAACCACTTAGGGCCGTTGCAAGAAATGGTGCTAAGCACTAAACTCCCTTGCTTTTCCATTTGTTTTACACTCCTGTGGGAAACCTTGAACTACTCCCACAGAGAAGATTAGGCAGAAGGTTAAGGGCTTCAGGGTGGTGGGGAAGGGGAAGCAGTGGTGGCCGCTTCCAAGGAGTCTTCCATGGACTGATGCCATGAGTCCCTGTCCAGTGTGAATTTGGGTAATTTATAAACTATTTTTTTCTATGTTTAAAATATCATTATTGTTTTTATAAAGTCTTGATGTGTTTGTGAGGCAGCTCTGTTTTTGCATCAGACAATGTCTAAGGCTCACTATACTAAAGGAGCTATAGTTACTTGGTAGGAAACGGTGCCTTCTCTTTTTCTATTTAATGCCACTGGCAGAAGTGTGAGGCTGGGGAAATGCAACTTATGAGCTCTTTCCTGTCTTTAATGACTTTTTTTTGCAATCTGTTTATTTAGTTAATGCAACTCTTAACCTATTAAAATAGCACCTGTAGGTAGGTGAAATATTAAATTGTTTATTACGCTTAGGTTATTTTTAAAGCCATTCTTAGAAATGGGAAACTAAAACCAAGCTTGGGTGATACTAAGATGGTGGGATTTGTGGCCAGATGCAAATCAAAGAGGCTAGGAAGAAAGGCCAAGAAAGCAAAGCAGTGGACAACTAGCAGCTCTGTGTATCCAAGAAGCCACAGATCCTCACAGGCAATTGGCAGGGGCCCAGGAGAAAACAGATGATTGGCACCCGGGATGTCTGTCAGGGATCTAGGATGTGTGTGGGCTGGGATTTCAATCTTTGGAGAGGATCAATGCAGAGCAGGCCTATAGCAACAATGTGGGATTAGGGCAAGGCAGGGAAGCATGAGAAGATTTGAGGTACAAGCACTTGGTCAGGTCAGGACCACAATCAGAGCAGGGTCAAGATCCAGGCTCCTAGTTCTTATACTTCTTTTATTCTCCCTGACCAGATGCAAGACTGGTCTCTGGAACAGAGCCTAACCCAAATGTGGGTTTTATGTGGCACCAAACACAAGAAGGAACATCATTCATGGCCTGATTTCTCTAGGACACATACCTATTGTTCCAGCATAATAATTAGCAATGCTTTCTTATCACTTAAAAGTGACTGGTTTGAATGATAAATTACCCAGTTAACCTAATAATTTCTAAAAATGTGTTGCATAGAAAATCTGTCTTGCAGAATGCTACCCAGAAGCCACAAAGTAGGTGTGCTCTGGTCCCAGAAGTAAGGAAACCCCAGAATTAACTGGAGTTAAATGGGATTCTTTACTGCAGGACTTCTTGCTGCCTTTAATGTGCTCATGTGTAGTATGAATCTTCAAGAAGGGATAGGGTTCTTAGTTTCTCATTCTAAATTGATCTATTAGTGCACTTTGGTATCCCTGGGACTACTATTCTGTGAAATACACTTTGGGAAACTCTAGTGTAGTGGTTCTCAACCTTGGCTGCACATTAGAATCACCTGGGAATCTTTTTAAAATCCTGATTTCTGGGCCTCCATCCTCCGGAAATTCTGTTTCTTTGTTATGGGGTGGGGCCACAACATAGTAACAAAGAAACAGAATTTCCGGAGGACGAGGCCCAGAAATCAGGATTTTAAAAAGATTCTCAGGTGATTCTAATGTGCAGCCAAGGTTGAGAACCACTGCTCTAGTGAATTGAATATGGGGTCATAGAAGGAACTGGACCATCCCTTGTTATGTACAAGGGTGCTCAGTGAAGTCAGCAGCCATCAGTTAAGTAATTACTTGAGGGAGCAATTGCAGTCTCCTCCAGAGTCTTCTAATTCGCTGATTATTGACTGACATTAGCAGCATTATATGTGTTATATGTGACTTCTGGAGTAACATCTGAAGAATGACTAGTTCTCTGTGGCAAGGAGGCAAATAATCCTTCACAATAACCCTGGAATTAGCATTATTATCCCCATGTGGATGGGGCTACAGAAGATGTTTAAAGATGGACCTTTCTGTGGTCCCTTTCAGGCCCCAAGAGAAGGTGTTGGCTTTTACACCTCAACAACTCTCTGGGACAGGGACACATGAGCCAAGACTTCACTGGGAGTCATTGCCCTGGGGCTGTTACACAGAACTTGTTTAGAGCCTTAACAAGCATTTGATTATCCAATTACAAGTGGGATCATATGCTGACACATTTTATCTGGCCACCTGCTAGAATGGGTCAATATCCAACAAGCTAACCCAAGGAGAATGAGGAAGCATTGATCTGTAAGCCTTATCAAGTGTGCAGACTGAAGTCCACCCACATAGAAAAGTTTTCTTAAAATGAGGTGGAGGAGAGAATGGAGCAGGAAAAGGAGAGAGAGATCGGCTTTGCTTTTGTCTTGGAATTACAGATTCAGACAAGGAGTATGAGCAGCGTCTTGTTCATAGCAGGGCCAAAGAATGCTCTTTCCTGTTAATGTTGTTGAAGGACCCAGGCTCCCTGTGATGATGGCAAGGACTTCAAACTCAAATGCCTATGGAAGCTTGAAACATGTGGAGAATGAAGACTGCCTGCTGGGTGGGGCCTGGGGTGATGTGAGGAGAGCACACCCCTTCTGAAGGGAACTGCCCTTTTTGGAATCAGTGAGTAAACTGCCTAGGAGTAATATGGCCATCATTTTGCCAGAAATTTCCATTTTTAAAGAAAAGTTGAAAACCCATATTTTTATTTTTCTGATTTTGGTATATTGCATTTAATTGAACTATTTCACATATTCTATTGTCCAACTGACATATATAGACTTCCAGTCAGTGATCTCTGTTTTATGTTATTCAAAGAAGGGAACATGATTTATTTTGTGTCTACAGTGTTGTAGGCATTGTATAAGCCACCTCATAAAGCTCTCCAAACAGCCCCATGTTTAGAAATCATCATGACCATCTTGCAGATGGAAGTGAGGCTCAGAGAAGTAAAATGACTTTGCCAAGGTCACACAGCTCACAAGAGGCTAATACAGGTCTGAATTCAGGTTGGTCTGGCTGGAAAGAGCTGCAGATTTGGTGATGCCATGGCTGCTCTCCTTGGGGAGGGAAGAGTCCTTCTCAGGATTATTGATTGCATCATGATTAGTGGTGTCTAGGGCCATGACACTGTTCTCCAAAGGTTAGCCCTGCTGGTCTCTGGTGCAGATGCTAGGCTGGCTCTCCTTTGATTAGCATGAACCACAAGTTAGTAATTGATTACCAACCTTTCTGGGGTTGTCAAGCTTAGATTTATTCCATTTTGTGAAATCACCCTTCCATGTCCTTGAAGTCCGTATATATAGTCTACATTATCGAGATATTTCATGTGTGAAATTAAGCTTCCTGAATTGTAACCAAAATGTGGCTATTAGCTTCTAATTGGAGGTATGGGGGTGGTGGTAGTGGTGGTGAAGTCTATCCACTGATATGCCAGCTGTCTTTAAAATGAAGGTAAATTATCATTCATTTTATACTTGGAATTCTGTGACACAACCAGAGCGAGGAGTCAATGCTGTAATCTGTGCCCATTGCTCTTTTATGAATAGGTTATGAACTCTTAGAGGATTAGGCTTGTGTCTGTATGGTTCTCTTTCTGCAGAGATGAAAGCTTTCACAGCATTATCTATAATTGGGTGTTTAATAAATGCTTTTTGATGAGGATAATGGTATGGAAATAAAACTCTTGCGATCCAGAGCTTGCCTGGATTTCCTGCCTCATTAGGACAGAAGAAGAGGTGAATATGAATGCTTGGGTGAATATGAATGTAGATCTCATTCAGGAAACCATACTTGCTCCTAGCATGAAATCCTGGGGAGAAAAAAACTTAAAGGGTGTGGCTAAGACAGACATTCTGTTGACTGGCACTAACACCAGTATTCACCAATGTAGAATCCAGTTATGCATCTTCTAGGCCTCAGATTGCCAGACAAATCACACCAAGATTTACTCAAAGTCATGGCCATTAGGGTGTGCGATGGCAGGCATACCAGTGTCCCATTGAGGTGAAGGCAGAGGTTAATGGTTTTCTTTATGTTTGTATGATTATTTGATCTCTGACTTTGGTGGGCAGATGGGTTTTTATAAGCTCTTCTCATCTAGCTTTTTTTTAAAAGATTATTTTAGAGAGAGAGAGGAAGGTAGGGAAGAGAGTAAGAGTGAGAGAGAGAGAGAGGTTTGTTGTTCCACTTATTTATGCAATCATTGGTTGATTCTTGTATGTGCCCTGACTGGGGATCAAACCCACAACCTTGGCATGTCCAGATGACACTCTAACCAACTGTGCTACCTGGCCAGGGCCCATCTAACTTTCTGAAGTGGTTTTTTTTTTATTTTAGGGCTGTTTTACAGTTGCTTTTTCTTATTTTGTATGCTAGAACATAATAGAATCCAACGTGCATACTAAAGTAAATATTAAGTCTTTTGTTGAGCTTCCTAAAGGCCAAATGATATTTCCTTTTAATCAAAAATTTTAAAAGTGTGGCCAATGTAGCTGGATGCCCTAAGTGTATCAAAAGGCCCTGGGAAGTTTTTCTTCACTACCAAGGTGAATTCTTGAAGCAAATTGATGTTGAGCTTCCATCGCAATGTGAATACACTTAATGACACTGAAGTACACACATAAAATTTTATGTTTTGTATATTTTACCACAATAAAAAATATTTCAAGCATGTAATCAACCATCGAGTTTGTCAGACTGATCCATAGCGCATGGGCCATATTTGCATGCAGTACTGTAAATGTATGAGTAGGGAATATTACTCTATAACGCTCAAGTGCAGGAAATAGCATATCATTTTATTTTCTCTAAAGCAAATTAAATTTGGCTCCAAGTTCTCATCTATTGGAAGGGTGTGTGAGAAAATCAATCACATTATGTTTGAGGAAACACATTTCATAGGATTCTTATATTGTTTGGGCAGACTTTCATGAGATCAGGAAAATGAGGAGGGGGGTGGGGGTTATATCCTTCCCACAGGGCTCCCTTGTGATTATTTTTCTCTTTGCCACATATTGCAACTCTCCAATTCAGTCCTTTACTGCCAAGCTCAGAGGCCAAGCTCCTCATAATGGCCCTCTCTACTGACCACAGATTTGGCCAGAGAGACACTTTTTGTTCTTCTTCAGGCCACAGGGTGGGTTCCATAGGAACCTTCAGGAATCCCTTCCATCCTGGGTATTACTCAAAGGGGACATGTGTCTTTATTATTTACAGAGACTTTCCAGTCCCTTTTCTAACTTCCACAAGGCTCATCCTCTCTGGTTGGGCTTTCTGCTCCCCTAAACTCCAGCTCTCAATCAGCCCAACTCCCAGAAAAACTTTTATCTGAGGGAAGTTGAATCCTGGGCAGCTGATAACTTTGACATTTCTTCCATAAGACACAGAAGTTGTTAGTGATCTTGAAAGCATAGAATCTGAGACTCAGAATATAACCTAGGATATTTTTAAATTTTTAGCTTAATTTGTTTTTATTGATTTTTTTTTTTTTGAGAGAGAGGACGGGAGAGGCATAGGTAAATAGAAACATCCATGAGAAAGAAACATCATCAATTGGCTACCTCATGCACACCCCCTACTGGGGATGGAGCCCACAACCTGGGCATGTGTCCTGACCAGGAATTGAACAGTGACCTCTTGGTTCATGGGTCAATGCTCAACCACTGAGCCACACCGAACCAGCAGGGTCTTTTTAAAAATTATTATTTGTTTTCTTTATAATAAAGATAATTTATTAAAAACAAAAATTAATATTTTATTTTTTAGTTATTCAATTAACATTTTCTCTTCTAGTTTTATTGAGATGGTCTTTTTTAAATTTTGTTTTATTGCTTAAAATATTACAAAGAGTATTACATATGTCTCCTTTTTTCCCCCTTGACCTTCCCCTGCCTCCCCTACCCCCCAGTGTCTTGTGTCCATTGGTTATGCTTATATGCATGCATACAAGTCCTTTGGTTGATCTCTTATCCCTGCCCCCCCCCGGCCCCAACCCTCCCCAGCCTTCCTGCTGTTGTTTGACAGTCTGTTCGATGCTGCTCTGCCTCTGTATCTATTTTTGTTCATCAGTTTACAATGATCTTTATTATCCATAAATGAGTGAGATCATGTGGTATTTTTCTTTCATTGACTGGCTTATTTCACTTAGCATAATGCTCTCCAGTTCCATCCATGCTGTTGCAAATGGTAAGAATTCCTTCTTTTTTACAGCAGCATAGTATTCCATTGTGTAGATGTACCAAAATTTTCTAATCCATTTGAGAGGGTCTTTTTATTTTATTTTTTATTGATTGTTGACAGTATTACAGATGCCCCCCATTTTTTCCCCACATAGCTCCCCTCCACTCAGACCCCATCCCACCTCATCCTAGGATCTTTTTTAGTATATTAAGGGGAGATAAAAATGCTTTTCCATCTTCTGTATGTCAAAGGCAGCTAGAAATGGGACATGATTATTCCAATAATTTTTTGGCTATTCAAGCATTAGTAATAGTAACATGATAGTTGCAAGCATGGCTTTAGAGACAGAGAGCTTGGGTTTGAATCTTGGCTCTGCCACTCACTGGCTACATGGCCTTGGGTAAGTTAATTAAGTTCCCCAGTTCTCAATTTCCCCATCTTAAAATAGAAATAACAGTAGTATTTTAACATTAACTTATTGTGAGAAACAAATATACAAATATGTATAAAGTAAATAAAATAGTGAGCCTGGCATGTAGAAAGTGCTCAATATAAGGAAGCTATAGTAAGAATAATTATTATTACTTAACATCACTAAGACTGGCCATTCAGAGTTTTAATCCTCTGGAACTCTTGCTTAGCTCTCACTTCAAGGAGTTCCAGGAAGGAGAGAAACCCTCTCTACTAAATTAGGTATTGGTTCTGAGTTGCTTCTAAAGAATCTTTTGTAAGAAGTCCCTCTTGGGATACTGAACATCCACATATCTGACAGCTATAAGTATATCGTTTTATGAAATTCTGATCCTTTTCCTTTCAGAATTCTAGCTGGATCTCAGAAAATTACTCAAGTGTGTAAATTAATCAAGCCATTTTTGAAATTCAAACTTGACTTTTGATTGAGCCAAGCCCTGCTCCTTACTAGCTGGGGGTAGTTTTCTTTTTCTTTTGTTTGATCCCTGGTCTTTGAGAAAGTGTTGATCTTGAGTCTTTGCAGGGTTGCTGACTAAATTTCAGGTAAAATTCCTTGAGATTCTTGGCTAGGAGAGGCTGCAGCAGACCAAGTGCTGTGGGCACTGGTGTCCCATTTTTGGCACCGATGTTTTTCACCTTGACAATGACTTCCAGCCTGACTTGACATGTGGTACATGCACCGCATCTTTACCTCTCCCTGTGGCTATGTGTGCTGGGTGGCTTTAGAGAAAATTGTATTTCTTATGTGGCTTGGGGCTTTGTAAATTATAGAAATGTTTTCTTTCTGGTTTGAATAGAGCAGTAAAGCATGTCTCTGACTTGTCACTCCCTTCATACTTCAGTGTCTTCTAAGCCCCAATGTCTCCTACTCAGCTATTACTGAGATGTTTATTGCTTGGTTCACCGAAGAGCTAAGAGAAACATCTACCTACAGGGTCAACGCTTACTCGTGCCCTTCCCAGGATTCAGTGTATGGTTATATTGGGCATGTTTTAAGCCACAGGCTCATGAGCTTTGTGGCATGATTCAGTGGCATGTCTTGATCAGTTTCCTCATCTGTCACCTCTTAGGAAGTATGTAAAAAAGGAATCACAGGTGCTCTGGCCTGTGTGGCTCAGTTGGTGGAGCATTGTCCCACACACCAGAACGTGACAGGTTTGATTACCAGTCAGGGCATAGACCCAGGTTGTGGGTTCGATACCTGGTTGGGGTGCATGCAGGAGTCAACTGATTGATGTTTTTCTCTCACATCAATGGTTTTTTTTCTCTCCCTTTTTGTCTCTAAAATCAATTTTTAAAAAAGTGACCACAGGTATCTACTTGTATTGGCTAGATTAATGCTGGCTGATTAGCAAATGAACCTTAAAATCTCAGTGGCTTAAAAAAACAGATGTTAGTTTTCCACTAATCTGAGAAGCCCAGCCATAAGTGAGGAGTAGGGCTCTGCTCTACAAAGTCATTCAGGGAACCAGGCAGACAGAGGCTCTGTCATCTTCAACAAGTCACTTCCAGGGAAGCCCTCAGTGTAGACATCTATCCACAAATAGACAAAGAAAGGCATTTTGATAGATTTTATTTTCTTCAAAAATGTTACAATAAGCAGGAAGATGGAACTTCAGATGGAATTGTGGTTAACCATGGTGGAAAAGGAGCTACCCAGGTGAAGTTGATAGCTCTCCTTTTATCCATTTATCCTTCATTACTTAGAATAATGGAGTATTAGGCTTGGAAAGGGTCTATACATCAATATACTTATTTTCTTGCTCCCAGGAGGTCTAGTTCCAGATCCCAGGACTTCCATCTCCTAGGTGTACATGCTTCTTCCTCCTGGGACCCAATTCCCTGAGGGCAGCCCTAGCAACAGTCACTCTTCTGGGTTTAAATCTTACTTCTAGCAGTTAGGAGTTGAATAAGTTATATTATCTGCAAAAGGATAATTTTAGCAACCTCTTCATTGGACGGTTGCATTAAATGTACAACATCTGATTCACAGTGCATATGAAATAAATAATATCTATCATTATCCATACTCTAAAAATGTTTGAAATGGTCACAGTAATTCCCTTCCCACTCTGATTCTGGGGTTGGCTGCGTGACTTGCTTTGGCCAATGGGACAATAGCAAATATGATGCAAGGGCTGACCTGAGAAATGTTTGGAGTCTTTTCATTTCTTGCTTCTCTTGGGGACCCCTGCAACTTCTACCATGTGAATGAGCCCAGGAGAGCCTGATGGACAATGAGCAACACATGGCCATGTCATCCCCATCACCTCAGATGGCACTGAGTCAATGCCCAGACGTGTGAGGGAGGCCATGCTGGACCATTAGCCCCAGGCAAACCAGCCCAGGTCAGAACCACCCAGCCTAAACAAGGAACTGTAAAAACAATGAATGTTTGTTCTTTTAAGCAAGTGGTTCATTATCTAGCAAAAGCTAACTGATACAAAGGGATCACAGGTGAGAGGTGTATGTGGGTCAGAGCTGGAACTGGTACCCACCGTTTCACTCAATCTGTCAAATGGCTGCATCTAAATGCCAGAGACACTGGAAAATGTATGGAAGCCAGAGAGAAGAGGAATAAAGCTTGAGGAACAGCTGGCCAATATCTGCCACACTGATTTACCTTTACTTTGTCAAAAGAACCATTGGGTGGTAATCAGAGTGTAACAACTTCCCAGGCAAGTTCCTTGGGCCAGGTTACTAGACAGTCACTTTTATTTTATTTTATTTGTTTGGTATGGGAAGATAGGAGGAAGGAGACCAGACAGATGTGCTGCCTCCCTGGGGGGGGGGGGGGGGTAGGCTGGTAAATCAGTTCCTGCGGAGGTTCTCTTGAAACCCTGAGAGAGAAAAAAGGGACCTGCAGCCCTGGCTGGTTTGGGTCAGTGGATAGAGTATTGGCCTGTGGACTGAAGGGTCCTGGGTTCAATTCTGATCAAGGGCACATGCCTGGGTTGTGGGCTCGACCCCACTAGGGGGCATGCAGGAGGCAGCTGATCAATGATCCTCTCTCATCATTGATGTTTCTATCTCTTTCTCTCTCTCCCTTCCTCTCTGAAATCAATAAAAATATATTAAAAAAAAAACTATCTGCAGGCTAAATGGAAATGTAAGAAGGGCTTAAGCTGTGATTGCTAATTAGGGATTTTATTTCTTCCTACTGAGAAGGGAGTCAGGGCATCCCTCTTTGAGAGTGTTACTGACACATGTTTGCTTTTTGCCCTCTAGGGTCTGAAGCAGTTCTGCCCCCATGCACAGTGATGTGAGGGCAAGCTATCTCAATTAAATTTGTTCTAGTATTTCTCATCCCAGGTCATTTGTCAGTAAAATCATCTTCCTTTCTATCTTCATCTCATACTTGGATCTCTGGGTCTTGGAACAGAAGCCTCAGAGCCTGTGAATCTGATGAGGAAGGCAGCTTGGCAGTGCAGAAAGTATCCTGCCAAGGAGTCAGACTGTCCAGGGTCCAGTTCTGCCTCTGCCATGTTAATTATCTCTGTGTGACCTTGTACAACATCTCTAAGCCTTAATTGTGAGCATCCAAATGACATTTATAAGGAGTGTGACACACAGTAGTTAAATATTAAATGTTAGCTATTATTTTTATTATAGTCATCAACATTATCTTATTTTCCTTTCCTTCTTTCTTTTGATCTAACCCACTAGTCTAATAAGAAAACAATCACAAATTGGGGGGGGGGGAGGGAGGGGAAGGCCTAGAAAAGAAAGGGTGGGTGAGGGAGCAGGAGGTAGTGAAAAATCATACTTTTTTCACAATTTAAATCCTATCCCATATTTGCATGGTAAATTATAGTTTCAAAGGGCTTAATCTAGACAATCTCATTGAGTATGAATGTTCAATGAGATTCTAGGGGTGTGCAGTCAACTTGAGATAAAAAGTAAACACACAGGGAGTTAAGTAGCAATTGAGTTGAAGAGTTTGCATTAACTTTAACTCTCCAATGTGAAAAAAAAAAATTTTAAGTATCAAATTTGTTGGAGTTAACTCTTTTATGGTGGTCTCCACCAACAGCTAATGGGCTAATAGATTCAACCCCATCCCAATGAAAACCATGGGGTGGGGAGAATCAATAGAAAAGAAATATCCTTGGGTAAGGATTAACAACATAAAATAAAAAATGAAAAAGAAGAGTTAGCAAAGGAGAACCTGAAAATCTTGTTAATGTTATCCTATATAATAAAGAGGTAATATGCAAATTGACCCTCACACCCTCACACCACCACAAGATGGCCACCCCATGTCATCACAAGATGGCTGCCCCATGTTGTCACAAGATGGCCACCCCCACATTATCAACAAGATGTCTCTCACAAGATGGCTGCCCCCATGTTGTCACAAGATGGCCACCCCCGTGTCATCACAAGATGGCCACCACAAAATGGCCACCCCCATGTCATCACAAGATGGCTGCCACAAGATGGCCGCCCCCATGTCATCACAAGATGGCTGCCACAAGATGGCCACCCCCACGTTGTCACAGGATGGCCAGCAGGGGAGCAATCGGGCTGGCAGGGGAGGGCAGTTGCGGGTGATCGGGCTGGCAGGGGAGCAGTTAGGTGTCAATCAGGCTGGCAGGGGAGTGGTTAGGAGGCAATCAGGCTGGCAGGCAGAAGCAGTTAGGAACAATCAGGCAGGCAAGTGGTTAGGAGCCAGCAGTCCTGGATTGTGAGAGGGATATCTGAAACCGGCAGTCGGACATCCCCTGAGGGGTCCCAGATTGGAGAGGATGCAGGCTGGGCTGAGGGACACCCTCCGCCCCCAGTCCACAAATTTCATGCACCAGTCCTCTAGTATATAATAATACTGAATTTGGGATTAGGAGATTTGTGTTACATGCAAGTAATTGGAATCATGTAGGCCTCAGTTATTTTTTGTTGTTGTTATTTGTTGAAAATACTATTTATTATTCTATGGAGTACAGAGATGCTTAAGGTGGTAATTGAGAAAATAGTTTACCTTCCTAGGTTTTCAGGCCATGTCTAGCTTTATTTTCTTTGAATATAATTTAGGTTTCTTTCTCATGGGGTGTATAATAATAGACATTGTAGAAATGTATAAGTCAATGTGTGTTGATTGGTGTGCAGCCAATGTCTTCATGAATAGAAGTGAAAGGGTCATTAGATTACTTAAAATGTTGACTGAAGTAATGCTGGGTTATGAGTGGTAGTGATCAGGCTCCTACTAAGACATCACATTAATAAGTTCTGTCCTAACTCTGCCTTTTTCTAGTGCATATGGATGACTAGGATTTGAGTGAGAGAGGTGTCAGATGAGCTACCCCCACTGCTGTTGGAGTATAGGCACAGAGATGGATTATTGAGCACACTTGTTTTCCCTGTAATCGTGTTTGTCACAGAAACAGATTCCTTATGCTCATTATTTAAAAAAACAAACAAAAAACTTAGGTTATCTCCAATTCACACTTTGTTGACCTCTTTCTCTTCATTGCATTAGTCAAGTTCAGAAGCTAGACTGTCAGCTGCCAGAGAGGCTGCTCTTTCTCTTTAGAGATAGGTGAAAAGCATTAGTAATTATTTATCAAAGCTTACAGTCCTAGAAGCCGTTTTGGATTTCAATTAAATTATCCTCCCCCCCCCTCAAAAAAAAGCTATAAATAAACAATAGAAAAGTGTGTGGGGCAATTGTCCAACGACCAAACTTTTACCTCTACAAATGCAGGTTCATTTTCTGTTCTGAAGTCATCAGACAGAAACACAAGACATTGATGGTTTAGATTGTCAAAAAAGCTTATCCAAAACCTGGAAAGGTGTCACTCCTCATGTATTCTCACTGAAAAAAACCAGAGAACCAGCTTCCTGTACTTAAACTTTATGACTAGCCAAATGGATCTTTTGAGATGATATGTATGTCTTGTATGAGAATCTAAGCTGGAGCTGCAAATAGAGTAACCCTTTTTATTATTAGAACCCACATAATATAGAAGATTAATCTAGAGACTATGGGAAAAGATCTAAAACATAGTAGCTGCTCATGAAGACTTCACAGCCTGTTTGGGGAGTTAAGTCTTACCTATCTAGAACCTAATGGTTAGTGGCTCTTGGCAGTTTTAATGTTCCTATAATATAGGACACCAAATACCCAAATGTTATGGCCACCATGAAGGGTATGGGAGGTCATAACAGAGACTGAGTTTCTGAGGAAATGGTAGTTTACATGGGGTTTCACCCACCTGAACTGGTATAAGTGCAGTGACATCCTTGGTTACTTGAATTTCTCTCCAGGTGGTTATCTAACTCAATCTGGAGTTCCAGGAGCAAGAGTTAGTTAGGGCATGTGCTTAATTTGACTTTGCCTCATGTGTGACCTAAAAGAGAAAAAAGTGAGGGTCCCAAAGCAAAAGTGGCTTGAGAACCAACAAGAAAGTCTCTGTGAGCTGTCAAAAACATATGGAGGTCCAGCAAAAATAGGAAAAGTGGGTTAGATTTAGGCTCTGACTGGGGATCGGCATGAGAGCTCTTGTTTGGTATTTATCCTCCCTGCATATGGGAGCAATCATTACCAGATGCAAAATTTCAACCAAAGCCACACTTTTTGCATTTAGGTCTTTGTCTTTTCCTCTGCTAAGAAAGTGGTGAGGTGACAATCCTTGCCCCGAGTGGTTCATGGTAGATACATCCTTATGTAGGCGAGATAATTCTTGAGCTTTCTTGTACTAAGGCATACCTCAGAAAAAAAACCAAACAAAAACAATCCATTGTGGAGAGGTTATGGGAGCTAAGACAGGCCTGTGATGGGTTGTCCCATTTAATCATTGTGACTTTTCACTGTGTGATGTCTTCTGCTCCCCCAAGAGCCTAGGCATGGGAAAAAGAACCATATCTAGTAACTGTCCATCTTCTCTGAGGCATCAGATAGTCACCTTCCCTCTGGCCTACACAGAGATTGGTTATGGAATATATGATGCTGCTATATGTCAGGGAGTGGTTCAGTAATTTACCATAATACAGGTCTATAGATCAGAGTATACAAAGAATAAAATCTTTAGTATGTGAAAATTTTACAAAGAAGTTGAAACTTATAGTAGCAAAGGCTCTAGGAGGATTGGGTATTTTAGAACTTTTTATGAAATACTAGAGGCCTGGTGCACGAAATTTGTGCACGGGGAAGGGGGCATTCCTTCAGCCCGGCCTGCAACCTCTCGCAGTCCAGGAGCCCTTGGGGGACATCTGACTGCTATGGAGGTGGGAGAGGCTCCTGCCACCGCCGCTGAGTGGCACTTACCCTGTGGGAGTACACTGACCACCAGGGGGCAGCTCCTGCATTGAGCATCTGCCCCCTGGTGGTCAGTATGCATCATAGCAACCTGTTGTTCTGCCATTGGGCTGAAACTGGTTCTGCGACATCTCCAGAGGGGTCCCGGATTTCGAGAGGGTGCAGGCCAGGCCAAGGGACCCCATCAGTGCACTATCGGGGCCAGGGAGGGACGTGGGAGGTTGGCTAGCCGGGGAGGGATCGCGGGAGGGCTCCAGGGTGTGTCTGGCCCATCTTGCTCAGTCCCAATTGGCCGGACCCCAGCAGCAAGCTAACCTACTGTTGGAGCTTCTGCCCCCTGGTGGTCAGTCCACATCATAGCGACTGGTCGACCAGTCAACTGTCTGCCTCCTGGTGGTCAGTGCACATCATAGCCAGCGGTTGAGCAGCCTTAGCATATCATTAGCATATTATGCTTTGACTGGTTGATTGGCCAACCAGACACTTAGTATATTAGGCTTTTATTATATAGGATACTAGAGGGTCGGTCCATAAAATTTGTGCACTGGATGGGGGTCCCTCAGCCTCGCCTGTGCCCTCTTGCAGTCCAGGACCCCTTGCTCCTTACTGCCAGCCTGCTTACTGTTCCTTACTGCTTGGCTCATTGCTCCTTAGTGCTGCCACGGAGGTGGGAGAGGCTCTCGCCACCACCACTGTGCTCGCCAGCCGTGAGCCCGGCTTCTGGCTGAGCAGCGCTCCCCCTGTGGGAGTGCACTGACCACCAGGAGGCAGCTCCTGCATTGAGTGTCTGTCCCCTGGTGGTCAGTGCACGTCATAGCAACTGGTCGTTCTGGTCTTTGCCGTAATGGTCGCTTAGGCTTTTATTATGTAGATGCTTGTGCTAAAGACCATTTTGGCAAACCAAGGGGTCTTTTCTACCCTCCAACCAGATTCAGGAAAACGTGGGCTGTGACAACCATGAATGTAACCATTGAATTCCCCACATCTACTAGCTCACTCCAATACTCATGGTGCTTCAGAAGGAAATAGTTCATTTTATTCCATCTCATGGCTACCTCCATATTCTCTGTGTTTACTTAGGAAGCATTTTGTTGAAATGGTTTCTCATTATATGTAATTTAAGACTATTTATTTATTAGTCCATTTCCTCATTACACATTAATTGAGCAAATACAATGTGTCTGGCATTGGAAAAACAAAATAATAAACTACTGTTCTTATCCTTGAAATCATCTCATTGTATTTGTAGAGATAAGAAAAACAATTGTAATACAGAGTGAGAAATATCATTGAGTCACAGGAAAATTGCTAGAGGAGACAGCAACTCAGTGCCTGCATTGGTTAGAAAGACTTACAGAGAAGGTGACATTTGTTCAGGGCCTCAAAGAATAAATGGGAGTTTGCTAGGTGAATCAGGGGAAGAAGGGGGACACAGGTTAAAGGAGCTGCATGCATGAAGACACAGATGGCCTGGCAGAAGTTCAAATCTGGACCTCATCACTTAGAAACTGGGTAAACTCATGTAGCTTGCTTTGAAGCCTCAATATCCTTATTTATAAAATACAGATAACTCATTTCCTGTCTACTCACAAAATTATGTTAAGACTTAATTATCCTCATGTTTTGGAAATTTGTTTGAAAATGATAAGGTTGGGAATGATTACTGAATTTGGATTGTTGTCCAACTGGTGCCCTTCATGAGGGGAGGAGACAGTACACTACCCATCACCATGGTGAAGATTAGGGGCTATAAGGACCACAGGGGGCAGAGGAGACACAGACATTAAAATGATGGTGCTGAGAAGTTAATCTGTTTTCCTTTTTTAATAGCTCTGCTTGGAAGCTGTCATTGGGGCTCTCTCCCCAGCCAGATTTATAGCTTCTGAATGACATTGTTTTACTTTGCCCTTTAGAGGCTAAATAAGGCTGGAAGAAACAAGAGTCTCATTTTCCTATCACTGGCAAATGCAAATCAATCAATGTAATTAATGTACAAATGGCATAATTTATGGGAGACCCATATGCTCCCTTGTACCCTCTATCGTTTCCCCTCCCCACTCCTTTCCTCATTCTTTTCATCATTATTTCTCTCTACCCCTTCTAGTATTTAGTCCTGTCCACATGAAAGGCACAAACCAATTAGAAAATGATTGCTCTCACTCTTCAGCCCATCTCTCTTGATGTGTAGGTTGGTTTGGCATCTGATCCTACAAAGACAGATATTTCGTAAAAAATATATATCTTTATTGATTTCAGAGAGGAAGGAAGAGGGAGAGAGAGATAGAAACATCAATGATGAGAGAGAATCATTGATTGGCTGCCTCCTGCACAATCAGGGATTGAGCCTGCAACCAGGGCATATGCCCTGACCAGGAATTGAACTGTGACCTCCTGGTTCACAGGTCGATGCTCAACCACTGAGCCACCACTACAAAGACACATCTTTCAAAAAAATAAATCTGTCACACTTAATGGGTCATTTAGATATTAATAATCAGAAGAAAGTAATGAAAGAAGATATTCTTTTCTTGAAAGTCAAATAAACAGAGAGCTAACTAAACCAATGCTACACAGAAGAAATGCTCTACCTGAAGCCCTGGGTGGGAAATGAGCAACATTGTATAGGCTCTTGTATTAATTATTTTTGGGAGATGGATGTAAGTTTTGGGTGTGGGAAAAGCACTCCCAGATTATTTTTGGGGGAAATGGATCATATACTTTTTGTAAAAACTTTAATTACAGGGTGTGTTTCACATTGTAAAATGCTACAGTGATGAACTGGGTAAGAGACTCTCTCAGAAGAGCTTATCTGTTTACCCTAATGAAGCAAAGAAAGGAGTGTGTGTGTGTGTTTGTGTGTGTGTGTGTGTGTGTGTGTGTGTGTGTGTGTGTGTGGAGAGGATATACAAAGGGAAACTTGAGAACCACAGGAGAGAAAGAGTAAAAAAGTACTTAATTATTCTCTTTTATTGTTTGAAGAATTCTTATTATAGAGGATAGTGAGTCACTGCTTTTAAATCTCACTGATAAATGAGCAGGAAGTAATAGATAAGAGATGAAGAGAAATGATTTAAGTTGAACTTCAATAAAATATTCGTATTGTCTATTTATTTTGTCTCATAGGTTTTTCAAAGTAAGATATTTCTTATCTGGCTGGTTTGATTTAGGTGTCATCTTATCACAGGGTAAAAGCTGTAGTGATAGAAGGAGGGTATGTTCAAGGAAGAAGATTAATATTTATTGAGCACCTACTATGAGCAAGGTACTCTTTTTTAGTGTACACTATCTCATTTAATCAACAATCCTATAAATTAGATTCTTTCTAAATTTATTTTACAAATGTGAAAACTAAAAATAAAAGTTGTTAACTAACTTGATCAATGTTACATAGCTATGTTCTGTCAGAGTTAGGATTTAAATCCAGGTGTGTCTATTCTTCATATTTTACTATGATGCCAGATAATAATTGTTGACAGAACTCATGTTTATTCAGGGTACGAGGTCGAACCCACTGATTTAGCCTTTTCCATGAATCTATTATCAGAAATAGTTGGCTCTAATGAGAATACTTCCTGACATTATCACAGTAGTAGACATCTTTGTGTTGCTTGACTAGCATCTTTTCCCTTTATTTGGGCAATATAATTTGTTTTCTGTAAGTAATTGAAAGCTACATTTTCTACTGGAGGTGGGAACTCTCTCCACCCCAACTCACTTCTAGTTATAGGGTTGGGCTCATAATATAGGCCTGATCAATCACAATAGCCTATTCTTCTGTCTTCAGCTATTGGTTCTTTTTTTCGTTATTTTAAATTTTATTGGGGTGACATTAGTCTACATGAACATATAGATTACATGTGTGGATTACTAATTTACAAAATATGTATATAGGACCATGGAATATAAAACTGAAACTTATGTACACAAACAGCAGCATGGTGGTTGCCAGAGGTAGGGAGGTGGGGGAACAAGGGGTCCTAATATGAGGTGACAGGAGATTTGACTTTGGGTGGTGGGCACATGGTGCTATTGGTTCTTTATGTTTCCTAAGCTAGAGTCATCAGGGAAGATGCTCTCTGTCCACTGGGGTTCTTACATGTGGGATACAAGGCTGACACTACTAGTAGGAATTGTTCACATTGATTGGAGAGAAAAAGAACTTGTCTGAGATACAGAGAAAGAAAAAAGAAAGTCAAGCCCTAATGATAGTCCTTAAGATCCTAGATCCAGCCACACCTGAACTCCCCAAATTTTACTTCTTTAAAGGAATGTGAATCTGTAGTTTTTATTTTTTATCTTGGCTTATGTTATTTGCAACCAAATTCATTTTTAAATACATAAAAAGCTGACAATGTCATCTAATTTTGTGTGAGTGGCTGGAAAAGAATAGTTAATGTGACAGCATTAATCACAGCCCATACTAGCAGACAAAAATCTGATCCAAACTTTTTTGAAGACTTGCAGATTATTTCTGAACTGCTTTGAGTGATTAGTTTATTGGCCAACAAATACTTTTAGTGTCTCATGTTGTGTAGTGCCTGAGGAAATGTCTTGATTGAGGCCTCTGTCCTCCCTGGGAGGTCTTGAATGTTGTTGTAAACTCAAGGAAAAATGCCAAATGAGAAATAATACACTGCTTTACTATCAAGTGTACTGCTCATAACTCCCAACAGTTTTCCAGTACATTTGGTTGGAGTATAGGGCTTAAGCCCGTCTAAGCAAACTATTTCTACCCTCAAATTCAAATCTGAACTCTAGCCATGCTAAGACCATAGTGCCCAGTAATTGTTAGCAAGAACTATAAGAGAGGATGATCAGTAGATCAGACTTTAATCATGAGTCTAAATGTGGTCAGGAAACAGTAGAAAAAGCTATAACCAAGTGAATGACCCTTCAATTTCAGTGCTTCTTTTCAATCAACATCCAGGGAATCAGATAGGGCAGTGGTCGGCAAACTGCGGCTCGTGAGCCACATGCGACTCTTTGGCCCCTTGAGTGTGGCCACGAAGTTTCAATCGCACTGTACGTGGGCGCCCGCACGTGGTATTTTGTGGAAGAGCCACACTCAAGGGGCTGCAGTTTGCTGATCACTGGGATAGGGGAACAAAAGTAACTAATTCACAGGTTTTGGTACTTTTAGAAAATGATTGTGATGATGATGATGATGATGATGATGATGATGATGATAACATGCTAGCAATATACTTTCCAAAGCAAGAAGTAGCTAGCATTATCATTGCACTACTCTCAGAAATCTTCATGTATGTTACTCTGTTGTAGGACATACCAGAATGGGGAAAAAATAATCTCTATATTGTGTTACAGTGATCTGAAGAAAAGCACTGTATGTATATATTTGCAAGAAGTCATTGTATAGGGTGTGTATGTCTATTAGCAGAGTCACTGAACCAGGGCCCAGCTCCCAGAGGGCCTACTTGGGATCATCTCTCTAAGCCAGTGATTCTCAAACCTAGCTGCATGACAGATGCCTGGAGAGCTTATTTGAAAACTGGTTCCTGGGCTCCACCCAAGATCTACTGAATCAAAATCTTAGAAATGTTTATACATAACCTTCCCAGGTGATTCTTATGTCAGCCCACACACTAGCTTTTGAGGATTCCTGTCTTTTACCTTCATGTTAAAAAACATTACTCTGAAATCTCATGAGCCAGATAAGAATCTAACCTATATTCAAAGATGTTTAGAAAGATATATCTGCAACCTCTCTCAGCAACAAATTCTTTTGTTCAATAAGCTCCATTTTCCAAACACTCTATCTCATATCTCACACAAATCCCTGGCATTGCAGAATAAGTCTGCCTTCCTGTCTCCTGCTTATTGTTGTTGATGTTATTTTGTGCTGCTGCCGAGGCCCACGTGGAGAGCAGCTTAGGTCACAGATATGCTTTCTTAGCTGCTTCTTGGTTCCTTGTCCTGTTTTTTGTTTGAATTGTAATTCCAAGATATCTGTGCTTGGGGAATTTTACTGATTCCATTTTTCTCAATGAGGTCCATTACTTGAACCTTATCTGGACCTAGGTAAAAGGGTTTTCAATGACATCAAAATAAATGAGATCATATTAATTTGCAGGGGTCGGGGGCTGGGGGGGGGTGAATCGTGCAAAGGAACAGAGTAAAAGTCAGGGAGCCCAAATGTGAGTTTCTCTGAAGAGGGACACTTGAAACCTGTATGTTTTTGTGAACTAATGTCACCCCAATAAATTCAATAAAAAAGAGGGAATGATGTTTCTAGTAAGTCTCTCTCTCCCCTACCCCCCATTCTCCTGGCAGCTAATCCCTTTGGTATAATCCTCTTAACTGCATGCCTTCTATCTGCATTTTTTTTCTGATCTCCTTCTTTGACAATCCTTCCTATGATTTGCTAACTTCCTTCTTTTTTTGAGATCCTCTAGATATTACATGGGAAACTCAACCCTGTTTCTCTCTTTTCATACAAATTTGAGTTCTTGGGATGCTTAGAACATGGGGAGGGCCCATTGCACAGGTTGGAGTGGTGTGAAAGTCTGAGGGCAATGTTTCCAGCTTTTAAAATTTGAAGGAGAGAGACCTAAGTAAGTTTTCTCTCTAATCTCCAATCTGGATCCTAATTTGTACATTGGTAAGGGTCAAGGGACTGCTGCCCTGAATCAGAGGCTGTAGGAGAAAGGGAACCATGAAAATTAGCATTGGGCCCAGGTACCTAGGTGCTGAGAACCTTGGTCAGTTTGGTGTTAAAATTGTTCAATAAGCTTGACTATTTCTTTTGTGTGTGTCATAGAGCATGATGAGGGATACCCTTCACTTACTTAGATAAAGGCAGGGACTCTCCTACCATAGACCCAGCCCTCCCTGTGTTCTGCATTCTGTAAAGAAAGATCTGAGGGCTAAAAAGGCATGGCCATATGACCCAGTACTTCATCTCTTTGTCTGACATTGCACCATAATTATTTCATCCAGTTGAGAATTCAAATCCCTCTAAATTAAAATACTCCTGAGAGGGGTCTAACATTAATCCCTTTATCAGCTTATTCTGTAATTATCAATTAATACTTGAGAGATTAGTTGGCAGCCAATGAAAATCAAAATAGTGCAGGTGTGTGTGGCTCAGTGGTTGAGCATCAACCCATGAACTGGGAGGTCATTGTTCTATTCCCGGTTAGGGCACATGCCAGGGTTGTGGGCTCAATGCCTAGTAGGGGGTGTGAAGAAGGCAGCCGATGGATGATTTTCTCTCATCATTGATGTTTCTATCCTTCTCTCCCTTCCTCTCTCTGAAATCAATGAAAACATTTTTTGAAAAGATAGTGCTGACATAGTGAGTTTTCCTGATTTTACTCTTTAGCAGAGTGGCCTTTATTCTTTAATTTCTCTAGGTCCTTGTTTCTTCACTTTGTTAAGTACAGGGGCTAGGGGCTAGGGTCTCAGACTTCCCTTTCAGTTCTGGTTTAGTGGCAGATTCCATTGCTGACTGCAAGAGGATCAGTAAGAGACTTCCTTCCTCCCAGGCTTTCCTCACTCTGTTCCTGGAACTCAGCACATAATTGTGGGTCTAGTGAAACCAAAAGGGAGCATGGCCAGGGAGTGACAGCCCTGGGAAGCCTGACTGCCACAGAATCACTTAGTTGCAAACCTTGAGCAGCTGCATTCCACAGATGAGTTTGCAGAGGAGTGTCACGTGGGATGTCACAGCTCAACAGCGGCAAAATGGGCTGATACGATCAGAAAGCATGCCAGGCCGCTGTGGACATCTGCCGTGCAGAATGACATCAAGTGGCTGTCTGAACGTGTCTGCAATCCCTCTCTTGACTTTGAAGAGACCCCTGGGTCTCAGACTTCAAATCTGCACAGATAGCACGATAGATAGCCAGCAGGTCTGGCTTTCTCATGTCAACAGGATGCAAATATTTCTATAGAGACAGGTTTTGGAGTCACGAAAACTGAATTCCAGCATGGTAGCTGAACAATGGCAAAAACATAATATTATTATTCACATTGAACTTTCCTGTATCCTAAGCACTGGGCTCAGCGTTTATATACTTTATCTCATTCAGTTGGTGACCTTGGGTTCTTAACTTCTGTGGATCTTTTTTCCTTAGCAATAAAAATGAAACATTTTTGTCTTATCCGATAATAGTAACTAACATTTCCTGAATGCTTCCTGTACACCAGGCACTGGGGTAAGCACTTTTTGTAAGTATCTTATTGAATACTTACAATAATCCTAAGAAGTAGGTAGGAATGATGACTGTTTCTGTTTTACAGAAGTGGGATAAAGCAGCAGTGGAGGTTGTAGGAGGAAGGGGCTTCCTGCTTCCTGTTTTCTCTGAATATCCAAATCGGGTGGCTGCTTTTGCTGCTTTCAACCTAGAAATACCCCAAAGGAGCTTTCTGCTTTTAGTCCTGGCTGAATGGAGCCATTTCATCTCAGTGAGGACCACACAGAAGAGCATTTGTGCAGGACTGTGTGGAGATAGTCAGGTGGTCATGAGAATAGAAAAGCCAAGGGACCTTCTAGGGCTGGACAGAAACTGCTTAAGAGCATGAATTCCAGAGTTCACCATAAGAAGGTTCTAGTGATTAGCTTCTTAAAGTAACCAAGAATAATTTCAAAACATGAAATATGTCCTTTTATTTCTCCCTACACCTTCTTTTCTGTGTTGTTTTCTAGAATCTTCCCTTATTGAACCTTTTAAGTTCCAATTTTTATGATCTGAAGAATAGAATTAATACCTTTATTTGGCTATGGGGGGTAAATAGAATTAAATAAAATAGGAGGCATCAGTATTTGATGCACAACTACTATCTCCATCCACACTGTCCTGCACAAATGCTCTTCTGTGTGGCCCAGTGGATGATGAATAAATACTGATGTCAGGCATAATAGTGACCAAGTTGATTCCTGATTTATTAGTCACTGTCTAACAGGACTTCGTCTCTCTTCTTTGGAAGAAATGGTTTCCAATATTTATTTTCTTCTTTAAAAATATAGTGATTTGCCGATTTTCTTCCTTCTCTATGAAATAAAAAGATATCAAGGAGAATCAAAGATTAAAATATCTCAGTGCAGTAATTGGTAGGGGAAGGATAACTAGAAGAAAAGCAGACAACTATCTCTGGCTTAGCATATTTGAGAGTGTGTTAATTTAATTAGAACTGCCCTGTATAAATATTAAACTTAATTCCCCTTCTTTTATAGCCTTTGCTTTTCAAAATATTCCCAGTTATAGATTATCTTTTAAAAATTCATCTGTGAGTTTGAGGGAGTTAGTGGCAGAAAGACAACCCAAATTGAAGTGAATGGAGAGAGCCTTTATCACACTTTGTCTCTGTCTGTTGTTTTGCTTTGCCTAGCTGCAGGCCCAGAAGCGAAACAAGTGCTTGGTTTTCTTGCCTTCCTAGATGGAGGCTATGCAACAACTTCCCTTTAGAGGAATAACAAATTTTGTGTAGCTTTTCTAGGAAATTGCTCTGTCTCCCCACTTTGTGCACAATCACCCAACTTTTCTGGGTCGCTAGCCAGGATGTGGGATGTAGTCTGGATTATTGTTTCATTTGATCCTCCCCACAGCTCCATGAGGAGAGGAGAACATTACCCACATTTTACAGATAAAGGGTAGAGTCAGTAAGTCAGAGAGCCAGGCATGTTTGACCCTGAGTATAATTTCTAGTGCTAGAAATGAAGTTAGTTCCTAGATTAAACTTTTCATAGATTCAGGATACAGGTAGTGAAAC
Organism: Myotis lucifugus; assembly: GCF_000147115.1. Lineage (NCBI taxonomy): Eukaryota > Metazoa > Chordata > Mammalia > Chiroptera > Vespertilionidae > Myotis > Myotis lucifugus. The sequence goes on from NW_005871082.1 coordinate 1,524,802, forward strand.
AGTTCACCACGGAATTAGTTTAAACTGAATTCATGAGAATCATGGAATCCCATAGGCCAAAGAGACCTCTCTCATATGACCTATATTTTAGGGTGAGGTGAATAAGGGAGGGTCCTACAAGTACAGAATTGAATTCTGTCTTTATTTAAAAATTTAATATGTTCGCCTGGCTGGGTGTGGCTCAGCGGTTGAGCATCAACCCAGGAAACAAGAGGTCACTGGTTCAATTCCCAGTCAGGGCATATGCCCGGGATGCTGGCTCAATCTCCAGTAGGGGGCATGCAGGAGATAGCCAATTAATGATTCTCTCTTATCATTGAAGTTTCTATCTCTCTTTCCTTCTCCCTTCCTCTCTGAAATCAATAGAAATCATATAAAAACTGTAATATGTTCTTTGTCATGGATTTTTGCACTTATTTTAATTTTTAAAATATTGCATTAAGATTTTATTTATCTTGACTGCTGGGTTTTTTAGGTGCCCCTTTCAATTTTGCATTTGAGACGAGTGAGGCACTTCCTCACCCTGTTGAGTGGGCATAATGCTAAACAGTCTACAGTCATATCCCTTCATTTTACAAAGGAACACACTGAGGCCTAAAATTGTAAAACTGGTACTAATAACCCATGGCCTTGACTCACAGTTCAGGACTCTTTCTGTTATGCCAGCAGAGCTAACACAATGTGGCAGATGAGCATCAGGAGGGTGTGACCTCATAAGGAAGCCTGACCAAATGTACCAGGGCCAACAATGTAGAGACCTTGAGTTGTATATGTCTGCTTAGCACCATGTCTTCCTCTCACCCAGCAAGGACAAATTGTTGCCAGTTGCAGTGGGTGGAATTTACATTAGGTTGAAAGAAGAACTAGTGGACAGTGTGGGGAGTGCAGTGTTTCATTGGTTTCTAGAAAATGGCATAAAATAAGAGTTGCAGATTCAAGTGCCTTGGGCTGGGTATGAGTAAGTAGTTGTGACTGTGGCAAACTGGGGAGAGAAAATGTAAGTAGAAACAAAGTTTTTTAAAAAATATATTTTTTATTGATTTCAGAGAGGAAGGATGAGGGAGAGAGAGAGAGAGAAATATCAATGATGAGAGAGAATCATTGATCAGCTGCCTCCTGCATGCCCCCTATTGGGGATGGAGACTGCAACCTGGGCATGTGCCCTTGACTGGAATCAAACCTGGGATCCTTCAGTCTGCAGGCGGATGCTCTATCCACGGAGCCAAACTGGCTAGGGCAGAAACCAAGTTTTAAAAATTTTGTTGCTAATTACAGAACCAGGTATTTTTTTTCTTTCTTTCTGGCTCTCAGGCACTCCTTCAATTTCAGGTCAAAATTATTTTCTTGAAGCAACTTGAACCCTAGCTTCACAGCATCCTCTTCTCTCTCCCCACAGAACCCCCTTGATCCTGCTTCTTTGTTTTATCTTTGCAGCTCTAATCAGCAGAGACTGATTCCTCAGTTATCTACCCTTCCCTCAGTTATGTGCTTCTGGAGCTCTGGGTCCTGGTTTACAACATTTGCTAACCCTTGGAGTCGACTCTCTTCTGCTCCAAAAAATATTGGCTCTTTCATGGTTACTGTGTGTCCCCATTGTGGCATTGCCAGTTTCCCATGCTGGGCCATCCTATACCCTATCAAAATATTACCTTGCAACCACATTGCCTTTTCTTGGATGACTTTTTTATAGGACAACATATGTCTAGACTGGGCGAGAGAATCATACCAGCAGGGACTCTGCTTTGCTCTGCACTGAATACTCAGCATCTAGCATAGTTATCTGTTGTGCCAATAAGTTGATGATCTTTGCTGAGTGAATAAATAATTACACAAGAGCAATGTAGTTCACTCCAAATGTGGTATCTTCTAAAACTCACATAGGAATTTATAGCATAGCCAAAACGCAACACATTTATAGCAAAACTACAGTTTTGGAAATCAGGAAGATGAAGAAAATAGAAAACTGTGACCTGATAAACAGTCATGTATTTTAGCCACTAGGGCTGTGGATACTGTTTTTTTTTGTTTTTGTTTTTGTTTTGTGTTTTCAGGTTCAGTGTTTGCTGGTGTGTCCTGTGCTCACCTGGTAGTTTTCAGCACCATGGATAGAAGCATCAAGTTTCCTTTTATCTGTAACTCACTGCACAGCAGGATGAAGAAGTAGTGTTTGGGACAGGGCTCTAGCCCACTGTGGGAATTAGCCCCCTTTAGCAGAAGAAGAATGGGAAGGGGTTGCCATGGAAATTAATATCTTCTGAGTTTGACACTCCAGGGAAACCACCAGTGGTGGTTGACCCTGGCTGGTGGTTGAGGTGTCTCTTATGCTAAGCATGGCCCTCATCCAGGTAACCAACTGTAGGTAGGAAGTAGACCCAGTTGTTCTTGGAGCACTGGTTTTAGGATCCAACCTGAGGTTATCCTAGTGCCAGAGAAAATATTAGAAAAATTAGTAAACTCTGCCAAGATGTAACTGGTGGAATATAATATACACACTCATGATGATAAATTCTTCCTAAATTTTCAAGTTTTACTGCATTGGGTTGTAAAACTCAGAAACCATATTGAACAACTCTCAGTTCCTGTTAAATAATTTTTAGGGACAAAGTGATATTTCCTCCCCACCCCGGCCTTTCCTAAGAACTTCTTTTGTCTTCTCACTAGCTATATTAAATTGATGTGCCTATATTATTAAGGCAAATCAAATGGCCCCCTTTTTTTGTGGGGTGGTGGTGGTGGTGATGTCTCTCAATCTGGAGTAAACTTATTTTCTAAATGTAATACCTTTCCCCCCATTTCATGAAATGCCTTTAGTTTTTGCAATCTCTCTTTATTTTTTCCCCACTTCTCACCATCACGCACACACATCTGACCTGGACCATTCTAATGGTAATAGATGTCCTGAACTCCTTTGATGAAGAAGCTCAGGGCAGGATATGATGGAGATTCGCCCGCGTCAGAGCTGGCCTGCCCTTTGGCCTGTGCCTAAGAGCAGGTCCAGGTGGCTTTTTCTGCACGTGTCCCAGATTTAAAAAAAAATCTGAGTGAGATTTATTTTCTACACTTATTTTATGTCAATTTTCTTCTCAGTTTCCAATTGCTATCATCATAAAATCAGAGGTATCTCAGGCTGAATGTTTGCACACCACAATAAGAATCACTAAAACTAAAACTGCCTGATGCAAGAGTAGAAGCAGAAATTTTTCCTGAACCACAAATTTCCTCATAATGTTGGCTTGAGAGGGCATTCAGGGTTTACCTAGAGCAACTGTGGGCAAACTACAGCCCGCGGGCCGGATCCGGCCAGTTTAAAATAAATAAAACTAAAAGAAAAAAAGACCGTACCCTTTTATGTAATAATGTTTACTTTGAATTTATATTAGTTTACACAAACACTCCATCCATGCTTTTGTTCCGGCCCTCCAGTCCAGTTTAAGAACCCATTGTGTCCCTCGAGTCAAAAAGTTTGCCCACCCCTGACCTAGAGGCATATATGTTTGGTTTGTTTTAACAAAAGGGCTCATCATAGAGCTTGGATACTTTCTGCTACCATCTACTTAGGTGCAAACTGAATCAGTACCATTTCTTTTTATGCTGGTGCTGGTGACTCCTGTTGACCTCTTAGAGTCTGACATGGTACTTGGATCCTTCCATTACAGACTTCTCTAAAATGCTTACAGCTTTTATATCCTTAGGAAAACCTTGGACATTTGGGACTCTATTTTATGCTACTTTTCAAGAAGGTGAATCTTTTGGGGGAAGGTTTTATATATGTGGGAATGGCCTCTCATACTAGCTGAGGATACTAAAATGAAGAATTTTCCTTCTCTTTGGGGCTGGCCTAAATACATCCTATTATAAATTATCAACCTCAGCTCATCCTAGGATACTAGGATACTAGGATACTATTTGTTTTCTCCATGCTCCTAGTTACCTATGATAGCAAATATTTGTCATGCTAGGGCTCAGAAGGTGGGCAGAGTAGCTAAGGCAAAAGGCATAGAGATACCATGAGAGGGGGGAGAGCTCATGAGCATGGAAATGCTTTTGTACTTTGTATTAATAAACACCCTAAATCAGGCTTTTACTTGCATCTAGTCACTTTAGATCTTCATTATAACCTTACAAGATGGTAAGGGTAATCTCCAACCTCAGCAGAACTCTCAGCATTTTCATCCAACATTTCTATTTTGTGGTGATCTCTCCACCCCCTATCCTTCAATGATGGTTCCACAATGTCACCATTCTCCCATTTTCCTTATTGAATCCTCAGTTTCATTGGAGACCCTGACTTCTAAATTCTGGAGAATGTTGATGCTATTTTGTGGTATCTTCTTCAGTTCTCAAGCCCTCTTCTCCCTACAAACTTTTTTTTCTGATTCATTCTCATGTCATTTCTTTCAAGTTTAGAGGTTCCTTCTCTGGTTCAAGTCATTTTCTTTTATCTCCCCTCCCACCACAATGATCTTCAGCCTCTTCCTCTCTGCTTGGCTCCATCCTATCAGCTTAGAGTAGCCTTTCCCATGCCCCTACCTACCAAATATCTCTCCCTTGACCACTTACCCCTTCAGCTCCCATCTTGATTTCTTCTTGTTTCTTGTTTTTCATCCAAACCACCATTCATTACCCAACTCACTGAAATCTGAACTCTCTTTTTTTTCAGATCCAGTGAATCTTCATTAGGCCAATGATTTATCTTCTCACCAAACTTGTTATCCCTCCAATATTTGCCATTTCTGAATGTGGCACCACTGTCATCTAGTAGACTAACCCAGAAACTTCACCCTGCCCCTTTTCCCATCTCCTACAACTCACCAATCTTTACTTACTATTTCTTCTCCAATAGCTCTCAATTGTATCCTTTCCTCCCCCACCTATGTTCAGATCTATGTAGTTTGCATCTATGTAGTTTTCTATGCCACTGCATCAACCTCCTAACTGATATCTCTTCTAGTCCTCTTCTAAAGTCCATCCTGCCATGTCACTAGTATACATCCTCCCGCATTCATTATGTAAAACTCTTATTACCTCTCTATTGCCTACAGAATATGTCTAGCTTTCTTTACAAGGCCTTTTACAATATGAGTATCAATTTTTCCAGCCTTTTGTCCCCACCAATCCTTACCTTACTCTTTACCCTTGAGCAACACCCAGTTGTTGGCATTTCATACATTATCTCTCAAATCTATGGATTGCTTGATTTTTTCCCTCTGCCAGTATTTTTTTTCCATTGCTCATCCCTTAAAAATCAGCTTAGGCGTAATCTCTCCATCAAGCCCTCCCTAATGTTTCTTTCACTCTTTTCATCCCAATCACACCAGGTTAATTACTCTCCTTTCTGTTGGTATAAAATGCTGTGCATATAGCTACTATTGCACTCATCAGATTGAATTATGATTATTTGTTCCTGCACTTGCTTTCTTCACTATGTCTCCATATTTTCTCCATGCTTCATTTGCATCTACTAGTATAGCACTGAGCAGAGTTCTTGACATATAGGAGGTGCTAGATAGATGCAAGTTTAAGGCAGTTATGCCAAATTTAGAGCAGGTTTTAAAAAAATCTAGCCTTTTTTCCATGTAAGAGGGGATTTGGGGTGCAATGGGGTTAAAACATTTTTAAAAACCTATAAAATAGGTTTTTGTAGCCTATTTTCCACAATTGTGGAAATTCTGATGTAATTAAATGACTTTTGGACAGTCTTTCCTTAGTTTCACTACTGGGAGGTAATGAGGCAACATGAAGCTGACCTCCTCTTTTTCACTAACATGGAATCTGTTGTGGAGTCTTTTTGACTTATGTTGCTATTTTCTATCAAAACTGATAAATAAGAAGAAATGTTCACCTACAATCATGACTAGATAAATGCTGACAGCTGGAAGAGAATGTCAATCGCAGATGTCAGAGGATCTGTGAAGGCCACACTGAATTTTATACAAATGTAAACTTTATCAAATAAGATTTTAGAGAATGTCATAATCATATTCAGAAAGCAAAGTGAGAGTGAAATGTGCATTTGTGTGGTTGCTCAATCCATAAACAATACTCTCTCTATAACGCAATGAGGAGCAAAGCAGAGGCAGAGCAGCTAGCCACATGCAGTTACTCTCATTTCTTTTATCTTAGTTTCTGGATCCTGTCTTGTTGGAGTCATTGTCAAGATAATCTTCAGGGCACTTTTATGCTTTCTCTTCCTCTTGAATACGTTAAATTCTAAACCAGATTCTGGTAGAGCATTCTGAGATGATCCCTATGCCACATTCCTAGTCAGCACTTCTGAGATTACATTTTTTTTAAAAGGGTAGCATTTCTGTGTTTCACTAGGCCCCTAGATTCTCCTCTTTTGTTTTCTTTGCTACTCACCAGAATCAGGTGCTCCCCAACCTGTACACAGTAGGAAATTACATGTGTTTTTAGTGATAATGGTTGTTTGTACATTAACACTAGTTTCACTTAAAAAATTAGTTTTTCTTCCCCTTTCCCATATGTGTATGTACACATATGAATGCAACAGGGCAGACCTGATTGTTCTTTTGTTATAAGTAAAGAACATCTAATCATAATAAAGCACAACTAATAATTGAATCTTATGAGCAAATTAGAGCAGTAATGCAAGGAAATGAGAGCCAGTTCCTTGGATTTGTCTTATCTTTTAATTGAAAAAAGAAGTCCTTCTCCTTTTCCTGTGAAGTAGAGTGAGACTCACTGCTGAGCAGCCCTGCTGCTGCCACATATGAAAGTCCCTGACATCTGTTTCCCTAATGTTTACTGGGTGGATCCTGGAGGGAGGATGGGAGGGAGAAGGGGGAAGATCTGTTGATTTGAGGGCTTAGTTTTACTCTGAATTACATGGCAGGTTGATTCTGGCAGAGTCCATGGCAGACACCCATATATTCATACCGGGTTATTCTTAGGATTATGCAGCAAACTAGTTTAATGATCAAAAGCTGAGGCTTTGTTGTTAGAAAGACCTGATTCCTGGTACCAGCTTTGCCATTTTACTAGTTTGTGATTTTAGGAAGTTACTAAAGTTGTTGAAGATTATGTTATTCTAAAGGTACAGGGTTTAATGACAGCACTCACCCCACATGGTTTTTGTGAAGGTTGACATGCTAGTGCTTATGTCAGTGGCTGGCATATGCAGGTGCAGTAAATATTCTCCATGAGAAAAAGGAGGGGAAGGAGCCACTAAGAAGTCCAAAGGGTGATATGATGTAGTAGAAAGACATTTGAATACTGCATCCATTTCTTACTCACTGTATCACGTTGGATAGGGCAACTTGAACATTGAGGACTATCAGTTTCTCAATCTATAAAAAAGGGGTGTGGGCATTCATGCTTATTTATAGGATAGTTTTGAGGATAAAATAAAAAAAGGTATGTGTAAGTGCCTAGTTGCCAAGTGCCCTATTTTGCTGTAGGAAGGCGCTAACTAAAAGCTAGCTATGGTGCTGTGCTAAAGTGATGTGGGATTGAGTTTAGCTATGATTTATGCTATTCCCAAATGAATTTTTTTAAATGGTATGAATCCACATGTCCTCTTCTGCTTCAGTTCCCATCAGACTCATGATTCCTAATTCTTAGAGCAGAGTTTGATGCCTGAGAGTATTTCATGGTGCAGCAACTGCTGTCAGAGCCCCTCCCTTCTTCTTTCCACATAGGTGCACACCAGCCCAACTTCTATCAGCACATGCATTTCTTTGCCTGGGGCTTGTTCTTGCCACAGGACCCCACTTTGTGTCCTGTGCTGTCGGTCAGAAGTGTAGAGGAATGATTGGCTCTCTTCCCCAGCATCCCTCAACCAATGACTGGTGGTGTTTTTCACAGGATCCTAGACTTTCCTCAGTGAGTTTAAATTCCATTTTCCCTTAGTGATATCTGGCTTAATAAGGCACCTTGTATTGGCTGCAGTCTCATCCTTACATCACCCCCCAACACACACACACATCATCATCATCTTATAAATAAACGAGAGGCCCAATGCATGAAATTCGTGCAAGGGAATTTCAGCCTTTGCAGCCTTGGCTTCATCCAGAAAAGTCATCCTGAAAGACATCCGGAAGGTTGTCCAGCTGTCCAGTCTAATTAGCATATTATGCTTTTATTATTATAGATTACTTGCACTTTAATCCTGGTCCTCAAAGTTTGTTTCTGAAGAAACACAAAGCTACCCCAATAAGCCAGCCCAGTGATGCTTATGGAGAATTTTATATATCGATCTTGATACCAGAGAGCTGGTTATAACCAAGCTAGTTCCACCTGGTCTGAGGATTAATGTGTAGGCTGGAATAAAAGTTAGTTGGGGCTAATTGAATCTTTTCTTAAAGGAAACCTATCTGAATATCTGTCAATGTGCTTGGGCTGACAATGTTATTTGACCTTCTATATCAGAAAGACATCATAAATTTAAAATTATGAGTGGGTGAAAGAGGATCAGCACATTGATTCCAGGGCTACACTTGGGGCTTGAGGTTGTTCTGGAGAAGTATGGCTTCATATGAGATTTTGAGGGTAATTATAGACCTGAAGGCACCTAAATATGGCAGTGTTCTTCCCATTAGTGTTGTCTAAAACTGGCTGCCCTGGTTTCAGGTGATCTGTATGTCTGTGACTAGCTGAGGACCTGGTTCGAACTGCTGGGAATGGTGGGGACAATCTGGCTAGATGTCTATCCTCCTATCTAATAAAAGAGAAACATGGTAATTAGCCGTACATCCGCTACCCTTCCCATTGGCTAATCAGGGAGATATGCAAATTAACTGCCAACCAAGATGGCGGCCGGCAGCCAGGCAGCTGATGTGAACAGGGAGGCTTGCTTGCTTCAGTGATGGAGGAAGCCAAGCTTCCCCGCCTGCCTTGCCGGCCTCTGAGCTGCAACTCTAAGAAACATTGTAACAAATATAGAAGCTAGACCAAACCCCAGAAACCTGCTTTAGTCAGCTAGGCTTCAGCCAGCAGGACCACAACATTGTTTCAAATACAGAAGGTAAACAAAGGCCAGAAACCTGCTTTCAGCAGCTGAGGTCTCATAGCTGGAGCTGAGCCTCAGAGCTAAAGCTGGCCCAGAATAAAAAAAAAAGAAAAAGGACAGGTTGGGAGCTTCAGTCACCCGCCAGCCTGAAAACAGCCCTCAGCCCCTCACCCAGACTGGCCAGGCACCCCAGTGGGGACCCCCACCCTGATCCGGGACACTCTTCAGGGCAAACCAGCCAGCCCCCACCCGTGCACCAGGCCTCTATCCTATATAGTAAAAGAGTAATATGCCTCCCGGCACCGGGATCAGCAGAGCAGCGAGGCCTCCCGGCACTGGGATCAGCATGACAGGGGGCAGCGACCAAACCCCCGATCGCCCTGCAGCTCTGTGTGTGACAGGGGGCGGGGCTACAACCTCCCTATCTGCCCTGCTCTGTTTGTGACAGGGGAAGGCGCCCCAACCCCCTGATCAGCCCTGCTCTGTGCCTGATAGGTGAGAGCTCCCCAACCCCCTGATCGCCCTGCGGCTCTGCTCGTGAACAGGGTGCAGCGCCCCCAAGCCCCCCCCCCCCATGGGCCCTGCTCTGTGTGGAAGGGGAGAACCATAACTTCCCCTTCGGCCCTGGCCTGAGTGTGGAAGTGGGGGGGGCCCCAAACCCCTTATCGGCCTGGTCTGTGGGGGGAAAGAGGGGGGGGCACCCACCCGCTGATCACCCTGGTTTGTGTGGAAAGGGGGGGGGGGCCCCAAATTCCCCAATAGGGCCTATTTTGTGAGGGAAAAGGGGGGAGTTCCTCCACCCCCCTTGATTGGGCCTTGTCTTGGGGGTGAAAGGGGAGGGGGTTCCTTCACCCCCCTCAACCGGCCTTCTCTTTTGATAAAGGGGGGGGAGCCCCTCAACCCCCCTTGATTGGCCCCGCTCCTTTGGGTGAAAGGGTAAGGAGCCCCCCCCCCCCCTATGGGCCCCTGGTTCTATGAATAGAAGG
>NW_005871082.1:1534855-1581701 GCF_000147115.1 Myotis lucifugus
GCTCTGTATGTGACCAGGGAACGGAGCCCCAAACCCCCCTGATGGGTCCTGCTCTGTGCATGACAGGGGGCAAGCGCCCCAACCCCCTGATCGGCCCTGCTCTGTGCAGAACGCGGGTGAGCTCCTCAAACCCCCTGATTGGCCCTGCTCTGTGTGTGACAGGGTACGGAGCCCCAACCCCCCTGATGGACCCTGCTCTGTGTGTGACAGGGTACGGAGCCCCAACCCCCCTGATGGGCCCTGCTCTGTGCATGACAGGGGGCAGCGCCCCAACCCCCTGATCGGCCCTGCTCTGTGCATGACGCGGGGAGCTCCTCAACCCCCTGATTGGCCCTGCTCTGTGTGTGACAGGGTACGGAGCCCCACCCCCCCGATGGGCCCTGCTCTATGCATGACAGGGGGCAGCACCCCAACCCCCTGATCAGCCCTGTGTGTGACAGGGGGTGCATGACAGGGGGTGGCGCCGCAACTTCCCTATCAGCCCTGTTCTTGAGTGTGACAGGGGGCGGTGCCCCAGCCCCCCAATTGGCTGTACCCTGAGTGTGACTAGGGGTGGCATCGCAACCTCCTGATCCGCCCTGCTCTGTGCATGACAGGGGGCGGTGCCCCAACTCCCCAATTGGCCCTGCTCTGAGCCCGACCAGGGGCTGCACCTAGGGCCTGCCCTCTGCCACCCAGGAGCAGGTCTAAGCCAGCAGGTCATTATCTCCCGAGGGGTCCCAGACTGTGAGAGGGCACAGGCCAGGCTGAGGGACCCCCTCTCCCACCTGAGTGCACAAATTTTTGTGCACCGGGCCTCTAGTCTATGAATATAAAAGGCTTATATGCAAATTGTCCCCTCGGGAGTTCAAACTGGAGACGGAGAGTTTGATTGCTTGCTATGATGTGTGCTGACCACCAGGGGGCGGCGCAGAACAAAGGAAGGCCCCCGCCTGCAGCCAGCAGCTGGCAGCAGGGAAGGAAGGCTCTGGCCAGCAGCCAGAAGGCCTCGATCAGCCCTGATCGTCGGCCAGGCCTAGTGACCCTACCCATGTATGAATTTCATGCACTGGGCCTCTAGTTTACTATAATCTCTCTAAGTTTGGTCAACTGGGGTCCTACAGTAATGACCTAAGGTCATGAATGGGCTCACAGGGTCATGAACCTCCTGATATTTTCTATAAAACTCCTTGTTTTTGTGCATTTTTTTTGGGGGGGGAGAAGTCATGAGCTTTGGAATTTTAATAGGGGTCCTCAACATATGTAAAACCACTCGAGCATGGTGTCTAGTTTCAGTGCTAAGGATTATCTGAAAGAATGCTTTTGAGCACTGATCCTATCAACTGAAATGATAGTGCTCCATGGGGATGCAGGTAGGCTGAAACCTGGATCTTTGGAACCCAGACTTAGTGGTTGCCTCATGGGCAACCACCCCCTCTCTTTCATATCCAGGTTTGCTCACATGCCCTGCAGGTTCCTGCAGGCTTCCCACGTGCTGATGGTGAAACCCCAGAGCACAACACGAGAAATATATGATGCAGCTGAGGCAAAGTGCAGTACATTGTACTTCAGCACAGCTGTGTGCAGGAGCAGTCATTGAGTGTAAAGGTGAGTAGAGAGGATAGGAGGCAGGGTACAGGAGATGTCTGACCCTCCTTCTTCATGCTAGCATCTCCCCTCACCGAGACCATGTTCCTCTTAACATTATTGGCACACATAGATCATAAGAATGAGGAAAGGTGGAGAGTTGAACTTTGTAATCAATAAAGTACATTTCCATGGGCTATTTTATGTGAGTCTCAAATAGTCCTCTGGGTTATGTAGGGTGTATAGTAGAATTTCTGTTTTGTATAGACAAGTTAGAGGAGCTCACAGAGGCTAATTGTGAGAACTGACTAGAACCCCTCTCTACTCCTTTTTGATTATATTGGTCCCTTAACTTCAATAGAAGGTAGTTCATATTAATAGTGTATTAATTTTCTTCCTAATGATGATAATAATAATAATAATAATAATAATAATAGCTAATACTTAGTGAGAATTTACTATGTGCTGCACGGTTACTTAACATAATTTAACTCCTATTCTTCACAACTCTAAGACATACATTTTCTTACTTATACCCATTTTCCATATGAGGAAAATGAGGCCCAGGGAAACTGAGTAACTAGTCCAAAGGTCACTGGGATTTAAACCCAGGGAATCTGGCTCTGAAGTCCACATTCTCACTATGGGCTTCTTGCTTGGCTAACTAGTGAGTCAAGGCTATTTATTAAATAATCTATTCTTTCCCACTGAATTGCATTATTTCTTTTGTCATTTATTAAATTCTCATCTATACCAACATCTATTTTTACACTCTCTATTCTGTTCCCTGATCTATTTGTCTTTCTTATAATAATTCGTATTGATTTGATTATAGTAGCTGTGTAATTCTGACATCTATATACTTGAATCCTCCCTTCTTGATCTTCATTGTTTATTCATTTATTGACTATTTTCAGGCATCCATTCTTCCATTTAGAATTTATGTTTATTTTATTAAATTAAAATATCTAACAGATTCTAATTGAAATTGCATTAAATTACTATAGGAATTTTGGGACAATTGGCATGTTCATGTTAAGTATTACCATTTAAAATATATTTTATATTTTCCAGTAAAATTTTTTTTACTTTGTGTTGCCCTCTGCTTTTTTAAGCAACATTTATTCATTAATATTTTAAAGGGTTTATTGATATTGTAAATAAAATATTTTTCTCTTTTCTATTTTTTCTGATTACTGTGTAGAGAAAATGCATTGATTTTGTATATTTTATATGTGATCAGGATGAAGAAAACTATAACAGAATCTTTTTTTATGAACTAATTAAAAAAGAAAAAAATCATATTAGTAAGGGCTGAAATAGCATTTGATAAATTTTAGCAGCCATTCTTAATAAAATCTAGATAAGATGGAAATAAAAGATGATTGCTTAGATATATAAAGATTATTACTAAAAGCAACAGCAGATTTGACAAACACGGAAATCATTTCAATTAATATCAGAAAGTAGCCCTAGCTGGTGTGATTCAGTTGGCTGAGCATCATCTCATGCACTGAGAGGTCACCAGACAGATTCCTGGTCAAGGCACATGCCCAGGTTACGGGCTCAAACCTCAGTTGGGGTGTGTGCAGGAGGCAGCTGATCAATGTTTCTTTCTCTCTCTCTCTCTCTCTTTCTCTCTCTCTCTCTTCTCTCTCTCTCTCTCTCTCTCTCTCTCTCTCTCTCTCTCTCTCTCCTTTCCTCTCACTCTAAAAATAAAATAAAATAAAGTAAAATAAAATAAACATATTTAGGGATGTCCATGTTACCAATTATAACCATTAGATTTCCTAGAATCTCCAAGGGTAAAGCTAGAAAATAAAATAACTTGTATAAACATCAGAAAACAAGTTAAAAATATCTCTTTTTGCTGATGCCATCATTGCATATCAAGAAATTTAATCAACTCTAGTTAAAAACTTGCTGACAGAATAAGATAAGATAATTTGGTAAGTTGGATGGCTATAAGCTAAGTATATCAATAGTTTTCTCTATTCAATCAAAAATTAATCATTCTTAATTCTCTAGATTTATATATTCCAGACAGGAAGCATCTGCTTGCCCTAGCTTGGTTCATTTCCCACCTTTGGCTGGGAAGGTAAAAGCTCCTTCGGAATATATATATATATATTTTTTTCATTCAGAGAAGCCAGGTCCAACCTAACCAGTTCTATCCTCTTACTAAGAGGATGCTTTGTCTTCTTCACTGTTTGAACTTTACTCAGTACCCAGGGCCATGTCTTGCACCGAGTGAATAGGTCTTTGTTCATCCAAACAAAACTATTTTGAGTTCTCAGCTTTATGCTTTTGCTGTTGCTACTCCATTTCTCCAGAATGCCCCCTCCTCCTCTCCATTCACTCGCTAGCTCTTCCTAATCTTTAGCTCAGGTGTCATCTCCTTGGAAAGCCTTTTCTGAGCCCACACTCCCAGTCTATGCTAGATGTGCCCCACAGAACTGCCACAACACCCTGTGAGCATCAAGTTTACCACATTGATTCAGATAATTATCTGCTTATGTGTCTGTTGCCTCTGCCAGACTGTCAGTGCCTCATCAGTGTGCCTGGCTTCCAGGACACAGGTGACCCCAGTGAGTATTTGCTGAATAAATGAGTAAATGTGTGAATGACCTAAGCAATGTTTTGTTAGCAGTGATGTCGGTCATATCTTTTTATAATTTGCTATCTAATTTTACCTTTTCCCTTCTAATTCCATTAACCTTCCAGCTCTTGTCTCTGAATGACGTGAACTTTTAGACCAAAATCCATTTCTCCCTTGCCTCCTGGGCCTTCTCCTTCTCTTTCATATGTTCATTCTGATCTTGCTTGAATGTCATGCTGCTCCCACTGTCTCTTTATCACCCTCACTCTCCACGTTAGAAAATTTAGTAAAATAAGAACCTCTAGGAATCCTTCAACTTAGTAAAGAGGACTTCTAAAGGACAAGCTGGAGTTGGTCCTGCAAGTGGCCACATCCATGACCTTCTCTTTCTCTTGATTTCTCCCTGACAGGTCCCCTTTGTGCACCCACAGCACAACTTAGGTATTTGTGCCCAAAAGGAGACTACCTTCTAAAGTCACTCACACTCAATTATTAGGGAAGTTCAAATTACTACTCTTTTGATGGTAATTGTGTTTTAAAAGAAAACCAGAGGGACAGTTAAAAAAAATAAAGAAATCTTGAGCCAGAATTTTCAGGTATGCATCTATTGGGGAGATGTTTTTGGGTGAACAGGCCATTATTAGTAAGGTTCAACTTCTATATGGAAGGGACTGCAAGTGCTGCTTGGGATGCCTGAGGATAGCCTTGCTTGGCATTGAATTATACTGGAGGTACCACAGGACATTGGGATTAGGAGATTTGGGGGGCAAATCTAAGCTCCACCCATATACCGACTCTGTAATGTTAAGTAGCTCACGTGACCTCTCTGAACCTCAGTGTCCTCATTCATAAAGTGAGTACAGCTGCTACTGTCACTTTCTTATAAGGAACAAATAAGGTAAGAGATGCAAAGTCTTTAGGAGTTAATACAATGCAATGGTGGTGCATCAGGGTTGCAGGGACTGATTGGTTAGGCACAAACTCTGGGCCCAATACTAATTAAGTGTCAATAACCTTGTGTAAGTTTTAACCTCTGTGTGCCTCCATTTCTCTATCCACATAATTTGAGTCATAAAGAATCTTTCTCATAGGATGGTTAAATATGAGACAATTTATCTGAGAGCACATAAACTGCATGGCACGTGGCACTCAGTTACGAGGCTCTCGTCATCAAAGGTACAGAGCAATTGACACAATGTAGGGCCTCTTTTGGCTTTAGCTGAAGGATCGAGACTTGGGCTGTTCCTATCTGTGAATGGACATATGGAATTAAAACCCAGTTCTGGTTTATCCTCTCTTCCTTATATCTGTGTGCTTTCTTTCTTTTGCCCCCTTTCCAGTTCAAATGCAGAACTTGGTTTTACTGATTTCCACAAGAAATTCCACACTCACTCTTCCTCTTCTATTTTCCCTTTATCTAACCTTCTCTCCCTCTCCGTCTCTCTTCCCCCCTCTTTTCCCCTCCTCTCTTTCCTGTCCCTTTCTAATTTCTCTGGAGCTCCCACTTCTCCCTTTTCTGTAAGTGGACTCATCAAAGCATCTTTTTGTTTTAACAAAGGCAAGTATTTTTAAGAAAAAAATTTTATACCAGCAGCAAAGAGTGTAACATTTTTCCTCATTATAGAATATTAGGACCGGAAGTGCCCTTAGAGGTCAACTAGCTCAGAGGTTCTGGACATGGCTAGTTGGTTGTGATACCCTGGCAATATTGAAAATGCAAGGCCCTGCCCCCAGGGATATAGTATTCGAAAGTCAGCATTGGGACATGGAGTGATATTTGTGTGAAATTTATTTTAATTCAGGAAGACTTGGATTTATGTCCTAATTCCACCACTTACTAATGGAATCATCTTGGCTAAACTACTTAAACTTCCAAAGCCTCATTAATATCTGTTAGATATGGAAAATACCACCTTCCTCAAATAACAAGCAATGGTCAGCAGATTGTTTGGCACACAGTGGGTGTTAAAAGTTGTTTCTTTTCTTCCTTCCTCTGGTAAACAGTACAGAATCCTGATGGCTTCTCTAAACATACAGGATGATGATACGGGACATGGGGCCTCAACACTTCTGTGCCTTGTGCTCATCTTAGGGCAGTGATGGCGAACCTATGACACGCGTGTCAGAGGTGACACTCGAACTCATTTTTTTGGTTGATTTTTCTGTTAAATGGCATTTAAATATATAAAATAAATATAAAAAATATGTCTTTGTTTTACTATGGTTGTAAATATCAAAAAAATTCTATATGTGACACAGCACCAGAGTTAAGTTAGGGTTTTTCAAAATGCTGACACGCCGAGCTCAAAAGGTTCACCATCACAATCTTAGGGGGAAGGGTTGACAGCATCATCTTCCTTGCTCAGATCCCTGCCCAGCTGCCTCCAAAGTTGGTCAGAAGTCCTAGACACTGGCATCAAGTTAGGAAAGAAAAATAAACAACATTCATTCTAAATTCACTTCATTGGAACTATTTCAATTACTCTCTGCAAGTAAATACTATTTTTAATCACATAGACTGGTAAAATATATGTAGAGCTTTTTTGTCTTTTCTTCTTTTTCTCCTCCTCCCCCTCCTCCTCCTCCTCCTCCTCCTCCTCCTCCTCCTTCTCCTCCTCTTCCTCCTCCTCCTCCTCTCCCACCTCCTCCTTTTGTCTACTATTTATTAATCTGGATCATGTACCCCATCCTTTGTCTAGTTCTTATTTATTTATTTTTTAATCCTCACCTGAGGATATTTGCCCATTGATTTTTAGAGAGGGTGGAAGAGAGAAAGACAGAGAAAAACATCAATGTGAGAGAAACACATTAATTGGTTGCCTCCTGCACACACCTGGACCAGGGCCCTGGTCAGGGAGGAGCCTGCAACTAAGGTACATGCCCTTGACTAGAATCGAACCCAGAACCCTTCAGTTCAAAGGCCGACATTCTATCCACTGAGCCAAACCTGCTAGGGCCCTTGTCTAGTTTTTAGATCCCAAATAAGGGGTCTCAGATTCCCTTTGACCATAATGTATTGGAAGTGCTAGCAGCCAGTGTGAAGAGCCCTGAGAATGAAGAATGTGAACTTGGGAATATCTGGGGTGCATTGCCACCTGATCTTTGAAACACATGATCACTGGATGCTGATCCCTGCTGCATCCCTGCTGATTTTGAGGCCCACTATTTTCAAGGATCCTCAGATTGGATTTGCCTCCAAACCTTAACTCCAGAAGCTTTGTTGCTCTCCTCTTGTGGTGCCCTAGCCCCATCCACCCCTCCCCTTTCAGAGTTGTATAAAAGGCCTCTCTGTCAATAGGAATTCAAGAGGTTATTCATCCATGGGAGGCTTGAAAATGGTGCTTATTCTTTGAGGAGGAGGGACATTTGTGATTTCATGGTAACAAAGTTCCAATTTTGGTAAGTCCTGGGAGTTGAGCTGTTTTGTTCTATATTTTTACTCCTCTACCCTCCCAGCCCATTTATCTAAATCTCAATCTTTCTCTTTCTTCATGGCCCATTTAATTTTATCTTTAAACTCATGGTCCAAATAACCCTCCAAGTTAGCTGTGCCCATAGCAACTGGCTTATTAACTCTTTCTACCAGGCAATAAGGTTGTGGAGGGGAGGAAGAATAGATGCAAACTACTTGAAATTTATCAGAGAAAGAGAAGGGAAAAGACACGCATAGCTTTTTTAAAAAAGAACTAGAATGGAAGGGTGCACTTCAATGGGAACAGATTGCCCAAAAGGCAGGTGGGTGGCAGAGAATTAAAATAACCGGGAAGTGACCAAGCCTTCATTTTCTTTTAAACACTCAAACACTTCAGGAAGATATTGAAACTGCTAATTTTGTTGGCATGTTGACACCTCCTCCTAATTAATGAAGGGCTTATTAGGAGGACAACCGAGCTGCTCAGAAAGTAAGAAGGGAGAATCCGTTGAACTTACTCCACTTGCCAGTCATGACTAAGCAAGGCGTGTGGTTGCTTGTGGACGAGCTGGAGCTTGAGCCTTCTGCTGGGCTCTGTTCCTATGGCTCCATGTGCTTGCTGTTGCCCTCCCTGGTCTATAGCATAGGGGTCTGGCCCAAAACAGCCTGCATCTGGCCCAGATAGGCTAGAGGGATCTGTGTGCAGGACAGAGGCCCCAGGATCTGGTCTGCAAAAGAAGAGAAAGAGGTACAATTCTTAGGACATCTACATGCTTTGGCAAAAGGACAGTTGTGAAGGTTAATGAGATAACAGATATAAAGAGGTTAGTATGGTACCTGGTATATACTAAGTACCAAATAAATAGCTAAGTAAGGATGGAATTTCAAAAAGCTTTATAATTTTGTGGCAATGTCCTTATCCATTGGGCAGGGCATAGATTTTGAAGATCATCCTTTGACAAATGGGCAAATTGGGTCATGAATGCATTGGTGGGTTTCCCAAGGTGTACAGGTTAGAAGAGAGAGAATTGGCTCTGGAGCTCCGGTCTTCAGGTTCCAGTTTATTTGTTTTTTGTTTACCATGCAAACACACTCATACTAACCCTTAGCATCATTCCTCCTGCTTCCATAGCAAAACAGGGCACAGAGGAGAGTGGGAAATGTCCCACAGCTGCCCTACTCCAAAGATGTGTGGCTCAGAGGACAGAATCCTTGACTTAGCAAATCACTTTACCTGGTTGAACTTTAAATCTCCCACCTTTAATGGAACGTGATGATTACTTCCCTTTAATTGCGCATCTTAAGTGTATCTTATGTAGCTAAAATAGACTCAGAATGAAATATATCTCAAAATGAAATGTCACTAAAGGCCATTGAGATGTTGTTGTTCCTGGAGAAAGAGAAGAATATTCTTTCCAACAAAGTAGTGTCTTAGAAGAAGAAAACCAAGGAGGTAAATTTGTCTTTAATTATTCTTCTGTTGTTTTAGATTTGGAGGTTGTCTTTTTAACAAAATGAATAATGCAATTGGCTGTTATGGAAAGATGTTAAATTTTGATGATACTGAAATGAGAGACTGGGATTCTGGATGTGAGACACTCCAATTTCTCTTTCCGAAGGGAGAGTTCTGATGTGTGTACAGTCCTGGGCCGGTGCTACCCCCACTGAGTGGAAACACTCCCTGAGCCCAGACTGCTGCTGATTGGGTGGGCTTAGGCCATGTTCCAAAGAGAAGGCAAAGGAGGTGATGGTTCCCATTGGTTCTCCTCATTCTTCAGCTTGCCCAGGCTTCCTGGCACCACTAATTCTTACATCTAGTCTGTGATTCTTGCCAAGAGGCTGGATAATTTGGAAATTGCTCTTCAATTTGTTAAATAACAACGGTATAGATGGCATTTTCATTTTAACCCAGAGCTCTTGAGGCTCCAGAGTTCTTCAAAACTCAATGAAATATCAAAAGGTACAATATCAGGCATTGCATTTTACTGACTCAATGAAGTGTGTATGTGAGAGTGAACTTTCCTGGTGCATCTTAATCTAGCTGAAATCAACATTAGTTCTAGGACATGATGTATCATGATTGGTTGTGAGATATATCAGATGTAATATGTTACAGATAATAATTCATAGACTGAAATATTGCCAAAGATTTATTAGAAATTTAAATTAAATGAGGTTCAGGTTATTGCTAAAATAATATCACTCCCACCACCTGCCTTCTGACATGCTCTCTGGAGATTCCTTGCCTTGTGTAAGAATATCCCTCATGATGTTGGCTATACTAGAAAAAAGTAATATATCAACTTTAATATCCTCTGTGTTAACAAATGCCTAATCTTTATTTTCAAAGACACTCAAGGACTTGAATTGTTGTCGCTGGGTTTCTCCCCAGCAGAGGATGGCATGAAAAGACATCTAGGAGACCTTCGACTTTAATACTCCTCTTCCCCTAATCTCTATCCATTTAATTGAATAAGGAATAAACAGTATAATGTAGTGGGAAAAGCACAGGGTTTGAGCCAAAGGGACTCTGACATTTAACAAGCTGTGTGGCCCTGAACAAATCACTCAACCTCTCTGAACTTTTTAGTTTTCTTGTTTGTAAAATGGTGCTAATGATAATGCCTACTTTATTTTCAGGATGAGAACTAATGCATGAAGGTCCCGGCACAAAGCCAGGCACCAAGTTGCCTTCAGTTATTCTGACAGTTACAGGATTCCTGTTGTAGCTGTGATTTTACATCACCCTCCAGTGCCTGGCAAAAAGAGTATATTCTGTCTGTGTGAAAATACAGGCTCAGCAACTAACTGTTCACAGGAGACAACTTTGCCTCCCCACAGCTGGCACTTAATGCGTCAAAGCGTATCTTCCCTCAAGGTACTTTTTAGATAATTCAGTCAGAATCTACTACAATCCAGCACCTGCCAGAGGCTTGCCTATGGCATTTGATATTTATTCTTTCATTTGTTTAGCACACGCTCATATTGCTCATGTCGTGCTTACCATGTGCCTGGCACTGTTCTAGGTGCCTTAAGAATACTCATTTAAATATCAGCACAACTCTTTGATGTAGGTACTATGCGAATACTGAGGCACAGAGAGGTTAAGTGAATTCCCCAAGATCACAGAGCTAGTTAATGGCAGAAGAGGATTTGAACCTAGTAGTGTTGGCTCCAGAGCTTGGGAACTTGACTATGATGCTATTTGAGAAAGACTGTCTAATAGTCATATTCAACAGCTATTCTTCCAGAGTAAAATTCTTTTCCTGGGATTAGTAAGATTGTCAGAAAGCAAGAGACCCAAACACATTACCTCAGCACCCCTTTCCTCCTTCTTAACAAGTTAATGTCCTGCCCTCCATGCATGAGTCACCTGTTTAGATGGATATTCTGTGACTTTGCCAAACTTGTTGCAGGTATTGTGTTCCATGTTCTAACATGTAAACCCAAGTGATAAAGTACATAAGTGGAGTGTGTTTCTGCAAAGGAGTGTGTTTCTGCCACGAATTGAAAACTGTGAGGCCCACACAGTTCCCTTTCTACTTCCATTTCTTTGGCTCCTGGGCCAACTTATTTGCAGTCACCAGCTCTGTTCAAGTTCCTGCTGATATTTACCCTTTCTGCTTCCTTTGGAGGACACGTGCTCTGCTTTTATCCCTGATTATTCTGTTTTTCTTATTGATTAATCATATATAATTCCTCTGAATCTCTTGGATGTAGGGAGGGTATAAACCATAAGCCAATAAGAAGCTTATGATTTTCTTACCATGTAAAATGTTTCAAGGTGTGTGGACTAAAATAGAAGATGAAAAAAAATGATAAATTATATTACCTATTATGAATAGTTACCATTTACTCATTGCTTGCTTTGCAGCAGGTGCTGGGCTAAGTGCTTTATATACATTATCTCTTCTTAATCCTTGCAGACATGGTTAATAAACGATAGGGCTTTCATTCAAAGCCCAGTCTTTCTGACATCAATGCCTGTCCTCTTAGACCACTGTGTCACACTGTACGATGAATTCAGTTCAGACACAAATAGCATATTTTGCTCAAATCAAGCAAAATGTTATTTCTCATTTTGACCTCAGGTAAAGGGAGTTGAATGTAAACCTTTTAGTTTGTAACACGTCATCACCAATAGTGCAAGGCCTCGCTGGTTTTGTTTCTATTTTTTAACTAGAGGCCCAGCGCATGATTGAAATTGTGTGAGGAGGCGCCCTGCCTCCCTCTGTGTGAGGAGGCACCCTGCGGGCTGCCCTGGGAGTCAGGCCTGACTAGCGCTGCAGGCAGCCGGGACCTGCACCTGACTTCCACCCCAGGCCCCCCCTACCCCCCTGCCTGTTTCTGCTCTGGAGCTGCCCAAGCCGCCGATCAGGCTCGGGCAGCCCCCCCTCCCCTGTGTCTGTCTCTGTCTCCACTCCAGGCCCCACCTGCACACGCAACCTCCTCCTGTCTGGTCGTGACCCATTATGGCGTCCTGGCCTAATTTGCATATTACCTATTATATATATATGTGTGTGTGTGTATCTATATATCTATATCTATATCTATATCTATATCTATATCTATATCTATCTATCTCTCTATATATCTATATATCTATATCTATATCTATATCTATCTATATCTATATCTATATCTATATCTATATCTATATCTATATATCTATATATATATATATAGATATAATGTCTTTATTGATTTCAGAGAGAGGAAGTGAGAGGGAGAGAGTGATGGAAACATCAATGATGAGAGAGAATCATCCATCAGTTGCCTCCTGCACACCCCCCTACTGGGGATACCCGGGCATGTGCCCTGACTGGGAATTGGCCCTGACTGGGAATTGGAATCCAACCATGACCTCCAGGTCATGGGTGGATGTTCAACCACTGAGCCACACTGGCCAGGCTCTGGTTTTATTTTTTGTTCCCCTTCATCCTTAATCATACTTCCTATTCTCCTTCCCCAGATACACCCATTACAATAGTATAGACATCCATTACAAAGATATATACATACACACATATATATCTTTAAGTAAGCATGTACCCTTGTAAGATATGTAATATGATTTAATTATGCATTTTAAATTTATATTAATGGCATGTGCTGTATCTCTTGATGTGTTTATTATCTCTTGCTGTTTTTATTTATTCACTAGAGTTTTAAAGATCTTTTCATATTTGCATTAAGTTTCTCCGTTGTAACTGCTGCATGGCATTCCACTCTCTGTGTCACTTCTTCCATATCCATTAACTCTAGGGTGGGAACTGTGCTCTGGCTCCGCTTTTACCAGCGGTGTGGTGCATGGTGCTGAGTGAGAACTGTCTTGGGGATATATTCCCAGAAGTGTTGTTTCTGGGTTATGGGGAGTACACATGCTTCATTACACCAAAGACTTCCAGATTGCTCTCCAGAAGGGCTGTACCAGTTTAAACTCCCACCAACCATATACCAAAAAATGTTCCACAGTGTCCCATCCTTGACAATACTTGACACTATCTACCTTTTTTCTTCTTCAATAAGAAGCCTTTATTACAAGTCACACTGTTATAGACATATATGCGGAGTTACGTGAAAAAAAAAATTGTGTCCAAGAATAAAAACCAGAGCACATAACATCGTATATGCATTCATTCCAGTGTTTGCCCAGGAAACAGAACACTTGGGGGGAAAACTCTTCTAAACCTGCCTGGCTCCAGGTGGCTAAGGTGTGAATAGTTCCTGCAACACTGGCCTGCCTGAGGCACAGTGTGGGGGCCACCTGCCTCCAGCTGCCTGACCAACTGGACAGCACCACCTAGGGGCCCTCAGTGCCCTCAATGACCCCAGACCACCAAGTGAAGGCCATAAAGAATCCTTCAGGCTGGGGTGGATGTGCCACGTCCTCTGGGGGCAGTAGCTGCTACATCCCACCTCTCCTATGCTTCAAGGCCAGCTGAAGGGCATCTCAGAAGTCCTCAGCTTAGGCCTTTTTCAGGAAGATCTTTCAGGAAATGGCCAACACTAGCAGGTCTGTCTGGATAGAGAAGAGCAGCACTTCCAAGGGCTGAAGACAACATCCATCTGGCCCCTGACATGTTCTGTAGAAGGAGCTAATCTGGAGGTGGCCATCTGGGTCCCAGAGGTGGCTGAATGGCCCTCCTACCTGATATTGTCTGACTAGGGGTTACTAAAGGATAACACCCCCACAGCCCTGTTGAAGAGCTTGTCCTCTGGGTGCTCATTCTCCCCACTGCAAAGGAAGGACCACACAGGGCACAACAGCCAGAGGAAGCAGAAGACAATGGATGGCATGTACAGGGTGTGTGAGTGTGCCCACAGGAAATTCCCATGCAGGAACACCTGCTTCCGTGGCGTGTGTGAATGTTTGGAGGCTGGTGCTCATCTCTGCCTGTGGGTTCATGTGCTCCTTCCGCATCACCTGCTTTCCAAAGTCTTTGTTCGTCAGCATCAGGAGCTCGCCCTCAGCCAGCAGGGATTACCCAAGTGTTGGAAGAGTTCGAAGTAGATCTGCAGGTTTGCCTTCTGCCCGTCCCAGGGCTACATGTCCTTCTCGGGGTTGCAGACCTTCATGTTTGTCTGGTAGAAGATTTCCCACTTTTGTCATTGTCGCCACTTGACTTATAGAAAACTAGAGGCCTGGTGCACGAATTTGTGAACAGGTGGGGTCCCTTGGCCTGGCCGATGATCGAGGCCTATGGGGGCGGAGTGGGGGGTGGTGGCTGGGCGGGGGAGGTTTGCTGTGGGAGCACACTGACCACCAGGAGGCAGGTCCTGCATTGAGAATCTGCCCTCTGATGGTCAGTGCAAGTCACAGCGACTGGTTGACCAGTCGTTCCAGTTGTTCGGTTATAATGGTCGCTTAGGCTTTTATATATAGATGGTATTGCATAAGTAAAAGTTTCCAATAGGTTCGGAAGACTTGAGCATGCCATAGAGGCAGCTCAGGCTAGCTCAGGTAGGATGCAAGTGTGCTCACAGCCTTTCCTTGGAGCCCTCCCTAGTAAATGGTTAAGGTTTCCTATAACATCTAATATTGCTTTGCTTTGTGCAATAGTTATTTGTGTACTTTTCTCCAGTGAGCACCTTATGGGTTGTAAATAATATCTTTCTCCCTCCCATTTGCATGTCTTGCAATGCTTTGTTTGTAGTAAGGCCCTCAGGAAGTGTTTTGTAATATGAGTTGTCTGAATTTCTGGAAGGTACTGCCTGCCAATAAGAAGCAATTGGCTGGGAAAGGGTGGGTAGAAGCTAGGAGTAGAAAGCCACAGGTGATCTTTTTATTTTATTTTAATGGGGTGTAGAATTATGCCTACACACACACACACACACACACACACACACACACACTCCATTTAACCAGAGGCACCTACTTCCATTAGGATAGATGAACTATATGAAATTGCTCTGATAAAACCAGACTTTTAAAATTATAAGATTCCCCCCCCCCCAAATTGACAACTGAAAATTACACCAGGCTATTGTTGACTCATTGTCCTCTCTAGTAACCTACTAGCCGTGCTTGGGAATGGAAGGTCCTAGGGACAGAAAATGCTTTTCTCTCAGCCAGGGGCTCGGGTCCCAACCTTGCTGGGCAGAGTGATGGTGTGTTTCATAATGCATGAGTGTTTATCTAACAAACAGCAACACGTTCTAATTAAACTGTGGTTGAAGATATGGGCAGTGTAATCTGTCTCTCAGGGCTGGGTACTCACTGGCTTTTCCAAAATGCTGGCCCCTCACTAGCCCATAGGCCTCTAGGGCAGTATATACTGTGGGAGTTATTAAGAGTGGGCTGGGTGGTGTGGCCTACTCTGTTGAATCATTTAGCATCTGAAGTCCAAGCTCTGGTGTAGAGTTTGGCTTCCCCACGCTGAATTTTTCTTTATACAAAGCTCTTGGGATTCAGGCAGGCCTTACGTTGGAATGCGGAACAAAAGAGAGTTCTAGCTAAACTCCTGGAGGAAGCTCCCTGCAACTTCTGGCTTTAAGGAGTAAATGATTTATTCAGGGCCTTAGGCTGAGAGAACCTTTTAGCCATTTTATGAGATGTCCATCTCCATGTGGGTCTTTCACAGAGGAAGAGAACAAGGAATATGTGAACTGGCTCTTGAATGCTTTCATCACTTTCATTGGTCAAAGCAAGTCACATGACCGTGCTTAATTACAAGGTGTTGGAGAAGTGTACTTCTCCTGTCTTCCTAGAGAGAAAGGAGGACTGGAAATAATATAGAATGTTGTTAATGTTTACCACAGTGACATTGGACATAGGAAAATGGTGATAGTTTTGATAGATGCCAGAAAATGATAATCAGTGAGCATCATATACTTTTTCTTGCAGAGAAAGGAACCATAGACCCTTTAAATGTAAGTAGTATTTTAGAAGATATCTAGGCCAGTGAGTTCAAACTATACATCTTGGAAGTCTAGAGGTTCATGCTATAGGGCACATAGAAAGAAGTGAGGAGATAAGGTGGGGTCCTGTCCACACATCTCAGGTGGAGAAACATTGCTTTTACAGCATATATTTCTAAAGTGATGGTTTCCAATACTACACTACCCTGATTACTCTCCCCAGAACATGCTCCAGTTTGCCATTGGCCCTTCTTAAATTCAGTGCTTAGCCATGAACATACTCTTCCATATGTAGTTTCATCAGTGTAGAGGCTAAAAGATCTGTTGGTTTTTGTTGTTTCGGATTCTCATTTTTGCAATTAACATTTCATTAGTCTTTCTGACAATCATATTATACCTTTGGCCCATTATAAGCCATATGGGTTTTTCCAACCCAAGAAGGCATATAAGTTAAAAAAACAAAAACAGAAGTAGTAGGCTGTGGTAGATTATACTTTTCAAACATGTTCACAATATTTCTAGTTTCATGCACTCTTCTGTGATGTGTACTCTCATCAAGATCAAGAGGTAGAATATCTCTTTTCACCCTTTGATTCTGGACAATTCATATGATGGCTTTGACCAATAGTATATGCTGGTTTAATGCTGAGGCACTTCTGGGAATAGCTGTAATGGGCTTGGCAGCTTCTATTTTCCAACTTGGAAGCCAATTAAGAAATGTGACTGCCAGATCACCATGCTGTAAATAGCCCAAGTATGGAGAAGAGGCCTGGGTGAATGAGGTGCAACATGGAGAAAGAGGCCAAGGAGACCATGTATGTGAGTGAAGAAGCCATCTTGGATGTCCTGCCCAACTGAGGCTTCACCAAACACTAGCTTCAATTGCAGTCATGTGAGAGACCCAAGATTGATCCTGGCTGACTCACAGAACCATGAGAAATAATACATTGTTTTACAATTTCAATTGTTTGAGCTATTACATTTGGGGCTAGTTTTTTATGAAGCAATAAATAACCAAAATAGAATTTGGTACCAGAGGCAAACTCCTAAGATTCTTAAAAGTCATTTTGTCTGAAGACTCTTAGAAGATATAACCTTATGATCCTTAGAAGTCATTTTTCTAGTTGAGAGATTCTGTAAGGCATCACCTTACTTACCAAAATGTTAAGTTAACAAAATGTCTTAGCTTGTGCTTTTGATCTAAATGTAATCCTAAGGCTACATTTTATAGGAGAGAGGGTCCTGAATTTGATCTATGCCATGAGCTTATTTCTTATTTTGAGAAACATTTGCTTGTAGGAAAGACTAGGGATGAAAAATACTTCTATTTTCAAAGACTTTAAATCCTGACTCCTGTATATTTCCTCTAAATTCTGTTTGAAAATTGAATAATTCTTCCTTTAGCTCATCTCTGTTTGTACCTTATCATAGGAGATAAAAGAAACTAGTTAGCACTTTTGGTAATCTGCGTGGAAATTTCCTTAGCCAGTTCCATCAGTTTGTTGTGCATATTTTTAATTTTAATGTTACTGCAGGTGACAGTTTTGCTAAACTTCCTGCCACTTCATAATGCTTGCCATTTTTTTCTCCAGGCTCCAGTAACATTTTTTTTCACTGTTCTTACAGCCTCCACTGACATACTTCTGGAGGCCTTCAATCTCTGCTTTGGGCCCGGTCACAAGGCCAATGCTATATGTTTTAGGTATTTGCTTTGTCAGCATCCCACTTTTTAAATCAATTTTCTTTCCTGATTATCTATTGTGGAAAAATAATCTACTCCAAACTAAGTGGATTATTAGTTTGGAAGCCATGGCGGCGGGGGCTGAGGCAGAGGTGGTTACGGGTGATCAGGCAGGCAGGCAGAGACGGTTAGGGGCAATAGAGTTTTTATAATGTATTACAATTCTGTGGGTTAACTGCAATAAGTTGAGGATTTTCGGGTGTCCCAATCAGCTGGGATATCAAAGTATCGTATTCATATACCTGGGTAGAAAATAATGAGATAACTCAGCTGGAGAGAACATACATGTGACCTCTCCATGTGATCCAGGCTTCTCACAGCATAGTGGCTAGCTTCCAAGAAGAGGTATCATAAGAACAAATATTCTTAGAAGGCCAGATGAAAACTCTAAGACTTCTTACAACCTGGCTTCAGAAGTCACTCTGTATCACTTTCACCATATTCTGTTGATCAAAAGCAAGTCACAGGGCCATTCCATATCCCAAGTGAGGAGATGATTCAAAAGCATACATACTGGGAGTCATGGTTCATTGGGGAACATCTTTGGAGACCACTACTTAGGTGGCTAGAGACATGATGGAAATAGCATTGAATAAAATGTGGTGAATATGAATTGTGCCAGATCTGATTGTTGCTTGGCAGGTTGTTCTTATTCTGGAACTTAGGTGAAGAGAATGATTGGTGAATTAGCCCTTGTCTAGATCCATCCTCTGAAAAGTAACGATACCCAATTAGCAATGGACAAGGCTTGCTGGCCATTAAGCGCAGAAAAACTTTCATCTCTTACCATGTTTCTTCCACAGTGGCATAAAGGAATTTTTTTAATGAGACCTATTGAGAGGTCTTGACAGATCCTTTCCTTTCCTTTCATGTCTGGCCTGCCCACCTCCTTATACATGCCTTATCAATAAATAAAACCTGGGATTTTGAGATGAGTATGTACGAACAAAAGAGAACTAGAATAATACCTGCCCCTCAGCATTCTCAGTGCCAGCAGGATGGGTTTTAAAGGCAGAGCAGGTGCTCTGGTCAGGTAGCTCAGCTGGTTAGAGCGTTATCCCTATACTCCAAGCTTGCAGGTTCTATCCCCAGTTAGGGTACATACAAGAGTCAACCAAATAATGCATGGCTCAGAACCCTATGGCAGAGGATCTGGGGAGTGTGGCCATGGGAGAGCTCACAGGGTGGGCAGAGCTGGAGGATGTTTCCATTCCGTGAAAGTGGCTGCTGCCTTTGAGGCAGCAACAGCAATATTTCATGTCTTCCGTGGTGTCTCCTACCTTTAAATGTCAGTCTCTGCAGCCGCCTTATCTCCCGTAGCACATTTCAATTAGGTATTCCAAATCACACTCTTTTCTTCCAGGACAAATATGCCAGAGGTGGTATTTACTGGTACAGCAGCATTTTAAATACTTGGGGGAAAAGGCCTAGTGAATAGCCATTTCTCCCTTATAATAATAATAAAGCACCATGATAATGGAGAGAAGAGGTGAATTCTAGGTTTGATGCCAGTAACTGGCTGACTTAAGTGAACATCTTTTGTCTCTGCCCTCTTTTCTCTCCTTCTCCCATTCCAGCCTCAGTGTGAAGGTTATAAAGCTTGGCTCTGTCAAGTGCAGCCTCCCACATCGTCTTCATAGAAGGTTCATGAATGCCTCCTAGAATGGCTTCCTAGAGACACCTGGGCTCCTATTTAACCCACCACCCATGCCTTCTTTTGCTTTGAGGAATGTTTGCATGAAATCAGAATCACTGTCTCTTTAGGATTTTACCAGGCATGGTCACTTATACCTTACCTGTGGGGCATTTTCAGCTCTCAATGGGATACCACCAACCCCACCTCCAGGAGGCATATGGTTGAGAAACTTGTGTATTATACATTTCCTTCTTAGAATCAATTCTCAATTCCTTGGCCTTGTATTGAAGGTCCTTCAGTCTGGTTTGCATTTCTCAGCTCACCTCTTACTGCTCCTTATACCCACTTGCTCACTGGGCTGATGTCCTCATTACTTCCTTTGTCAATTTCTACATTCTTCCATCCAGACCTTGGCACATGATAGTG
The DNA here is from genome assembly GCF_000147115.1 of Myotis lucifugus. NCBI lineage: Eukaryota > Metazoa > Chordata > Mammalia > Chiroptera > Vespertilionidae > Myotis > Myotis lucifugus. The sequence goes on from NW_005871082.1 coordinate 1,554,597, forward strand.
GTGGTGTCTCAGTCTGCATTCTCCGCTGTATTCAGAATCCTCCCACTGGATTTCTTCTCCATAGATCTGATTCCTGCTCACACTTGAGATGAGATTAGGTCCCACTTCCTCCTTTAAGCCTTGTCTGACCTCCACCCCCAGCACTCAGTGCTGCCCCCTTCCTGAGTTTTTAAAGGGCTCATTATCGTGACTACTCATTTGGCACTTGGCATGTATTATCTTATGTTATTTTGAATGTCCATATGTTATCTACCTAAGTGTTTTAGAGGCAGGAGTAATTTTGCCCTGTGCTTATTTCTTATCCCCTCTGAGTCCAAAATAGTTCCTTGAACATAGAAGATGCTTAGTTAATATTCATTGATTGGACAGATCAAGGAGTCAGGATCCTAAGAAGCCTGACTTTTGGAGCCAATGTACTCAGTTTGGAAATCACAAATTTGCCTAAAGCAAGGCCTTTCATTTTACTGTTTTGCCAATAAACATAGCTCTCATACTTGAATTTCTCAGAAGTGAAGGCTATTGTCCAACCGGATTCCTGAAACTGATGGTTCAGGTCAAGAGCTTTCTTGGTGTGAGAAAAAATTGAAAGTATCTGGGTTTTCCATTTCTAGAGTTTTGACAATCCAGGTGTCTTGATCATTAGAGTGAAGGGAATTAGAACGTGAGGCTGTGATCTTAAGCTTATGTTCATAGCAGATGAGTAGACTCTCATAAAAGGTGGTTTTACTTCTGCCATTTACTGGTTAAACTTTCTACACCACAATTTCCTCGCCTAGAAAATGGATTTAATAATGGCTGTCTACGTTATGGGGTTTCTATGCAGTGCCAGTGTGATAATAAATGGGAAAGTTATTTTAGATTTTGTACAATGCCATGAATGTCAAGAATCATGCAGCGTTGTGTAGCCATTAGCTAATATTTACGGGGAACTTAGACTCTGTTCCTGACTCTGTACTAGGTATAGACAGAGGCCTCCCTGAATTACATAGACCAGCTGAGGAATTTGGGCATTGATTCCATATGGCCTGAATGCTGATCCACAGGTAGATGGAAGCTGGAAAAAGAGTTATAGCCCAGCAATCACATCTGAAAGTTTAGCAGTTACAATTAGGTCAGGTAAGATCAGAACCTAAATAGGTAGTAAAATTTTGACACTTGAAATGTTAGCAGATTTGCCCCTTAAACATTTCAGAACACTTTGATTTTACTCCCTCCACTCACTGGAAAGTTCTGCCTCTAGGAAGTCTCTTCTGTTTCTTGGTTGATCAGTTGTATCCAACTTCCTTCCTGATCACACTTGTCCTGAGAACCTGTGTACTAAGCCAGTTTCCTTGAAAAGTACACGTAAAAAAACAGGGGCCACCCACTGATCTCATACTGCTGTTGGCTTGGGTGGCAGCACAGTCAGGACACACAGTGACCTTAGTTAGGTCCAGGAGTCTGGTCCCCTAGGCCCTGTTTTCATGTAAATGTCTCTGTTGATGAAAGGAAGCAGATGCAGAAAAGATCTGCTGTGGAAGCACAACTACCTCTGACTCAAATGTGGTTGGGCATTTTTTTTCTCCTTTCCTTTTTCTCCCAGTTTTGCATGTGGCATCAGCAGCTGAGTAAGGGAAAGCGAAGAGGTTTGAGTGTGCGGGTGCTTGTGTGCTGGGCCAGATTAATAACCCAGAGCCTTCCACACTGGCAGTTCAGGGTGAGACTGACTAGCCAGAAAGTGCTGGGTTATGAGGACAACTGACTGATAAACCAGACTCTACCCAAGTGCTTGCCCACAGCAAAGAGATGAAGTGGCAGGCTCTCTGTGCTTCCTCCCTGCCCCCACTTTGCCCCCCTCCCCCCCACCATCATGCTTCTCTTTCCTCCTATTTTATCATGCCCTTCTGAGATGGCTGCACACCAATGGCTCCAGCCTCTGATAGTTGCTGCCCTCTGCTGGGATGAAGGCAACACTGGGAGAGGGAGGTGCTGAGCTCTACCAGGAAACCAGCCTTACAGCAGACCAAGTCCAGTCTGTGGCTAGTGTGTGATTTGGCGGGGGGAGGTGGGGCCTAGGGACAGAAAGATTCAGAAAACCCCTTGCACCAAAGTATTTCCTTACTGGTCTCAGCTGGGCATGGGTCTTTAGGATCCAACCATTAGGGATTCATTGTTTTGGATCCTTAGAGTTCCCTGATCAAGAGGAGTGTTTCTGCAGGAGGTAGCTCCTGGCTCCTCCTTACCTGGATCAGACATTTTGATATTGAGGTTTCCCACCATGGCTGACCCTTAAACACTGTGGGTAACTTTGCATACTGGATTACTAGACAATCCTTTCTTGATAGGAGGAGACAGAGGGAAGTCTTAAGGGGGCTATAGAAAGATGGGTCTCTTGGCCCAAAAGGAACCGTCATAGGGTGGGGGTTCTGAGTGCATAGGAATGTAAGGGATAAACTGGCCTTTATTATCCTCAGTTTTCCCCAGAGCTGGTGGCTGTGCCCAGTTTGTTTCAGAAGGTAAAGGAACAGGAGGACCACTGACTCCAGCATAATTAGAGATACTGGTGCTTCTCTGGATCTTTGGCTTAGAATACAGCCCAGCCAGGCAGGAGCTATGACCTCACTGACCGCACAGTAATTCTACTTGAGGGATTTACTTTCCTTCCATGAGCTCCTGCCAAGACTCCTGGTTAGAGCTAATGGGGCTCCCTCAGCCAGCCAGTGTCTCCTAGTGATGTGCATAAACAGTGCCAGGCAGGAAATAGGTTTCCTGTTCTTAATGGGCTTGATAAACCTCTTATTGAGTGGGGTTTAAATGGCTTTGTTATGAATAATATTAGTAAGCAAGCATTATTAGTAATAGTAGAAAAATTATGTCAGCTCTGACCACCCCTTCCCATTTTAGCAATGCCAGCTTGGAGCTGATTTTGCCAACAGTGCTCAGGGATGGGTGGTGAGTGACATTGGGCCAGTAATTGGGAAGATGGCAGACTGTCACCTGCAGCTTTCCTTTGTCACCTGAGCCCTCTTCTACTTTTATAGTCTTTCCCCCACCCCTGTGCCTATCATTCAGGCTTCTCAAGTTCTCTTCCTATTAGAGAAGATAGAACTACAGCTTCTCTCTAGTTTTAATAAGGGTTGAAAGCCATGGGCAAAAATTCTAAAGCTAAAGGTAGGTATCAGGTGGAGGATACTTTAGAAAGAGTGGAGGATCCTGGAAGAAGCCCAGCTAGATGTGGGGCTCACGTTCTCATCCCTAGCTAGGATTGGAGGTGTGAAGAGCATCCCAGAGATTAGTAATTTATATACCAGTTTTCTTATTTTGATTGAAACTTCCTACAACTGTATTGGTTTTCTTTATGTTGATTCTCTTGTTTGATGTAAGTAGATTTGACATCTCAAGCAGTATGTCTGTGAAATTATGGCTTCAATGTTGAGCTGGGGTTTTTACTAAATATATATTAAAATGAATACCTAACAGGTACATTTTTTAAAAAGTTCACCATGTGGCAATTGTGTTATATCCTTGAGGGGAAGTATACCATACTTCTGGAAACACTGTCATAGAGAAGTGGTTCTCAAACTTTAGTGGAAAAACACCGGCAGAGCTTGTGAAGCCAAAGATTGCTGGGTCCCTCCATCAGAGACTCCGAGTCAGCAGGTGTGTGGTGGGACCAATGACTATGCAGTTTAACATACATCTCCAGTTTCTTGGGAGATGCTGATATCCAGGGATCACACATTCCATATCATTGCTTAGAGGATGACATCCCTTTCCCCATTTCCACATTATGTAGGTTTCCTCATCTGAAAATGGGGATAGTACCTATTTCAAAGGGTATGTCTTATTCATTCAGATTGTATAACAGAACACCCTAGACTTGGTGGCTTATACAACAAATATTTATTTCTCACAGTTTTGAAGTCCAAGATCAAGGTGCTGGCAGATCAGGTGCCTCACATGACAGAGAAAAATCATTTCTTTGGTGTTTCTCCTTATAAGGTTACTGGTCCCATTCATGAGGCCTTATTCTCATGACCTAATTGCCTCCCAGAGGCTCCACCTCCAACTACTATCACATTGGGGGTTGAGTTTTCAACATACGAATTTTTTTTGGGGGGGGGATAGAAACATTCAGTCCATAACAGTGTTTATGAACTTCAATAAGTTAGCTATCATATGTAGACTACCTGGCACATTGTGGATGCTGTTTATAGTGGAATGATTTTTCTTGGAGCCATTTTATTCATTTATGTTTCATTTTTTTAAGCTGTAGGGCTTCTTAGGGTTCAGCTTGAAGCTCATATAGGAAATACAGGGAATTCTCTCAGGTTAAGTCTGGTTCTAATTTCTAGTCCTAAATGTGAGCCCATCATGTAACTCTGGGTGGCCAAACATTTCTCCAGCAGCATCTGGCCAGTATTCTGTATTCCAAAACCCTTGCAAAAAGAGGCAATGGGGTCTTCATTCCTCTGTGTCTGGTCAAATTCTGTGTTGAGGACCAAGGAACAGGGCTGAGTGGGACTGGACCCTTGCTGTGCTTACTATGTCCTGAGAGATAGACAGGCAGACAAAGTGTACCTTATACTTTGAGGAAATGATTGATTCTATTTATGACTTTGTTGAAGCTGCCTAGCAGTTGAGCTTCCTTTCTGCATTGGAGGAGTTCACCAGTGTGAGTCTGAAAAGGAGACAGGACCCTCATTCTATTGCTGAAGCCCAGTGGTCCAGTTTCACTTCCCCCAGCCTCAGAGAACCATGCTAGAGAGGCTTAGTGGACAGGACTCTGGTGATGGCAGGAATGGGACAGTAGCCCTTCTGGGACCCAGGAGTGGCAGTACCAGCAGCAGGGGACTCCATCAGGCTGCTCCTGGGATGTCAACCTGGTTGTTGTGGCAGCCTCCTGGCATTTTTTCTCATTCCCCACTTATGGTTCTCAAGCTTTTTCATCAAATCCTTTCTCACTTCACCAGTAAATGAGGCTGAGCCAATGGTGGATTTAGAACCCTGAAGTAACATATCACAGAGTATTTAAAAAAAACAAAAACTGACCACACTGTCTGGAGCAAGGACTGGAGGATGAGTGACTCCAGGTAGTGAGACTGATGAGGAAACAATCTAGGGAAGTGAGGATGCAGATGAGAGGAGAAAGAAGAAATATTTAGGAGGTAAAATTGACCAAAATCTGGTGATAGGAGGCCTTGGTTTTATCTTTTTAAGAGACAAAAATAAATTTTAGGTTTTGTGTGCTGTGTTAATTGCCTTTTGGGGATACATAACCATTTTTTTTGACAAGGCATATACCCCCAAATCGGTGGGGGAACAAGAGAAAAGGTTATGAAAAAGGATTGTGCCTGGCTATGGTCTCCATTTCAAGTCTTTTCAACCCAATAAATATTGACCATTTACTAGGTGTTAGACATTGATAGTTATTTAAGAACTAGAGACCTGGTGCCTAAATTTGTGCATGGGTGGGGTCCCTAGGGGTGGCCTGTGAAGATCAGGCCCCAGCTCATGCCCCCAGCCTCAAAGTCCCGTAGCCCCGCCTGGCACCCCGCCTTCACTTGGCACCACCCCTCACCTGCTCCACCATCCCACCTGTGGGGCGATTGATCAGGGCTGGCACTCCCCCTCCCCCTACTGCCCTGCCCTCTCAGCACCTGGGAGCTGGGTGGTGGCCCTGCCCCCCACCGCCACTGCTGGTTGCCATCTGCGGGTGATTGGCGAGGCAATTGGGCACTTGCTCACACCCGCCTTGGCCTAGTGCTGCCTGCTCACCTGCTCCACCATCCCGCCACGGTCCTGCTCTCATTGGGACCCATCGGGGCAAGCAGCGCCTCCATTGCTGCCCACTGCCAGCGCGGCATCACTGACACCCGCCATGTTTTGCGCCGCCCCCTGGTGGTCAGCACACATCATGGTGGAAATCCCGGTGGAACAACTGCCCAAGGGAACAATTTGCATATTAGGCTTTTATTATATAGGATTTCATTGCCTTCTAGACTGCAATGCAGTTTTTTAAAAATAAAATATTTTTAAATTGATTTTAGAGAGAAAGAGAGGAAGGGGATGGGATAGAGAGCTAGAAACATTGATGAGAGAGAAACATCATGGGTGGGCTGCCACCTGCACAGCCCCTGTTGGGAATTGAGCCTGCAACCTGGGCATGTGCCCTGACCAGGAATCAAACCATGACCTGTGGGTTCCTAGGTCAATGCTCAATCATCACTTAGCCACACTGGCCAGGCTGCAATGCAGTTTTTTTTTTTTTTTTAAACTTTATTACTTAATTTACAGTTTACATGCTAAGTTATTTTTTATTAGTTTCAGGTGTAGAGCATAGTGGTTGGACAATCACATACTTTACAAAGTGTCCCTCCCAACACTTCCGGTACCCACCTGGCACCAGACATAGTCATTACAACACCACTGGCTATATTTCTTTTGATTTTGGTGTTGAAAAGGGGTGGAGGTATAGAGGGAAAAATCCCACAGGATCTCACACAAACACACACAATCGCACAACACAGAGTACATGCCCATGTTGGTCTTGAGATTTCCTTGAGGCCCTAAAGGAACCCACGTGCAGTCTGTAGTAGAACAGGCTATATCCTCTCTAGGTTCTTGGCTGCTTTTAGAAACTCTCTCTTTTCTTTCCTCTCATGTACAAATAACCCGTTGAGTTACCACCTCCAACACTGAGTTGGAAGATTCACAATGAAATATTGCTTAGTCTCAATGAGTATGTACACTGCCAAACCCGTTCCCTTGCTCCTTTTGGTGTGTTTAGTGGGAAGCTGCTACCACTGTCTCCTTCACTCTTTGCAAAGGACTATGGATAGATCTGAAGCACCAGCTATTTACAAACCTAGCTCCTGCCTCCTTCTCCAAGGCTCTTTGTTCAAGTGTCAGCACTGGTTTGTAAAACACAAATAGAGTTGGGGAGAGAAGTAATTACAATTCACATCTGGTGTTTCTACGACATGCTATTGAGTCGCCTGACAGCCCTTCTTTCTGTCACTTCTCTCATCCTGTCTTTTCAGTTCCAGGCGACGCTCCCTCTCCCCATCTCTCTTTCTTGCTCTTCTGTGTGTCAGAGAGCCACACACATGAACGGTCACTGGATCTCATGGCCACTGGTAGCCGGGTCTAGAGGGCCTGTTTATCTTTAATGTGTCAAGAAGTGAGGGCCCTGGCTGGCTGCACAGGGAAATCTCTGGTGCGTTCAGTTTTCAGAGGCCATGACAGCTGTCCTCTGAGTCTAGATCTGGAAGCAAACCTCTTGGATGAGACCAATCTATGAGGTTTGCATGGCTGTTTTAAATTGTCAAGACTTCTAATCTCCTAGAGGGTGTGTTTGCTGTTTGCGTGTTATCCTAGTTTCTCTCTCTCCATTTAATAATGTAATATATCAGGATTTAGTTGCAGGCACGTTCACACCCATATCTTAAGATCATTAGTAGATACATTTTCCTGTGGTCCCAGGTTTATTGTAGGTGGTGGGGGTAGTCAGAATAGTGATTGTCTAACTTTTGAGTTTCAAGATAATAATTTAGAATTAATCATGATGACCAATACGACATTGTCAACTAAGGAATATATATATAAAACCTAAGCAACTTTTATGACAGAATGACCAGAACGACTGGTGCTATGATGCGCATTGGCCACCAGGGGGCAGACACTCAATGCAGGAGCTGCCCCTAGCCCACAGGCCCTGATCACTGATGGGGCCTGCTGGCCAACCCCCTGGCCCCTCCCCCGACAAGCAGGCCCCTATTGTCTGATTGGGGCTGGGCCCCCAGGATGGGACTGGAAACTGGGGGTGGGTGGTGATGGACGCGGCCCCTTTCCCAGGGGGGCCAAGGGACAGCTCCCTCCTTGGGGCTGGCGGTGAACCTCCCAGGTCCCTACCCCTGGCCAGCAGGTACTGATTGCCTGATCCAGGCCTGCTGGCCAACCTCCTGGTCCCTCCTCCTGGCCAGCAGATATGGATCGCCTAATCAGGGCTGGGCCTGGGGCTGGGATGTGGAACTGGGGGTGGGTGTGGCAGATGAGGGCAATGAGGGAAGGAGGAGAGAGAGGCAGGGAGATGCTATTTCTTGAAATAGTTGAAATGGTGTCATGTGACTTTCCATCCCTGTTGTGGGGAAGGGACAGAAAGGGAATGTCCTTATCTATGTGTCTCCTGGACTGTCTGGCATGGGATAGGCATCCAGTGGGCCAACCTGTGTCGTCTGCCTTCCTTATTGCTCCTAAATTCCTTCAACTTTATGTAGTTAGTAACTGTTTTCCATGAATATCTTATGCAGTTCACCATTATTTTATTTATTGAATGCCAATTTATTGATTTGAACCTTTACACACATGTGCACACACATTATTTCTTAAATATACAAAACACTTTTCATTTCCTTCTTGTTTGATTTTCTTATTGGTAAAAAGTCATGATTTATCTTTTGGATGATTGCTATGATTGTAATCAATGTGATCATTGATCAATGTTATTTACTAAATAATAATGACTCATGCTCTTATTAATAAATGTTATTGACCACATGTCATCTTCATAGGAAAAGAGAAGAACGTTTGACAGATATATAATAAGTTCAGTTTGAGGCATAGCAAGTTTGAAATTACAGCGGAGCTTCCAGACGACCTCACAGCCAGAGTTTTCTCCCAACTATGTTTTACATTTTGCCTTCAGAGGCCATGCTTTTTCTTCTTTGTTCCTCCCTGGTCCAGTGATGAACACAGAGTAGGTTATTAATAAATGCTTATTGGTTGCTTTAGGAACTGTGGAGATGGAAGCTGGGCAGTTGAGAATTGGTGATCAGTGAGTGATTCTGGGGCAGTAATACACATAGCAGGGATGGGGGCATTCAGTTGAGGGTTTTCAAGAGTGAACATAAAATGGGAGATTAAAAATGAGTACTAGAATGATGCAGCTCTGTTTAAAAGTCCATTTTGTAGATCACTAATAATTGGGGATTCAGGAAATCACATGGTTTAAAGGGGATAAAAGTTTTGGCTAGAACATGGCACCTCTGGGGATCCTAAGAAGTTTATTTATGCGAAGTGACTCATTTATTCATTCACTCGACAGATATTTATTGAACACCTACTATGTGCTCAGATTATTCTAGGTTCTGGGAATATTGCAGAGGATAAAACAAAAATTCCTGCCCTTAGAGAACTGATATTCTAATGGAGAATGATAGACAAGCAACATAATAAAATAAATACACCATATTCTAGGTGATAACAGTGCTCTGAAGAAAAAGGAAACAAACAAACAAACAAAAAACAGAAACAGGGAAGACTTGGGGCATGGTGGTAATTTCAGGTTTAAGTAGGATGAAGATGAAAACAAGTGTAAACAGGCAGTACTGATGAAGAATAGTTTTCCAGGGGCCAAAGCAATATGTACAAGAAGCACAGGGCCTCAAATTCTCCAAGTGAAATCTGACTTTGCATCCCAATTAACAGTGACAGCCTCCTGCTTTAAAAACGGAAGTAAAGTGGAAGGAAAGCAAGCGCTTGATAGTTGACCTGACATTCACTGTTGCAAGATTGGGAACGTACAATAAATGTCACCGATGGAGCAATATTCATGAAGCAAAAATGTCAGTTTTCAATTTGGCATAAGGATGGTTTGACATGTATTAGTCGTGCACAGAATATTATCATAATTAATGCATTAATAATCAGCTGTCCTTTTTCTCCCCATTTCCAAATTAAACAGGAGGAAAAGGAGAGTCAGGTGAAAGATCAGCTCTCGCCTGGATCAGACCATTTCTGCCAGCATCTGTCTCTTTTGCCCCATGTATCTGTGGCATGGGCTTCCAATTGGTCTTAGTCTGGATTTATCATCCCAATTCTTCCCCTGTGTTTTGATGAACAACACCAGGGGCTTTGCCTTCTGAGGGCTTTCTTATTCATTTTCAACAGTCCTATAAAAAATATTTCTATAGACATGATACATAAACAAAGTCAAGAATATAAAATATCTCCAATTAAGTACACCAGCCAGAGAAAACAACTGCTAATATGTTGGTGTTTATGCTTTAGTCTTTCTTTCTTTATTTATTTACTAGAGGCCCGGTACATGAAAATTCATGCACTGGAGGCAGGGTCCCTCAGCCCGGCCTGCCCTCTCTCACAGTCCAGGAGCCCTCAGGGGCGGGAGATGACCCAGCAATCAGGGGAAGGCAATGTCCCATCACACCTCTGCTGCTGCCACTGCTGGCAGTGAAAGCGTCGGCCAGCCATGGTTACCTGAGCCTCGGGCTGCCCTGGGTGGCTGGGCAGCCACCATCTGAGGCTTACCTGCTCCTCAGGCCAGCCCTGGGTGGCTGGGAAGCTGTCATCCAAGGTTTGCCTGCACTTTGGGCTGGCCCTGGGTGGCTGGGGGCCTGAGGGGACTGGAGTCTCTGGAGGCTGGCGCGCAGAGCCGCCGGGCCCGCTGGTCGCCCCAGCAGGGCTGAGGGGACTGGGTGCCACCATCTTGTGGCTATGGGTGCCGCCATCTTTGAGGGCGGGGCAGTAAATTAGCATATTCCCTCCTTATTGGCTGTGGGCACTGCCATCTTTGAGAGTGGGACAGTCAATTAGCATATTCCCTCCTTATTGGCTGTGGGCGCCGCCATCTTTGTGACAGCATGAGGGTCAATTAGCATATTCCATCTTTATTATAATTTATAGGATTTAAAATATTTATTGTTGAAAGTCTTACATATGTTCTACTTTTCCCCCCCATTGACCTCTTCTGGCGTACCCCCATCCCCACCCTAGGCCTTCACCCTGCTATTGTCTGTGTCTATGGGTTATGCATATACTAGTATGCATACAAGTTCTTTGATTTCTTCCTACCCATTCAGCCTCCCTCACCTTCCCTCTGAGGTTCAATAGTCTATTCCTTGCTTAGTTTCTTTTTGTCCTAGTTATATACATTTACCAATATGAGATCATTCTGTATGTCACTTAATGAGCAATTTAATACATATTAATTTTAATCTTTGTAAATGCTTGTCTGCAACATACAATGGATGGATGGCACTTCCTTATGCAGATGGAACATGAAATAATTAACTAATCCCCTCTTACTGTCATGTAAGTTTATTTTGAAATGATAAGCAATGTTGGGATAAGCATACATGTAGTCCAATCTTTGTGCATATCTATGATGATTCATTATGGACAGATTTTTAGATGTGGAACTGATGGGAGTATTTGTGATCTATTGCCCCAATAATACCGCAAAACAAACAAAACCTCTGTGGCATAAAAAATAAGCATTATTGTTTACATGAAGGGGCCAACTGGGGGTCCTCCAGCTGGCTCAGCTGGTCTTAGATGGACCTGCTCTCATGCCTGATTGGCTGGCTGTTAGCTGATCTAGGCTGGCTGGGTCTGGGGTACCTGGGGGAATGTCACGCATGTTCTCATGTCATTGGCAAAGACATGGCAAACTCCTTCCTACTCATGCTTTTCAAGTCCCTGCTTGTATCACATTTACTAACCATATGACTAAGCCCAGTGTCAAGGGTAAGGGCATTCTGCACTACTCACAATTGGAGGGTAGTGGAAAAGTCATGGATTCAGGAAGGGTAGAAAATTAGGACCCAATTTGCATTCTTCCCTTCTGGGTCAAAAGGCATTCATCCTTATTTTTAGGGCTTGTGATAGCTGTTTTCAAATTTCTCTGGAGAAAGCCTGAATCAACCCCACTGATGGTATAAGAGACTTCCCAGTTTTCCAGTTCACTTTACTCTTGCTGGTTCTTGGGGTGATTTATGACTTTCTGCCCTAGCTGTTTTGATTGGTGGCTCTACCTGTCCCTCTGGGCTGCATGTTTTCTCCTTGTGTGATTCTTTCCCTGCAGAGTGACCCCAAAGCTGCCCTCATTTCTGGTCTGCTTATCCTCTTCATCTGGTTCCTTCTGCCCACTCACCTTGCCCCTGTGTGGACCAACTCTCACCTGCCTGGAATATTCAGTGATCCATATGCACCCTTTCCCTACTGTTGAATCAGCTCATGTTTGCTACATATTAATTCTGCCACCTCCACTAACAGGGCAATTGTTAGTTCTCATTATTCCCAGAGTCTCAGAATGTTTTAGAGCCAGAAAAGAGCCAAGAATTCAATCTTGCTTTTTATACAATATTATTCCAAGGATGTAGCTATTAATATGGGTATGTGTGTAGATAAAGACATGGATATAGATAAAAATTTGCCTGGAGAAAGGCTGGAAGAAATTAGCCTCTGTTTATTTTTAAAAATATATCTGTAAGTAGAGGAATTATGGGTGAATTAAAAACGCACACATGTTAATGTTGTGTACAAAAACGAAGAGTCAGAGGAGTTAAATGACTTGCCTCCTATCCCACAGATGAGTAATAAAACTGTGACTGCAGCCCAGTTCTGCTGATGCTGGTTGATTGCTCCTGTGAGACAACACCACACACAACCTGTGGGGCCCAGTGGCCTTGTGTTCAATTGTTTGCTTCCAAACAGCATTGGGGGTTTGGTTTTTCAGGAGTGCTTTGCTTTTTGTAGGTTAACAGGGAAATTAAAAATCTTTAAAAAAAGATTGAGTCACCTCCACCAGCATTGTGAATGTAGTGTGCATGTACATACAAAGTTTGGGGGCATAAATTATCATGGCTTCAAAATTTGACAAATGATTCAGGTAACTAGTGGATTTTTTATCTGTTAAATCACATCAAGGCTCCCAAGAGGATGCATCCTGAGCTTTGGGCACATAATTTATTACAGATGTCATGTGGATTCTGTGTAATTACATTAATTATTTAGTATATACAATGGTAAGCTCTGCAGATTTAGAATAGAATCAGATAAACTTCATAGAACATCTAAATTGGTTAGATTGATTAAATTTTTTGCTGGGAGACAGTGGAGGATGCGTCACTATGATCGAGTGTTCCTCCCTGGAGCTCACCTGAGCTGGAGTGATTCTGAAAAAGTGGGGATTGATTGGGAGACCAGGGCACAGGTCTCTGTCCATGGAAATTATGGGTTGGTCTGCTTGGAAATGAGTCTTTGATTTATTTCCGGTTTGCCTTTGTCTTATTTCCCTTTCATCTAAGCTCACATTCTAGTCTATTCAAAAAGAAAAAGAAACATTTATTTTTTAAAAAAATTTTTAGAGAATAGGTATTGGCTCAAATATTACTGGGGTGATGAGAAAGAGAAAAGCATTCTTTGAAGAGCCCTTGACATGGAGGACACCAATGTAACGTTGGTGTCTTGGGTGTCTTGTTCTCAGCCAAAGTCAGATGTTAAATTGAGGCATTTGGAAACTTGGAAACATGTTGCTGTTGCTAAATTAGTACCTTTTACCCACTTAGAGCTTTCTGTAAGTTTTTTTAGAGGATACAGAAACTCAGAAATGGACACTAACCAATGAAAACAGAGACTGGGATCTGCTTCCCAAGAAAGAAGGAGGAATACAAGTCCCTAAAAATAAGCACCTATAGATTCTCTTTCCCAGTCTTCCATGGTGCTTGTTCTCCTTCATGCCAGTGGCTTTCAGGGAAAGACTGCCCCAGAAGCTGAACTTTTGCATGTGCTGGGGAACTGCCAGTCTGTTGTAGAATTTAGACAGACATCAGTGAGGGTCTAGGTATTCTGTGCCTAGATGGACTCTGGCGGCTCATGCTTGTTTATATCAGGATTCAAACACAATAAAATTGTCACTAGTAGCTCACATGTACCCAGATACATGCTCTCTTGGTGTGTATGTGTGCACCTGAGCTCCCTCTACTAGCGTGACTTACCTCAGAGTATGATAAAACTTATTCCATTAATATCTTTTTGAGGGTGAATTCAGCCTTCTCTATTTTACTTCTCTAGCTATGACACTCACTAGCTCATTAGCCCCCTTTTCAATCTGTGTCCAAACTCAGACATCTGCCAGTGACTGTTGAAGACCACAGTGAGGTCCACGTGGCCACCTCAATGTGTCATTAATACACTGGAATGGCTGCTGGTGGTGGGAAGTGGAGTAAAAGAGGAGGTGATAGAGCCAAAGGGAAGGAGATGAGCTGGAAGCACATGGCATTATGAGGAGAAAGCCAGTAGTGAGGCACCTCCTCACCCTGCTCAAGGTCAACATGGTGGCCCCACAGTGTTGTGCTCCATTATCCGAATTCTCTAGAAGAAAGTGTTCCTGAGGCAAAGATAGGAGCATGAAAGCTCAACTAAACTGTTCAGTTATTAAATATAAGAGCAACAGTTTGCACCTTAACCTGCAGTTCTGGCTGGAAAATAACTGGCCTGGGTATGGGAGGGGAATGTTATTGATAGCAGTGCACATAGTCACAATGTTCTTTAAAGTCATCTCAGCTTTAACTTCAATGCTCTATGCCTGTTTCCTCTTCTGAAAACTTATAGTGAAAATAGAATAATAGTATCTATCTCATAGACTAGTTGGGAGTATTAAATGATAAATATTAATTAATACTAAGAAGACATTGAAAAGCATGCCTGGTGTATGGTACACGGTCTTGGAATGCTAATTGTTGCTGTTAATTTATTTGCTGCCATACCTATGTTGAACTGGAAGCTGAGTCTTATATGAGAGTATTTAATATTTTCCTCTAATTTTTGGGTTGTTCTTGTCTCATAGAAGGAGCAAGGCAGATGTTGGTACCACTGGAGACCATGATGAGTGTTGAGGGGAGGTGGGGACACCTTGGCAACTGCTAAAATGTACCCATGCCAGGCTGTCCACCCCGACTGCTGTTAGCAGCCTGAATTCAGGGACTGCCAATCTCTTCAAGCAGTTGTCATTACTAGCCTCAGCTTACCCCTCTCCCACTGCTGCTCAGCAGTCATCCTCAGTTGGCCCCATGCTCATTTGTAGTTGTGGTTTCACTCCTCCTCTGTGAAACGTCCTTCAGTTGGCTCCTCTATCTCCAACTCAATCCTGAGCTCCTTTCTGCAGAAGAACTACCCCATGTGTCCCCTTTCTCTCTCTCTCACCACTGGTATCCAGTTCAGTGTTTTGCTCACATGGGCACCAGTTCTCACTTTGGAGCAGGTCAGGATGTATTCACCATTGGGCTTCCCTTTGCACCCAGCACAGACCCATTGGAGGTGTGACTATGGGGAATGTTTGTGGAAGTGACTCTCCTCCTGCCCCAGTCCTTCTTGCCCCAGTCCTTCCATCCCACCCTCTGTGTACATGACTCACATTGGCAGGTTTGATCTGTGAAGAACACAGATGCCCTGCCTTGGGGCCAAGCCAGGGCTGAGGGTCCCAAAGGGCTGTCCCATTCCTCTTGTGTTAGTTACCTGATCTGTATATTGGAGTGTTTACATCCTTGGTTTTTGAAAAGGGATAAACCTCTGCTTATCCTCCATCACTTACAATGACACCACCTATCACATACTCCTCTACAAACACAACAATAGCAGCTGATATTTATAAAACATCTATGTGAGGTGCTCTATTAAAGTAGGTATTGTATATAACTTTTTCTTTTGATCCTATAGATTAAGTATTTCACCTATTTTTGTAATGAAAGAAAGGAAGGCATAGAGAAGTATTTGACCAAGATTGCAAATTTACTATATGGCATAAACTATTGATCTAATGTTAACCTGGTCTAGCTGGTCTTGCTTAATTTCTCCTCTCCAGATTCATAAAAATAATATTTCATTTATTCTCAGATATCTTTTAGTTTTTTCCATGCTTAGACATATATTTCCTTCTCTGGAGACAGGGACACTTTTTTGACATTTCTTCCTCTGTTCTGTGATATTGCGATGATTTCATTGTGCACATGTGTACTCTGTGAGAATCTACACTTGGCTAGATCCTACACCCCATGTGCTAGCCTGCTGGAAACCTGGTTACCCTAGGGCAGGAGGAAATGAAGGCAAAGAGAGGGATCAACTTTAGTGGTGCAAAGAGTTCATACAGTGCTCACACCCAAGCTCAGTCCATCCTCAGACCAATCCTGGAGGAAGGGAGGAGACTGGTTAGAAAACTATTGTCATATTCAGGTGAGTTATCCTAATGGTTTGGACCATGATATTGGTGGTGGAAGAAGTGGGAGATGATGTATGATTTTGGGTATATTTTGAAGGTAAGGATATGTTGAGAGAGGGGGCAAGGTTGACACTAAGGTTTTTGGCCTGAGCATCGGAATGATGAATTGTCATTTACTGGGAAAATCTGAGAGAGAAGCAGATTTCGGGGAAGGTTGAAATGAGGGCTTCAGCTTTGAACTTACTGAGTTTCAGTGTCTGTGAGGTACCCACTGGGTACATGAAATGGGTGGTTGTGTGTGTAAGTATTATTTTAGGGGGAAGACTGGGTTGGAGTTAAGAATTTGAGAGTTCATACAGACATCTGTTAATAAGAGGCCTTAGACTGGATGGCATAGACAGACTTGAATGTAGATAGTGAAGCAGTTGAAGGGCTGATCTAGACCTATTGTCTACTCAGGAGTTGGCTGATGACAGCTGAATTTTTTTTCTCTTTTCATAAATAAAGTTTAAATGGCATAGAACCATTTGCATTCCTTTGTCTAGTGTCTATGCTGCTTTTGGGCTACAACTGCAGATTTGAGTAGTTATGGCAAAGACTTACAGCCTGTCAAACCAACAAAATGTACCATCTGGCTTTTTACAGACAAGGTTTGTCATCCTGTATGAGAGGCTGAAGATAAGAGAGGGTCCAGCAAGGGAGACAGAAAGGAGGGAGGGGTGCTGTGAGGTCCACACTGTGGGAGGTGCTATAAGAGTTTCCATCAACAGCATTAGGATGTGATTCTGGGCAAGCCACTTCACCTATGAGGACAGTGCAGGATTGTTGCAAATAAGATAATGCAAGTAAAACACCTACAACTGTGTCTACACACCCCAGTGCTCAGTAAATATTCCTACAGCACCCACTTCTACTTGCTTAGCCAGCTGTCTGTGGCCTAGGCTCTGCACTGGGACAAGATTCTGGATGTTTGAGGACTTCCCCCACCCCTCTTGAGTAAGCCCCATGACCAGTGCTCAGGGCCCTGAGGAAGCAGGAGACAGGTGACCCAGGGACTCCTGCCCTCACCCTGCACATCTTGTCCCCAAGAGGACCTGGAAGGAGCACTCTGATCCTCTAGCATCTGCTTTTACCTTTGAAAAACAGTCTTTACTGAAAGCTTTTGAGCAAATGGCAAATCCATCTTTATGAGATTACCAGTGTCAACACATTTCATGTCTCAGGATTTGCTAGGCTCCTGCGGGGCTGCACCTGTGACAATATTGGCTAACAGTGCTTGCCTGGGAAATGATACCACATGCCCTAGTGCTGGGGAAGGCTCTTGATATCTCTCCACCTTGGCCATGGGTTTTTTTTTTTAATCCCAGGAAGAGCCTTAGATGAGAAGCTTGAAGAGGTTGTAAGGCCCATTGGGGTGCCTCTAAGGATCCTGGCTCCAAGGCTTGGAGAGGGAAAGAGATGCTTTGCATTCATCTATTGGATTGGCATTCAGCACACCAGCTTCACCCCTGACCCCTGATGGGTAAAGAGTCACAGGGAAGGTCATGAAAGAGAATTTGGCCTTTTCTACTCACTTGTTCTTACATTTATTATTTCCTTGGTTAGTCTCTAAAGGAGTGATTCTCAAAGTGTGATTTGTAAGTGAATAGCATCAGCATCCCCTGGAAACTGGTTAGAAATGCAAATCTCGGTGCCACCACAGTCCATGGAATCAGCAGCTTTGATGTGTGGGCTTGGGAAAGTTGGTTAAAATCTCTGCAATAATGAAATATAGTCAACAATCTACACTAATAAAAGAGAAAGATGCAAATTGACCATGCCTTTGCGATGCCCACTAGCCAATCAGGAGTGGTTATGCAAATTACCCAACGAAGATGGTGGGTTAATTTGCATACACAGGCATCGAGCAGCAGGGGGTGGGATGCTCATCACCATGGAAACGATGCAGGCATTCCAACCTCCCAGCAGCTCCGGGCCTCTGGGCAGCGTGGGAAGGTGGAAAGGTAGCTCCGGCCAGAGCGAAGGCGGTGCCGGCAGCCAGGCGAAGGATGGCCCATTCTTGCACAAAGATTCATGCATCAGGCCTCTAGTATTCTAACTATGTACGGTGCCAAGTGGGTACTTGACATATCATCGGGGGTGGGGTGTCTCTTTGTAGAGTATATGATTGTCTAACCTCTATGCTGTACACCTGAAACTAACAAAGTAAGGTTGGATGCATACTGTAATTAAAAAGAAAATTACATGAGATGATCAGTTCTCTGAGCTTAATCGGTCCTCCAGGTGTTTCTTATCATACTAAAATTTGACAACCACTCCTCTAAAGGTTCTTCTAAAATATTCCCATTTTTGGACAATGAGAAAAAATTCTGTGGAGAGAATTTTTCAGTTTATCCCTTTACACATCTCAAACTATTTTTAATCTTAGCTAATCTGCCAGTCATCTTTCCAAAATGAATGCTTTCCCATTTTCTTCAAAATTTTATGGGATATCAAGCATAGTTTAGTCTTTCTTAAAGGCTCAGGGCATAATCATGGGTATAGTTATTGCTACTTTGGGTGTAGGGCTTTGGGCATTATACTTCTGTGTTTGTATTCTTTATAAGCTTTTTATTATCTTTTCACTTGCTTGTTGCTTTATTCTTCATTGTCTGGATGTCAGCTGTTATTACTATATCTGGTATAAGCCCCATCACTTTCTAATTTTTTAATTTTAAAATTGATTTTGTACAGGGACTGAAATAACCAAGATATTTAAAGTTTACAAAGCCAGATAAAATAAGAAAAAAAGAATAACTAAATGAGCAGTGGAGGGCATTTTTAAAGAATAATCTTCTGAACCTGAATTTTGCAGCATAAGATTTAAATTCTTGAATTCCTTACTGTTTACTTCTGATTATGTTCTTAATAGTTGTTTTCAATAATGGACAAATTGTTGGACTATACTATCACTCAATAGTTTTCCCCAATGTTCCCCCATCATGTTATACTTTCCCAGCCTTGTTCTTAGTCTTTGTTATTTACATAGTATATATTTTACTAAAAGATACAATTCATAACATCATCCATTCACATGTAAATTACTGCTCTTTGGAATAAAAGGTAATTACTAAATGTGAAGTCCCCCCTTTTTCACTCCCCTTTTTCCTGTTGTTCTCCTTTCCCTCCCCGACGAGGTTCCTAACACAGCCTGGGATTGAGTACACAGGCTGAGATGTGAAAAATGGTGGATTCTAGGCTTGGTGCTGCCACTAAGTGACTGTGTGGAATTAGGCAAATCACTTGGCTTCTCTGAGCCTTGAGCTGCAACACTATACATGGAGATGACAGTGCCTGTGCCTCCTTCTTTGAAGCAGTGTAATAAGAACCTGAACAAATAGTGCATTAGACACCTATGCACCTGGGAGGCATCACTGCTAAGGTGCATCCTAAGTTTCTTGGTTTCCAGAGGTTACTTCTTTAGTATCCTCTTCCTCCATAGCCAGCTGCCTTTGCTTGGAGGCATTGGAATATGCTATATTTTTTTGTCAACACAGACATGAACTAAAGCCACAGTAGAAAGCTGATATTTACCATATACAGTGTTGGAGGGAAAGACTAACACTCCATAACAGTGCCATAAGCAGCCCTTACCGTGGCTGTGGAAGTCACGGTAGAGTGTGCAATGTGGTGTTTGTCTGTTATCACTGCTTGGGAATCTGGTGTGTTCTGAGATGTGCGGTATGCCAGGTTTTTAGACAACATGCCCGTTTGGTGTCTGGAGGACTGGGGTCTCTACGTAGGCCTGTCAGCCTGGACTCTTTGTTAGGCCGGGGCACACATTCCACCAGGTAAGGTCATTCTGGACCTTGATGGTGAACAGATCAAGGAGGCCCAAAGGAGCAGCAAGAAGCACATCACCACTGATCCAGAGAGCCATCCATTCTCTTAAGTAGGCTTCTCCATTCAGTGACGTCTATTTGTATTTGATGCTGACAGCAACTACCCCTGAAGGACATGTACAATGACTTCCATGCACTTCTGCCCTCCTGCAGGAAGCTTCTGGAAGGGCTAACCAGCTTATCTCACTACCTTTCTGCCAATCCTAACCCTACGCTCTCTCTAAAACCCAGTTTAAATCTGACCTTCTGCATTAAATCAGCAAAGATTCCAGTCTTCATGACTCCTCTCACCCCTGGCCTCTGCTAACACTTACTGCCTGAAATGCTCCTTGGCTATTATCATCTGTTGCCTTGATAAGTAAATGTATTAGCGATGTGCCTTTTTTCTTCCACTAACTGTCAGCATCCTATAGAAATGCAAGATCTTATAAATACAGGCTGTGCTCTAGGGCCAGGATGCACCTATGGAGGTAGCATGTCCTCATCTGTGTCTCAAGGGCTGGGCTGGACTCTGCAGGAGGTTGCTGCAGGGCATCCAAAGATGGCAGAGCCAGAGTGAAGAACTGAGTGGCCTTCAAGTCTGGCAGTTGCTGTTGTACTTCTCATCCAAGGGAGAAAGGGAGGGAGGTCAAAGCCAGGGACACAATCAAGGTTAGAGGTCAAAGGATGAGGAGTCAGTAAGTGTCTTAGGACTGAGGCTGTGAAGGTTCCCCTGCCAGGATTAGGGGGCCTCTTTGCTGTTGCATGGTGTTTTTTGTCATGTGGAAACAGGCCATTTCTTTGAAAGGACTCATGTAGGTTGGATAGTTACATCATGGTATGCTCCCAGGTGTGGGGCCTATGGAAGAAGTAAAGATCTCACTGCTGATTCCTGTCCATAAAGGGACCACTCTTTTCACCGGTGACATCCAGGAATTGGACTGAATCCTTTCTTGCTCCATGATTGTAGCAAATGAGTTGAGGGAATTCAGAGCTGACCAATCTTTTATGTAATGACTGAATATTCCCAGGAGTACCTATTTAAAGAATTTTGGATATAGAAACATTTCCATTCTGTCAAGTGGTGGAGGCTTGGGACCAAAAGCTAGGCCACCCCTAAAGGGATGTTTAGTGTTTTCTTCATTGGGAGTGAAGTTCCTACACATTTAAGAACAGAAAGAAAAGCTTGCATGGGCTTGGCGATGGAGCATGGGCCTGTTTCTTCTAAGGGTAGTGAATTGCAATGGATTAAAAACAGGAGATGAAATAAAGTGGTGGATGGTGCCTATCATCAGAGAAGTAAATGCTAGTTATACAAGGAAAAAAGGCAAGAGGAGAGTAAAGTGTACAGGCATGGGGCTTAAATTAGCTGGTACTCAGGAGAGCTGCTTATTTTCAGAGGTAGAGAGCTGTGATCCTATAAAAGCATTCCTAAGACCTATTCAGAGTAGGAGGACCAGTGGGAGTGGAGTGGTCAGTTGCCATGGGAAACAGAAATTCCCTGCAGAGAAGTTGCCCCTGTCTGTGCACAGGGAGTGCCAGGTAGGGCGATGCTTCTCAAACTCTACTGTGCTTCCCAGTCACCTAGGGATCTTGTGGAACTATACATTCTGATTCAGTAGGTCTGGGTGGGCCCAAGACTAGGTTTATAACCAACTTCCCGGTGCTACTGGTGGTGCTATCTGTGGACCATGTATGGGGTAGCAAGGATAGAGTGGGCATTGGGGGAAGAAGCAGTTGACCTGAGTTCCAGCTCTGTGTATGGCCCTGGACAAGTCACTGACTCTCTGAGACCCAACATTTCCTCAACAGTAGCAAAAGAGGGATATGGATTGGACACTCTCTCCAGTTCTGTAGGGAAGTGTTTCTGTACAGTCACAGAGAGAATTTAGGCTTCTCCCTTGTTCTTCCTTAGAGCAGCCTGTTGATCCTGGAGGTTTTGCCCAGTGCTCTCACAACATGGGGATTAGCCTCGTTCATGCACTATGCATGGGTTGTTTGACTAGGCCAGGGGTGGGCAAACTTTTTGACTCGAGGGCCACAATGGGTTCTTAAACTGGACCGGAGGGCTGGAACAAAAGCATGGATGGAGTGTTTGTGTGAACTAATATAAATTCAAAGTAAACATCATTACATAAAAGGGTACGGTCTTTTTTTTTTTTTTTTTTAGTTTTATTCATTTCAAACAGGCCGGATCTGGCCCGTGGGCCGTAGTTTGCCCACGGCAGGACTAGGCTCTTCCCAGTGATTTTTAAGAGTGGAGATAGCTTTTATTGTTGTGTTATCTGGAAAAAAAGAGAAGAAAAGACAATTCAGTGATCTCCTGTCCCATCTTCATTCCTCTAATGCAGTGGTTCTCAACCTGTGGGTTGTGACCCCTTTGGGGGTCGAACGACCCTTTCACAGGGGTCGCCTAAGACCATCGGTAAACACATATATAATTACATATTGTTTTGGTGATTAATCACTATGCTTTAATTATGTTCAATTTGTAACAATGAAAATACATCCTGCATATCAGATATTTACATTATGATTCATAACAGTAGCAACATTACAGTTATGAAGTAGCAACAAAAATAATTTTATGGTTGGGGGTCACCACAACATGAGGAACTGTATTAAAGGGTCGCAGCATTAGGAAGGTTGAGAACCTCTGCTCTAATGGTTTAGGAGTGTCTTTCCCTTCTCCCCTTATCACATAGTCAGATTCACATGGTGACCTCTAGAATTGTAATGCCCTTTTGTCTCAGAAGGTGGCTCACAGGACCACCCTAAGAGAATGCCTGGGCCTCAGAACTTGGAATCCAGGCCTTGGAGATGAGATGTCCAGTTTGTTCACTACAACAATAGCTGCCAGGCGATTACAGTTATGTAATAGGTTTCTTTTTTTAACCACATTTTGACAATGTGTGCATTATCCTTTAGGTAATAAATGGAATAAAAAAAGGGCTGGAAATAAATCAGCTTTGCAAAGTGGGGTTGAAGCTTTTTCTACTAATGGTACTGTTTGTTTCTTTGTTTTGGTTCTTGTTGCTTTTTAAGGAGCTCATGGCAAATGATTTTTTTTAACCCTTTTAAGGGCCTTGCTTATCTTCTACTATTGGCTTTTGAGGCTTTGACCAGATGTTGCAGAGGCCCCAGATAGTGACTCTGTGAATGGGGGTGATTCAAGAAAACATTATCATATATTCCCTGATGTGGGCAGCTTTTGCTCTCAAGGCTCATTCCCTGCTCTGGTCCCTCTTCAAAGAACCGTTTTCAAGTGCCATGGTGACTAAACTGAGGAAAAACATGTCTTCCTACCCAGATGCATCCACTGAGAGCTGGAAGGTGGGATACTACCTCCATTATGTGTGACACCAAAACCAGTTTCCCTCTGACCGTGTTAGGCCACAACGTCTTTGCCTCCATAAAATGTCATTAGCACTTTAAATATGGCAGGTTGGCTTAGGGTCACACAGTCTGCACGGAGCACAGCAGGCCCATTGTTCTGCTATGGCTTCACTGTTTTTCTGATGAATGTGTTTGAGATACTCACCTTCCGGGCACAGTGTGTGACAACTGGATAAGACGATATCTGAAATGGAACCCCTCTACCCAGGGAGGGGCTGATGGTGTCACAACAGTCAGTGTGTAGGAGAACCCATGTGGACTGAGGCTGGAGACTCTCCCTTGGCTTGCATAGTGCAGAGGAAACCGCCCCCTGGGAGACGGAGGGGAAGGGCTGACAGTGGCAGGAGGTGCCCCCAGCCTCTTATCTGTACACATAGACATTAAATGGAGGTTGTCCTGTATCATCTGAATTTGCTTCTCATTAGTATTTCTTCTCCATGTTCCCTGACCATACTTTCCTCCTCGGTGCATAAAAAGCTATTAACAATGCACGCATGCAGTGCATCTGTGGAGCCATTTTACTGCTGGGTAGCTGCATTTGTATGAAAAATTGAATGCCCTGAGAAGATGTAGAATGGTTTCCTGCCTCATCCCCTACACCCCACCACTTTTGATTAACATCTCTGGTTCTATCTGGAGAAAAAACACTTTGCAGTGAGGCCTCATGAGGATCAGAGGCCCTTCTCTGCAAGTCTCACACTAGACTGAGCATGGAGACTGTCTGAGAAGCCGAGGGCTGCCTGGAGCTCAGGGGGAACAGCTTTACTAGAAGGCTGCAGACCCCAGGCTGTCTGGGTGTCTGCCCCCACTGTGAGCCAGCCCTCCCAAGCATGGGCGGAGTAGGCATAGGACCACACAATTATCCAATTCTTATGATACCTTGCTAATGCCTGCCCCAAGATCCACATGGGGGGCAGGGAGGCTGAGGATGTTGACCCCCATTTTAGCAATTTGGGTATGTCTTGGTCATAAGGGACCCTCTAATTCTCTAAATTATTAGTCTCTGCTCTTCTGTCAGTGGAGATTCCAGTGGCTGTAACATGGTCCTGGGCAGAGTGAGCCTGGGCTTAAGGCAGGGGGAGGGGAAATAGTTGCCCTTCCCTCTGGAGCACTGGCAGGGCTGTGTAAAGAGTTTTATAGACCACTGATCTGACCAGTGTTCTGAGGGTAATCTTCAGCTTAGCTTCTTCTAAGCTCACTGTATTCTCTCATCACCCCTGCTCAGTCTTCTTGCCCCACCCTTATCCCAACCAGAGGGGCCCAGACACGTGGAATATTGCATTCCTGTGATGCCAGCATCATGCACATAATAGAGAGGGTCCTGGAGGGAAGAGGCTGCTGTGCCTGTGGCTCTGATGGCCAGCCCTCTCCTTCCACCACCTCCCCCTGCCACCCCACCCTAAGCAGGCCCTGGGCATGCAACGTGCGGCATGCTCCAGGAGCAGAGAGGGACATGAGGCAATGTCTATGGCAAAGGGGAGACTGTATGCTGAGCCTGGGGAGGCGCCGATTGGCTGGCAGTGAGGTAATGCAATGCAGTCTAAATGTGGAAGCAGCAGTACCAGCATCGAGGGCAGACTCCTCAGCAAGCTGAGTTGCCTGCCAGCCATCTGAAGGACAAGGTCTCCTAGGGGTTCTGCAGACCTTGCAGCTGGCTGGCTCAGGAGGGCAGGAGGGTCTGTGTGGTGGAGACTAGGTGGCAGGATCTGTGTTGTCATTGCTGTTCCCTACCCCTAAACTCACTGCTCTCAAATGGGGATCTCTTAGAGGAAAGGGCAAAGGAGCTTGAAAATGAGGGTCTGGACCTCAGAGCTACCTGGCCAGGAAATGATGAGTGGCAGTCAATACTGCTATTGAGGACTGGGATGGTTTCCAGGGTGATCAATGGTTTAATTTTTTTAATGATGTGGACCTCCGTGGGTACTACCCAAGTACAGTTCTAATTTCCTAACTGGACTAGGAGTCCACACCCAATCTCTTCATTCCAGCCCACTTCTTACTACTTAGTGTCAGTGGTCATTTTAGCTGCGAAGTATTGAGGAATTCGAGAGGACGCCGCAGGCTATACTTTTTTCTCTTTAATAAGGCACTTCCT
This sequence comes from Myotis lucifugus, assembly GCF_000147115.1. Taxonomy (NCBI): domain Eukaryota; kingdom Metazoa; phylum Chordata; class Mammalia; order Chiroptera; family Vespertilionidae; genus Myotis; species Myotis lucifugus. Next base: position 1,579,945 of record NW_005871082.1, read on the forward strand.
CAAGGACAGAGCTGGCCTCTCAGGAAGTCTTCTGAGGCTTAGCAGTTTCCAGAGATCATAGATGGAGCTCAAGAAACACACCGGGTGAACTAAATAATTAGTAACTGAGTGATTACTATCTACTAGTGTCAGGGGTCATGGGAGTTCAATATGGAACTCAGCCTTGAGGAGGTCATTTAATCATTTGTTCAACAAATATTTCAGACTATTTACTACAGGCCTGATACACGGCTAAGTGTTTAGGCTACAATAGTAAACAAAAAAAGTCCTTGCTTTCATAAAGTTAACATTTTAAAGGGATAACACAAGAGCTAATGACAAAATGAGAGAAGGTAATGAGGTAGGTGACTAGAGATTGAGGCTACTTTGATTTGAGGTGATACATAAGCCAATAGCTCAGTGAAGCAAAGGAGGTAGCCCTGGGAAATCCTGGGGGTGGTGGGTGGGAATTATTTCAAGCAGAGGGAACTGGAGGGGCATAGCCCTGAGGCAGGACCAGCTTGGCAGTTCCAGGAACAGAAAGCAGAAGAGCAATCAAGTGGGAAAGTGGTATGTGATGAGGATAGTAAAGGGTCAATGCCAGGTCTTGTAGGGTCTGGGAGGCCACAGGAAGTAATTCGAATGTTAATCTTTGGGGCAGGTCATAGAGTTGAATATTCAAGGATAAAGGTTATAGCAGTTAATGGCAACTTCTTGTCTGTTGCCCAAGGAGAGCAGAGCCTGTTGTGGGCTATTACAGTCCATGTTTTCATAGTGAGGTCTCTCCTCCTCAGGACACACAGTTCTGCTGGGATGCTGAGAGGCAGTGCATGGGCAAGTAGACTGAGAGGGCAGCTGGAATAGACTCTCCCCAAAGAGGGATCATCCTCAGTTATCTGCTATTAGTCCAAAGCCTTTTTTTCTCCTCCAAAATAATTTTGCCTATATATTTTTGGATGCTTACTTTGTCCTAGACCCCATACTCAGCCCCTCTCTCTATTATCTCATTTAATCCTTGAAAAATCAGGAAAGGTAGGTAGTATAATTAACATTTGACACATGAGTCAACTGAGGCTCAGTCTAAGAGATAAGATAACCCTCTCAAGATGGCTCATCTGGGAAGAGATAGAAACAAGCTTCAACCTCAAGAGGGAGATACATTTGGCAATCTTGGCTGAGGATGAATAGCTGAGGAAACACCACCGGGGGCGAGGGTAGGAGTGGGAAGGGAAGAAGAGAGAGATATTGAGACATAGGCTACATATCATATGGGTTAATCCAAGAGCAGTTTTGAGCCCCAAGGGGACAATTGGCAATATCTGGGATAATTTTTGTTTGTCACACTGGGAGGTGGGTAGGAAGTGCTACTGACACCTAGTCAGTAGAGACCAGGGATACTGCTACACAAGCCACAACAAAGAATTGTCTGGTCCCAAGTGTCAGTGGTGCCAAGGTTGAGGAACCTCGGTTAGAGTGACCTGCTCTTTGTTTCCTTTCACTGAACTTATATCTCCACCCTAGAGTTATTGCCATACTGTACTTCCAGATACAGAATGAAAATCAAAGTGGATATTCCACTGGGTGGGGCTTTTCCCAGCTCTCTTTGCCGTGTAAGCTGCTGTTAGTGACGGAAACGAAAGGCCTGATCTCGGGGCACATGGGCCCTGGAGTGGGACTGCAGCAGCCTGTGGCCTAGGGGAGGCTTTGGGTAACTCTCTCTGCTCTGGTTCTCCCATCTGTGAAATGGGAGGTGATAATACCCCCTCCAGCCTCTCAGG
>NW_005871082.1:1582043-1709958 GCF_000147115.1 Myotis lucifugus
CAGGGAGGCAGGAGATGTGTGGTTTCTTATTCAGCTACTCAAATGTCCTTTGTTCACTTTCTTGCATTATCATGTAGAAGTAATATAATAACTTCATTAATAAAGTTGCTACCCTCCTCCCACCCCTGTCAAGTCTCTGAGAATGCAATCTAAACAGAATAATTAATTAATGGAAATGAAGAGAATAGCTAAAGTCATGGCAACAGAAGATCAAATAGCAAGGAGGGAGCTGCAAAAATGTCCACCATTGTGTGGCATTGGGCAATGCAAAGGAGGATGGGAAAGTCCCAGGGTTCCAGATCAGCAGGCAGAATATCTTAGGGGGCGGGAGGGAATATCTTACTTTCTTTTTCACCCTGAGAGCTACAGAAGATACTGATGGCAAGATCTTGACCACTATCTGACACAAACCAGAACAATGCTGAAGAAGTGGGGAGTATGTCATTCTTGGGTGCTGTTATATATGGAGGATCCGTCTTACAGGAAGGGCTGAGAAAAAGGATCGCTTAGTGAGATCACTTTAGAAGTATGTAGGTGAGTCCCCTACATGCTAGTAAATGTCCCTTATAACTGTTCACTAAGAGAAAGTAAATCTCTCCTTTCTATAATTAAAGATAAGATCTTATTTCTTCCAGGGAATGAGAAGTTATATTGCCTTAAATTTATCCTAAAGTACTGTCATGTGATTACAAAAGCTAAAGAAATCCTTTTCCTAACTCCATGGTTTGAGTATGGGCTCTAAATAAAGGCTGTCTTCCTTTGCCTGAGTATCTAGATATAATGGCTAAACCCACACACCTTCCCTGGAATGTCACTCGTTAACATCTTTCTCATGACATCAAAGCCCTTTGCTATTTCTTCTGAGGCATCTGAATTTGGTTGCATAGGACATGGTGAAACTCATGTTTTCCATCTTTTTTGTCCAGTACTACTTATATCCACATCTAGTGTCTCTGAAAGGGCCCCACAAAGGCTCCATGGGTCACAAGAAAGAATACCCCAGGGACCTAGGAGATCTCAGGGCTACATTTGGCTCTGCATTAAAGAGTTTGACCTTGGACAAACCATCAAAACTCCCTGGGCCTTAGTTCTTCTGCCTGTGAAGTAGGAGGACTGGACTAGATATCTCAAAGGGTCTTTCTAACTGTAAGATTAAGGATTGGGGAGAGCTCTTTTTATTCCATTTTGTTCAGGGAAGCCTCTCCTTTACCACCTCCTCCTTTCCCGGCAACCCAACTTTATATTTTTATTTCTCTCTGGGTCTCTGAGTTCGTTCAGAATATAAGGGGTTACAGTGGTCAAGGGAGATGCAAGGGATGGTCATGATTCAAGGGTGTCCATGTCTGTGGTTCAAGGGGTACAAGGGATGACCATGGTTCGAGGGGCTGCAACAGTGTCCATGAGTCAAGAGCATGTAAGCGGTGGTCATGGTTGATCACTCTTGGCAGGTTGTTGCCATCGCAGGAAGACGTGGTGGTGAGTTACTACCTACTACCCGTGGTGGCTTCAGTGGAATTAGGAGCAGAAGGGCTTTAAAACAGCTTTGAAGATGTAGAACTCAAAAGGTCACTGGCTCACAGCTATGGGCCAACTTGAATAGACAAGTTGACAAGATAAAGCATAACTTAGACAACCTTATAATGTAGCAGACCCTGATGATGTCCTCATTTTCATGGATAATTACCACAGCCTTCAATTTAGGAGCATGGCAGTGTATCTGTACAACTGATTCCTCTCTCAGGTGATGGAACCAGATCCCATGGCGTGCATGTGACTCTGTTGCCCTCTAGTGGCCAGAATGGAGCAGAATGCACAGCAACTCCCCCACAGTTGACTTAGAGGTGCCTCTACCACATGAGCCAGGATTCAGAGTTCCCCTGGAACACAGAGCATCAGGGGACTCAGGGATGCCTTCCAACACAACTCTGACCTGAGGTGATGCTGAGGGGCATCGTCCCTCCTATTTCTGGGAGTCAGATCTGCAGCACAGCGAGGTCTTATTTTGCCCAGAGTCATATAATACCCAACTGCAGAGCTGCGATATGCCTGCTTCCTTTGAGGTCAGGTGTCTGTGTTTTGGAGTAGCTGAGGCACCTGGAATCTGCTGTCACTGGCACACATTTGCTGTGTCACTTCCGCCCTGGTTAGATGCTGTCTCCAGCAAACAGATACTGTTATGTGGTTTTCCAATTAACACTTCCCGAGGGGAGCTGGTTAATATGGATGAGGCTTTTTAACACTTGGCTTTGAAGAGAGGGTTATATGCAGTTGTAGCAGAAGGAGCCAACACCTTAGTAATTGGCTCAGGTTTGCAGAGGAATGAGGCAGTCTGGGGGCATGTGCCACCGCTGGGACTCATGGTCTCCGTAGAATATATTATCATGGCTCAGGCTTTAGATGATCTCTCTGGTAAAATGTAAAGTGGGTTTAGGTGGAGATTATTCCAAGAAGGCTAGTACCCACAGCCAATGAGATGGATTGCCGGAGCTCATACGTGCATTGTGACTCTTGTGCTCAGGCTAAGATTTCTCAGTAGGGTTCCCTTACTCTGACATTTGCCCTTTGAAATGGACAATTAAACAGGAGGATTAATTTGTGGAGAGGCTGCTGAGTGAATTGGATGCGGTGACAGCAGCATGACCTCTACTGCCAGGAAAGAGTCCAAAATGACCTTGAGGCAGGGACGAAGCTACATTTAGAATGCCAGCTTCCCTTAAACAGGAATGCCCAGTTTACCCAGTGCTGTCCTCCCAGCTATGTAAGTCATGGGAAGGAAATAGGGGGAAATTAGACATTTCATAGGGTCGAAGAGAGGCTCTTTAAAAAACCAGAGGCTTTTCATCCAGGGACATTTGGAATGTACCTTATGTTATTAAAGGGATTAAGGGCTTAAATGATTTTCTTTTATAGTATACTAGGGGCCCAGTGTATGAATTCGTGCACCTTGAAAGGAACTGAGTGCGAGGCTGCAATGGGTACAGGGGTGGGTCTTGGCCCATCCTCTGTGCCTCTGCCCAGGCCCTCCCACCACCCCCCCAACCACCCAAGTCCCTTGTCTGCCAGCAGCCCCACACCTGCCAATGCCACTCCCAAGTGCTGACAGCATAGGCCCCACTCACACCCGCTGATGGCATGGAGCAGTTGGGGTCAGCATTAGCAGTGGGTGTGAGCAGTGGCTGCTGCCCCGATCGCCCCTCAGGAGCAGGGGGAGGTGGAGAAGCCCTGAGGGGCGATCGGGACCAGTGCTGGGTGTCATCAGCAGGTGCGAGTGGTGGGTCCGGCCCCGGCAGTGGGTGCGAGCAGGGCTGACACCAGCAGCAGGTGCCAGAGCCGGGTGAGACCATGGCACGTGGGAACAAAGAATTTTCAGTAACCACCAGAGGCTCATCCTGATGATAGATACCGGGCCCCCCTCCCCCTTGGTGTGGCTTCCCCACTCACCTACTCTACCATCTTGCTGCAGCTGACACCCTCCATGTTCTGTGCTCTGCCACCTGCTGCCAATGTCCACTATGTTCTGCGTGCACCCCCTGGTGGTCAGCACACGTCATAGTGACTGATTTGTTTGGTTGTTCCGTTGTTCCGCCATTCGGTCTATTTGCATATTAGGGTTTTATATATACTAGTAGATTGCCTTTCTCCCTTTGAAAATGAGGATTCTGAACTACCTTTTTAAATTTCATAATGGAAATTTAATCTTATTTCTCACCCCTGATCTCCCCAGCATATAGTTAGCATATAACACTGGTGCCTTCCAGTGACAGTTCACCTAAGAGTAAGTATTTGACAGATGATTCTACAACACAGAAGCCCATGTTCCTTGCCTGAGTATGTCTTCCTCCCAAGCTTCAGAATCACCATGGATTATTTGCCTTTTATTCTGAACCTCTCCAACCCCATCCCTACTCCTAACCCTGCCAGCATCCATTTCAGTCACTCACCCCATCCTGCTGACTTAAAAATACTTGTTTTAATTTTATTTTTCAATTATGGTTTACATTCAATATTATTTTGTATTAGTTTCAGGTGTGCAGCACATGGTTAAACAGTCATATATTTTACAAAATGTTTAATATTTAACCAGATTTCCCTATGCAAAAGTCTCATTAGCCTTGGGAAGCTCTCATGAGCTAATAAACCAGGGTGTCTGTGGTGATTCTAAGGTATTTGCTGGGGGAAGAGTTTCATGGATAGGAAAGAGAGAAAGAATAAGCAGGAGGGAATTGGTTCCCATGATCAGAGGCATGCTGAGTGGTAGTGGGAAGATCAGCTATACCTGCAGGCTGGGCCAGGCAGTGGATGAGGTGACTTGAGAAATTTCTGGCAGCACTTTCCTATACTCCAAGCCATGTCCTTCTTTCTCAGCTCACAGATGGCTGAAGTACCAGTAGACCCAACCATGTGTACTTTAGGGGGAAGAGAGAGTGCCACATGGTGGTGGGAGGAGGGGCATGAAGAACAAATTCAATTATTACCCAGTTTTGTCCTACATCAACACTTGTCTTAGGTGCCCGGCAGTGGAGCCACCAGTGTTTGACCCAATTCCTCTTGCCAAGCTTTCTCATGCCCAATCTGGTTGTTACATATCATCACATATGGGAAGTTGGCTGGGTCTTATGGGGGAACAGGTGGCTCCTACCATATGGGACTAAAAATGCCCCAACTTAAAGACAACCTTCCTTATCACACATACTAGAATAAAGTTAGAAATGTGTGTCATCAGTCCTGTGTGGATCCTCTCTCTTTCCTCCATTTGATGCTGGCTTCCATGTTCAGACCTGATACAAAGTTGAGAAGCCTTAGAACCACCTCCTTTCACAGGTGGATCTATGTTCTTGCCCTTTGGCATCTGTGATATCTGGTTGTCCTCTTCCATCATTCACCTTTAGAGCTTGTCCTTCAGTTGCTTATGAGGTGCTTGTGTGCCCAAAGGTTCTGTCCTTAGCCCCTTTTATCCTCTCCTAATACTCTCTTTCTGGACAATCTCAACCATCACTTTAATGCCAGTGAGTTTCAAATTCACTTGCCAGCCTGGATCACTCTGCTGTTTCCAGCTTCCTATTAGACATCTCCACCTACTTGCCCCCCAGGTACCACAAATAATACATCTACATGTGAATTCATTTTCTGCTCTTCAAAAGGTACTTCTCTATTTCTTGTTAGAAGAGTGGAAATGAATGGACAGATTGGAAGGCTTTTGTTTACTTTCTCAGTTGGTAATTACCTGTAGTTCTTCCTCTTGCTCATCCCATACATGCCTCTACCCCTAATTTGTCATGAGGTCTTGTAATTCTACTTCCCAAATATCTTTCCAGGCTGACTCTTCCTCTCTATGTCTACCCTACTGTTCTTGTTCACGCTTTCATCAGCTTTATTTGGTCTCTGACATTTGCCTTGGTGTGTCCAGGAGCTGGATAACGTTCAACTCTAAAGGAAAATTCTAAAGCAGATTCAGAAAATACATGGTCATGAGCTTAGGGGATTCATATTCAAAGATTTATCTTGGAGCATTTTCCCAGAGGCCTGGTTCCACAGAGACCTAGCATAAGGCAGAGGATTTTGATTTTCTTTCCACCAGCTCCTCACCTTCCACCCCACAAAATGACTTGGAGCTTCTTTGCCTCTTTTGAGTTTTAAGGCATAATCTTCCCTTGCTCTCAAGAGGAAATTGGCTGTATTTTGATGAGATGAATCACCTTTGATGTCACAGTCCTCACTCTCCAGGAACAAGGAGTCATTAGTATCTTGACATCTAATTGTCTAAGTTAAAGCACTTCTTGGAGCTCAGAGGGAAAGGCTGAACTCTAACACAGATTCTGCTGGAAGCAAATGACAGTGCCCTATAAAGCAAGGAGAGAGAAATTCTATTTGAATGATGCCTCTGGAATGTTAACAGCAATCCAGAGGGGGAAAATACAAGTGAATTATATATATTGGGTCTCACCCCTCATTTGACATTCCAGTCAGATCAAAATGAACCCTGTGAGATCTTGGAATTTAATGTCACATAAAAATGCTCCTGGGCAAGGAGCTTTATTATACACAGTGATGAAAAAGATGGGAGGCACCTTATCACAGATCTTTTTCTATCAGATCTTTACTCATTTTACACCCTTTACAAACACAAACCAAAACTGCTATATTTAAACATCTACATTTGTTGGATTTAAAAAAACAAACAAAAACAAACAGGAGAATCACATTTCACATGTGTTAGGTGGTGTAATAGTAAATCATATTTAACAAGTTGGGAAAGTCGTCCGTTTTCATTAATGTACAAAATGTCTACATGTAAATATTGGAACCACTTTTCAAAGGAATAGTGGTGCAATCCACCTTTTTAAAAAATAGTAAAATAGCTCTGGCTGGTGTGGCTTAGTTGGTTGGGGGTCATTCCATGCACGGAAAGGTGGCTGGTTTGATTCCCTGCCTGGGTTGCAGGCTTGTTCCCTCTGTGAGGGCATGTGGGAGACAACTAATTGATGTTTTGCTCTCAAATTGATGTTTCTCTCTCTCCATTTCCTGTCCTCTCTCTCTTAAGATATTAAAGTTTTAAAAAGAATAAAATATTCATTCAGGTCAACATATGGAGTTTTCATGTGTCTGTGTGCAAGTAAGTGTGTAGGGGTGTGTGTGTGTGTGTGTGTGTGTGTGTGTGTGTGTGTGTGTGTGTATGTTTATGGGTTTTTTAATATTTTAGGATTAGCAGAATAACAAAATGTGTGATAGATGATGGCTATATTAAGCCGCACAAAAATGTGAGGAGGAGGTGGAGAATGAAAAGGAAAGAGATAAAAAAGATCAAGGAGGAAGAGGGACATGGGTTTAAGCCTGGAAGAAAATATGAACTTCTTCAAACTAGAAAAATCAAAGGAATGTCTTTTCCCCTTACAGCAATAACCACTTTTTTTTCTAGAGCTTTACACATTAACACCTAAAAAATAGATTTGTGCTATAAATACAAGCTGTTGTCAATGCATATCTCTGGAATTATTTCCCCCTGTGATTCATTGGTGGTCTTATGACAAGACCCTGCCTTCTTCTGACACTTTCAGTTAGAAAATACCAACCTAAGTTTTCTTTGATCATGCTTTCCATCTATTACCCCTAGCCAACATTTTACTAGTTCTTCTAGACTAGCTCAGCTGTTTTACTATCCCTGCCTGTCTTTGTCCCATTCCTTAGTCTCACTGAGTTTGTTTGCTCTGTATTCTGACAGCACATTATATTTCAATGAACACTTACTGTCTCTCCCACGAGGCTGTGAACTCTTTAAGAGTAGGGCCATGTCTTACTCCAATCTGTATTCCTGGAGCCTAGCATGGTGTCTCAGGTGCTCAATAAATACTCTTTGACTCAAATGTACTATTATTTTCATGTTGCAGTCAGTACTTGAGAAAGCCAAGGTTTTCTTTAAGAGGAGACAGTCAACTCAGGGACATTCTTTCTCGTCACCTGAGGATATGTTTATTAATTCCAGAGAGAGAGAAAGATGAGAGAGAGAGAGAGAGAGAGAGAGAGAGAGAGAGAGAGAGAGAGAGAGAGAGAGAGAGAAAAGAAACATTGATGTAAGAGAAAAACATGGATGGGGTCCCCCCCCAATACCCAGTATGGGTCCCAACTGAGGATCAAACCTGACACCTAGGTTTGTGCCTGACTGGGAATGAACCTTCAGCCTTTTGGTGTATGGGAATTAGGGGCAACACTCCAACAGACTAAGCCACCTGACCAGATTGGGGGCATTTCTTATTTAGCATCTGACAGTGTGTTGACAAATATCATACACTCTCTGTTGCAAAGCCAAAATGCATTCTTCTTCACAAACCAAGCTCTTATTGGGTAATGTTTTAAAAAATTAAAATGATTATTTTCAAGTAATGTGTATAACTAAGTGTCTAAACAGAAACTGTGGTTCCTGAGTTCTTGAGGGAGAAGGATTTCCCTTAACTTTCTCTGGCTTTAGGTAGTTCTCATTATTTATCCTGCCCCTACCCTTCCTGGATGAATCCCTGAGATTCTGGTTGGCAGGCCTAGAATTTTTATGATCACTGCTGCATTGTCTGTGGGATCTCAGGCTGACATACCTTTCATGAGGAGCCTCTGATAGGTTTTCGAGGTGTTGAGGGAGAACTCCATTTCAACCCTGGAAGAAGGCTGTTTTCCCTACGTGTCGGAGTACCTAGTGATATCTCTATTAGTGTGAAGCCTTCACTCTAGAGCTGTAATTTTATTACAAGAAGATCAGTAGTTTGAGGATTCAAAGATGAATCCTAAAATATGGATTCCATTTCTGCTAAGCTTCTGTGGGAAGCACCCCATCCTCTTTGCCTGTCCCTTTTGAACTGGCTCCTTTATTAATCCCATGGGACCAAGGTCTAAAAACTCAACAGTCTCTTTAGGCAAACCTGGGCTCTGGCTCATTGTCCTGAGATGGTGACCTTGTTTCCTTTGGCTCATCCCCATCTATGATCATTGACCCAGCCATGGAAGTCTGAAAGTCCCCCACATCCCCTCTTTAGGTCAGTACTATTATTGTATCTGTGCACATGCCAGAGGCTGAGGATACAAGTATGTAGAGGGCAGAATACTGGCTTAGTGACCTTATCATAAAGAATGTTCCAATCAGATTTATTCCAAACAAATGTATTGTTTGAGTAAAACTGATAGATCTGTGCTGATAAGTAATGGTAGAAGTAGGCACATTATGTTGCTACTCTTCGATTAAAGCCATGGTGTGTATTGAGGTTTCTGGGAATGTGTGTGCTTATTTAAGGGAATAGCAATCTATCCTTTTTACATCCTCAAATATTCACTGAGCCTCTCTGGTACTAGGGCACATGTTTGGACTAGGATTGTTAAGATACTAAAGTGAAAGAGCTGGCTTGCAAATAGTCCTAAGTGCTCTTCTGGGCACCATGAAGCCAGGGTCTGGGGGCATGGCTATTAGGGAAGGCTTGAGAAGTTGGTTAGTGAGTAAGTATTGTGGGAAAATTCTGCTTTTTAAGCCTTTGGAAGGAAAAATAGACTGGAAAAAATGGCCCTTGGCTAAGAGAAAAATGTTGAGGCATATAGAGGGCCAGGGACATGGAACTGACATTGGACCATGAGGATGTTGGAGTCGGTAGTAGATCTAATCTGTGTAATCTGTGTATGTCTGGGATAGGAGCCACCTGCTGTCCACTGACAGTACAGTTGTTGCTGTGGGTCTGAAATATCACACCTTCCCAGTTGTGTCTGGGGCACCTAAACTAGAATACTCCTTCTTCCAAGAGAGACTTGCTACTATTGTTGTCACCCAAAGCCACTCTATAGAACCAATATAATCAAAATGTCAATGTGTAGTAAAACATTTCTCTTTACTGTTTTACATACATAGATCCACTAATTTATGCATGCATGTATTTATGTGCATGCTTGTGTACATTCTACACTGAATCCTCACTAGTTGGGACATGGTGATTGACAGGAGAGGAAGTTAGGTGCATGGTGTAGCGTGGACAAGGAAGCTCTTCCTAGTGACTTCTTTGTCACTTGATCTATTGAGCCAGCATTTAAAAATTGGAGATTTTACTCAAAAATAGAAATTTCCAGAATCTATTGAAAAATCAGGCTCCTATTCCAATGGACACCAGGGCCCATTCCCCTGTCGGCTGCAGAATCTAGTTTCCAGCTCCTCACGGCAAGGCACTCTGGGTCTGTGTTGGTCCCTCAGCCAAGCCTACTTCTCTTGTATGTCACCTTACTGGCTCAATAATTTCTAAAGTCCTATATGAATTTAAAAATCTCTAATGATGTGCAAAAATAGATACGTTCTAGAAAATAAAATCTGTGGATTGGGCCAAGGCCAGGTGTGGATATACTGTGTGCAATTGGCATTTCTGCCTGACTGCTGAATATTCAGAGATCCAAAAGTGTTTCCTAAGCCTGACACCAGGTTACCAGGTGCAAGGTTAAGGGGTGGGGGTTGGGGTTGAGAAGTGGATGGAGTAGGAAGAAGGTTCTGTGATTATCTCAGAACCCCACAGCTACTAAGCTTTGAGTGGAGAGGAAACATGAAGGTGAATCTGCAGCAGATTAGGGCCCCTGGAATATAGATCCTGTTTTCAAAATGGCTGATTTATCAGGTGTGAGTAGAGCGTGACAACACAGCTCTGTACTGTTCTTTCTTCTGTCATCCCCTGCCCCTGCCCCCTGGCCTTCCTCTCACTCCCCACCCTGACACCCCTGCCCCTGCAGCCTTTGCTTCCCCCTCCACCTGACTCACCCTTGCTTTCCTGGCAGGATCACTGAGAAACAACCAGGTCTCCATGGCAACATGAAGACAGCTGGAAAAAAACGGCAGCTAAATGCAGCTGCCCCTCATTTAATATCGACTCTGCTCTGGCGCTGACAGAACAGATAATGGGCAATAACACACCATTATGTTGTGGGAAAATGAAATGCTTCAGCAGAAGGCTGTCATGCTGGGGGATTTATTTGTTACTGTATCCTCACTGATTTCTCTTTATTTCCCTCCATTTATTTTTATTCCTTCTTTTCCATGGCAGAATTTTCTTTCTTCCTCATTTCTTTCCCATTATCCCCTCCTATAGCTTCTCTCTTTTTTTTGTTTATTTCTTCTTTCATTTCCCCTCCCCTTTCCCCTCCATCCCTGAATCACTTATGAGGATATAGGAAAGCATACATCTATATATATAAAAGCCTAAGTGACCGTTACCATGGAACGACCAGAACGACTGGAATGACCAGTTGCTATGACATGCACTGATCACCAGGGGTCAGATGCTCAGTGCAGCAGCTGCCTCCAGCCCACAGACCCCAATTGCCAATGGGGCCTGCTGGCCAACCTCATGGTCCCTCCCCCTGGCTGACAGGCCCCAATCACCTGATTAGGGCCAGATCCCCGGGCTGGGATGGGGAACCAGGGGTGGGTGGCAGCGGACATGGCCCCTTTCCCAGGGGAGCCAAGGGCCAGCTCCTTCTTTGGGGCTGGTGGCCAACCTCCCAGATACCTTCCCTGCCCCTCCCCCCCACCAACAGGCTCCAATCGGCCTGTTGCCCACCCACCACGGTGGCGGTTGGGCCCTCTCCCCAGCCGGTAGGCCCCAATCACCTGATCTAGGCCCGCCGGCCAACCTCTCAATCCCTCCCCCTGGCCAGCAGATCCTGATCACCAGATTGGGGCCAGGCCCTGGGATGGGACGGGGAACTGGGGGTGGGTGGTGGTGGATGCAGACAGTGAAGGAAGGAGGAGGGGGGAGGCAGGGAGGCGGGGAACCTGATCGGCCCTGATTGCCGGCCAGGCCTAGGGACCCCATCTGTGCATGAATTTCGTGCACTGGGCCTCTAGTATATAATAATACAATTATTTGCATAGTGACCTACAAGTGACAAAGAATTTCCAAATAAACTTTCTCTTTTTGTTTGGATGATGAGATGACTCTGTGAGATGCGTAGGGCTTGGGTGCTGATATTTATTTTACAGATTTTAAAAAGGGCTCAGAGAAATTGAACAACTTGCCCCAGGTTGGGTAAGCAAGTGTCAGATCCCTCATTCCAACCCAGATTTCCCTAAACTGGTCCCTAAACTAGATTCATCCCTCTCTACTGTCACCAATTCCTACTCACTTTATCAGACCCAGAACAAGACCCAGGCTTTGGGACTTCAGAGGGAAGCTCTTTTGATCTTAACATACATTAATAGCTTCTTGCAGATTCTGCCTGCCAATTGGCCTGGGTTGTTGATAAGATTGGGCTGTTTTGTTTTTACTTTTTAAACTTAATGCTTCGGTTTGCTCATTATATTCCATTGTATTGTTGTGTAATCATGTAATCTTTGCACACAGCAAGGACATGGCACACAGCAAGGACTCTTTGACTTGACAGTGAGGACCTCTCAGTGGTTGGCAGCTTCCCCCTCTGCCATTGAGAACCAAGGGGCACCGCTGCCAGACCTCGAGCCCTCCTCTAAGCTGTGGGTGCTTTTTTTGGTTTGTTTAAAAATATATTTTGATTGATTTGGGAGTGGGAGAGAGAGATAGAAACATCAATGATGAGAGAGAATAGTTGATCAGCTGCCTCCTTCACACTCCCTACTGGGGATTGAGCCCACAATCCAGGCACGTGTCCTGACTGGGAATCAAAGTGACCTCCTGGTTCATAGGTCGATCCTCAACCACTGAGCCATGCCGGCTGGGTGCCGTTGGTGTTTTTAAAGATTTCTGTTTTAGTTCTTGGTTGCATCTCCATATAACTTTCATCTTCTCTTAAGATATTACTTAGTGGATTCTCTAACGCCCAGGAAGATATGGAATAAAGTTCCTGAGTTTTTTTGGTCTCGGAAGGTTTACAGATGGAGCAAGAATGAACATTCTAATTGTTTTAATTTCTGGTAAAGGCTAATTAGAAAATAACTGAATGGCCAAAAATGTGTATGGACATCTAGAGGAGGTGCAGTCTGAGTAACAGATACAGTGGCTTTTTAATCATAAGAAAGAATGAATGACTTGTGCTGATAAAAAGAACAGCGCTGTGTTTCACAGCAGGGGTTTTTAATATACAGTCACCCACCCCTTGAAACATACACAGAATTTTGTATGGACAAAGCAATAAGAGTACAGTGTGGTTCAAGCAGTTGGTTTTAGCCATACTGACTACTCACCAGGTCTGTAACTTTAGAAAAGTAACCCTCTCAAGGTTTTGGGTTTTTGAATGCGTCTGTGACCAAAACAAGAATTGCTGTTCTGGTTCATAGGTCGATACTCAAACACTGAGCCAGGCTACCCCAGCAAGAATTGCTGTTCTGTATTGTTCCTCTCCTGTTTGTGATGTTTTCTTTATTTTTGGAATTCCTGCACACTGAAACTCTTCCCATGGGTTCTGTTCTCTGGTGGGCATACCGGATTTTAGCTGTGGCAAAATGCTATCCTGGTGGTCAAGGAAGGTAAAGAAATCAGGCTGCAAAAATTATTTCACTAGGTTCTCACCATAATCCTATAGAGTGGACGAGGCAATTACTAGTAGATCCTTTGTTGTAAGTAAGGAGAATGAAGGGCTCAAAGAGATAAACAGGTGTTGATTTTATCTCCAAATTAAACCTCAAATCTACCCACACCATTGTCACTATCCAATTCTACACCACCATCATCTGTTGCCTGGATGATTGTAAAAGCCTAGCAACAGTCTCCCTGCTTCACTCTTAGTGCCTCCCATGGATTATTCACGTTAACACCCCAAGTGCTCTTTTAAAAAATATGAGTCCTACCATGCCACTGTAAGTTTAAAAAACTTTCGTGATTCCTGCATTATTTAGAATGAAGTCCACATTCCGTGACAAGGTTTGTGAAGCCCAGTATGACCTAGTCCTTGACCACCTCTGCAGCCTCATCCCACACAGTTCTCCCCTCACTCCTGATCCACTGGCCCCATTTGCCTTCAGACTCATCAAGCTCTTTTCTGCCCTTGCTGGTCTGTCTCTCCCCATCATCCCAATGGCTGACTTGTGCTCATTGGTAAGGTTCAGGTTTTAATCCTGCTTCCTTAAGAGGACTTCTCTAATCCTTCCCACATTTTTCTTCTATCATACCACTCTGATCTTTCTTTAAATTCAATTTTTTAAAATATATTTTTATTGATTTTAGAGAGGAAGGGGGAGAGAGAGATAGAAATATCAATGATGAAAGAGATTCACTGATTGGCTGCCACTGGGGATAGAGCCTGAAACCCGGGTATGTGCCTCCCTAAGAATAGAACTATGAGCTTCTTGTTCATAGGTCGACACTCAACCACTGAACCACACTGGTTGGGCTTAATTTAACTGTTAATTATAGTCTACATTTAATGTTATTTTGCATTAGTTTCAGGTATATGCCACCTTGATCTTGTCTTCACAGCACTCACCACAATTCCTACTTATGTCCACCTGTGGGCCCCTTTGTTGAGGGCCACCTCCCTCACTAGACTGAAAGCTTGGTGAGATAAGTTTCATAGCAACATTGTTTACCAGCAAATATTCAGCACAGAGCTCATTGCCTGCCTCAGAGCTGGATTGCTATAAATGTTTGTTAAATAAAAAATGAGGGCATCATAGGCTGGAGAAGACACAGAGGGACAAGAATGGAGTGAGACAGTGCCACTCTACTTCTAAAATAATTCCCAGTTCTCTTTGTTCTTACTTAAACTACAGCCAAGGGTTCCTGGAAGAGCATGTAACCTGGCACATAGTAGGAGCATAATATATGTCTGAATATATGAATTAATGTGTTATGAAAGAATGAATGGATTTCACATGATTACAAATTCCACTGCTGCACTCTCTGTGTGTTTATGGAGTTAGACTATGTGGTGCTATGTCACTGTCCCCTCATTGCACTGTCAGCCTCCCTGTTTTCTGTAGGTTGGATGTCCTCCGCACTCACCCACCCACACACTGCTGCACTTGAACCCAAATTGCCTCTGGCTTATCTATCATTTCCCCTTTCTCCTTCTATTGGCGAAGTTGGTTCTGAGTGAGGAAGCAGCTTGGGTAAAAAACAAAAGCCCTGATATTTTTTTCCCCCCTGAAGAATACCATCAGGACGAAGCCTGTGATTAATACACATAATTGAAACAAATGGCAGCTAACTGCAGAAAACAATCTCCCAGCTGTCGGAGGAAGGAAATTGCTGACAGCCGGTCCCCATTGAGTGGCTACTGAAAGAGAGGAGGTGGTAGGAGAGAATCCACATCGCCATCCTGCATCACTCCAGGGCTGCTGTTTGGGCCCTGCGGGTTCTGTCTACTGTGTGAGCTTCACCATGAAATTGTAGTGTCATCAGTTTGGGGGACTGGGGTGTGGAGCTGGGCTTTCTATATCTGTGGCTGGCTGGGCCGGAGGCTCTGTGCTACACAATGGACATTTAGAATCCTTATGTTCCAGACAGCATTACAGCAAACCCAGGTTGAATCTCCTTGTAAGGATATAAGATGCTTCCTGATCTATTTCAGACTCCTTTCATTCTGTCCTTGCTCATCCATCCTATGTCAGTGGGATGGGGAGCATGGTGGTGAGGAAGCATATCTGGGTTCTTAGTCTGAGGCTGCTTTGTGGATCCTGAGCAGACCTTTCACCTTCCTGGGCCTCACTCTGCTCAGTCTATAACATGAGATGTCAGAGCAGAAGATCACCGTCCTCTCAGTTCTACAGGTCTGTTTGAAAAAAAAAAAAAAAATATATATATATATATATATATATATATATATATATATATATATATAAAGGATATTTATAAATTTTAAATATATGTAATATTCTATCTATCATCTATCTATTATCTATCTATCTATCTATCTATCTATCTATCTATCTATCATTTCCTACAGCCCTTTTTGTCATTCTACTGTTTGGCAGTTAGCACCCAGAAAGGTGTATGGCTCTGTGTTAGTGGTAACAGGATCTAGTTTCTGGTGAGGACTTGACTCACACATACATCAGAAGACATGACCAGCTCAGGGCTCTCAGTGCATATAGATGTCCTATGCCACCATACCAGAGTTGTCCATATACTTTTGCTTTGATTTTGGCAAAAATAAAACATCTCAGAAACCAGACAAGCGAAAAGCAAAGTGCTATGGTATTTG
Organism: Myotis lucifugus; assembly: GCF_000147115.1. Lineage (NCBI taxonomy): Eukaryota > Metazoa > Chordata > Mammalia > Chiroptera > Vespertilionidae > Myotis > Myotis lucifugus. Next base: position 1,597,662 of record NW_005871082.1, read on the forward strand.
ATGAAGCTCTTTCTTCTGGCTCTTTAGTGGGAGAATTTTGCCACATGACACATCTTCAGCCAGCTCACCTATATCATTATCCGTAAGACCAGACTGTGAGCTCAGAACTCAGGCCTGAAGGTCCTGGGAGTCAGCAGAAGGACAGTGTTAGCTCACCAGCGTTGGAATTAAATGCACTGCAGCCACAGTCCCTCTGGAAAACTGTGGTGCTGTGAATGCTGACTCTGGAAGCATGCACTCTGAGCATCAGGGCCTAGGAAACAGTTGGGTGAGAATGTTCTCCCAAAAGAACTAACCTTGGCGAGCTTCCTGCACATTCTCTGTACTGTTTCATCATCTCATTTTATTCTCAAACAATGCAAGAAGTAATGTTCTCTTCCTTTTATGAATGGGAAAACTGAGGATCAGGGGAAACTTTTATAATATAATAGAATTAAATTATGTAATCTTATTATATCAAATTAATCTTACATGTATATTATATATTATTTTTCATAATATATATGTATCTATAATAAATGCTTTTGTTCAAGGTTATCCTGTTAGTTGCAGGTATCAGTAGCAACATTTTAAAAATGCTTTGTTGCCAAGGAAGAAAAAGCAATTACTTTGTCCAAGTAGAAGGGGACTTCTGTAGGGATTTAACAAGGAAAATAACATTAGGACTTCAGGAAGTTTGCTTCTCTCTCTGCCCTCTGATTATTCCTGTGACTTTATATCGAACTCCCTTATGCAGTGGCTATGTTCTACCAGTCAGTTTTGGAACCTTACACAATTGACCTTCAAACCCATTACTGTTGCAACTAAGATCATCTCCTTGAGGAATTCGTTTCCACACTCAGAAGCCAGAAGTCTTGTCCTGCCACTGGCATTTTCTGCAGAGCTCCTCCTCTACCTCAGTTGAGAATCATAAGATGTTAGAGAGATCAAAAGCTCATCTTGTCACCATCCCCTTTTCATATGGAAGGCCCTGCTCCTAAAACGATATTCTGAATTTTCCATTTATTCTCCCTGCTATGGTCTGGATGTGTGTGTGTCCTTTCCCTAATGAGGCTTCAATCCCTGATGTGATGATATTTGGAGGTTGGGCTTTTGGGAGGGATTAGGGTTAAGTAGAGTCATGAGCATGGAGCCCCCATAGAGGATTCATACTTTTATAAGAAGAGGAAGAGAGACCAGAGGGCTCTGTCTCTCCATCATGTGAGGATACAAGAAGAAGGCTGCCATCAGCACACCAGGAAGAGGGCCCTTCCCAGACTCCAGATAATCTGTCGGCACCTTGATGTTGGATGACCTGGCCTCCAGCACATTGAAAAACAAATGTCTGTCATTTGAGCCCCCCAGTCTTTGGTATTGGAATATAGCAGCCCAAGTTGACTAACGTACTTGCCTTGTAAAGGCTAGGAGCTCTTTTACAGGCATGGGGTTTCCTGTTTTTATTGCCTTGGGAATCAGCTCCAAGTCTGTATACTGATGGTGGGACCTGAAGAAAGGAGGATAATAGTGCATTTGAAATAATTCCAACTTTGGGACACTTTTTTATCATTTTAGGCAAATGCAGATAGAATATTTACTGAGGTATTGTTTTGGCCCTGTACGTAATGTGCAGCTAGCACAGTCCTGAGCTGCATGCCGATAATGTACTAGGCAGCTAGAAAAATAACCTGCTTGAACTGCTTCTGATATATTCCCCCTCCCTCTTGTGTCTTTGTTCACAGTAAACACATCAATATAGAACAGCTAGCAAATGAACACTTCTTTATCAGAGGTACATGTGGGTTCTGGTGGACGCCAACACATCTCAGAGCAGCAGATAAGGCAGGAAGGGAAATCACTGATAAGGCAGGCACACCCTCTCTAAGGAGAAGTGCGTGTTGGTGTTTGGAATCAGAGTATGGGGGAAGATGAAAAGACTGTCTTAGTTTAGGGTGGTGGAAATGACATTGAAAGTAAAAGGAAGATGATGATGATGTCATCAAGTGCTCACTGTATGCCAGGATCTGCTCTAAATGCTTTCTTTATGTGTATTATTTCATAAACCTCACTACAATCCCAGGTGAGACCTACTGTTATTATGTTACTACATCCAATTTTTAGGTGAGGAAACTGAGGCTTAGAGAGTTTAAATAACTTCCCAAGTTCGCAGAGGTTAAATGTTAAGAGCTTTTCTCAAACACCCCAGGAGATGCCAAACAAAGTATCCTCATCAATTTGGGAGGGATTGTGATGCTGGAGGTTCCAGTGTTTCTCTCAACTTTGTAAGGAACTGTCAGTATTTTTCAGGAATGTTTAACTCCTTTAGTTGTAAGCTGTTGGGGTAAGGAAGAACATGGGCTGAGGTGAAGATTGAGTCCTAGTCAGGTTTAGTCTAGGTCCAGAACTGGAAAGGCAGAGAATTAGCAATGCTTGGAGCATGAGGAGATATCTTTTGGAGCACTATTTGCTTTTGCATGTGCCGCCTGTTATATGAAGCTCTTAGAGAAAGTTCTTTCTGTTTTACAGATGAGAAGTATGAAGAAATAAGACATTTAGCAGTTTCCTCTCCTCAATAAGACATTGGTGTGGACTTCACTAATTACATTTTTAGTCCCATTCAGCTAAAATTTACCTTTGCATAGTGTGGGTTGGGGGGAAGGAGGGGTTATAAAACAAAAAAGAGAAAATGGTTACTCTGTACTACGGGGTCAAGTCAGGAAATCAGTACCAATCCCCACTACTTCAGGGTAATTGTTTGTATTCAAATAACAAATGCACTGATTACAAAGGAATATCCATTTTGTAAATTGCTTGCAAGATTCTCTTATATCCTTGGAGGGACTAAATCAGCATTTCCTTCTAAAAATATTTGTTAATTTTTAATCCAATCATACCCATCTTTCTTCCAATTAGGATAAATTAGTGAGATTTTATTCTATTAAATTATATGTAAGCACTGTTGTCCTTGTTTGAATAATTAGCTTTCACTGCAGTGCCCTCTGTTTGGGTTGATGCATTTCCTCATTTGCATCTATTATTTGGTATAGCTTTTAAAAGCTGCCACTTTCAAGCAGGATGGACTGATGTCTCTGAAATGAATTTGGGTATTTGGACACTTGTGACAGTGGGGTTGGCAGATTTAAGTGGGGGGTGTAGACTTACAATCTATTAGTTCTAAAACATTGATTCTCTGAGATGAGACTTGTGATTGGCAATAAAGGAATTTATTTCTGTAATTAAAAGCAGAGGGGTGGAAGGCAATGAAGCTGTATTTGTGCCCTGTGGTCCTGCTGAATGAGCGGTTACTTGGAAATCTGAGCCACCCTGTAGATCCTGGGTTGGACAGTCTTTTGGGTAGCATCCACTGCCTTCATTCCTTACCCAACACAAGACTCAGGCATGACTTAGAATGATAAACCAACATTTCAGAATGGCAATGGTGGAAGTACTGTAAGGATTCCTTGGTATATCTCATGTCACATTCTGAAGACCTTTTGTTCTGTGATGATTTTTGGAGTTGGGCACTTTATTATATAAAGTTCAGTCCATTTATCTTGTGATCCTGCAGAACACTTTCGCTACGGCCAGTGGATGTACAGGTGGGGTCTGCGAACCCCTCAGCATTTTCTCTCTTCCTTTTGGTCCCACAAAGAAATCTTGAGCTTTGGAAAGGGATCCTAGGAACACAAAACTATCTTTCCCTGACTTCCACACTCTCTTACAGCTTATAACCAACACTGCTTCTTAAAGTGGCATCTTATCCTGGTACCAACAGGGCACCCCTTTAAGTGTGAGGTGGTTTGGGCACAGAGTTGGGGTTAGCAAGTGCTTACCCTCCTCCTGCAAGGCCGAGGGGTGGCAAGATTTGTGGGAGAAATGTTCTGGACCTCGTATTTCTCAGCCTTTTCATGTGTCCATTTAGTAAACTTTGCAGGTCAGGAGCTTTGTCTTAGAAATGGTTATGCTTTTGCAGTAAGTTCCTTTGATGTAACTGGAAAGGCTTATTTTGTTTTAAGATTTAAAGTGTAATTTTTCATAGGCTACTAATAGTAAGTGGTATCATTTATTATTTACTAATGATCCCAGCACAATACTAAAGGCTTTTCATACATTATGTCATTGAGTCTCCACAACAAGTTTGTGACTTACACATTATTATATTTTTCTAATTTTGCAGATGAGTAAACTGAGGTTAAGTAATTTGCTGAAAAGTCAGATGACATCTAAGAAAAGATGGGATTCTGACTCCAAAGCTTGAGCAGTTGGGCAGTTTCAGCCCTGCCTTGCTCTATGTACTCTGTGAATGCAATGTTTTCCGTTGCTCCTAGCCTACAGCACTCAGAGGTCAGGGGCACTTGTGGTTCTGTTCTATGGAATTCTTCAGTAGCCTTGGTTATTAACCTTTCCTCTTTCCAGCAGAGAGGAAGAGTTTAAACGTGTGGCCGTTTTCTTAAGAAAGGCTTTGTCTAACATGTGAAAATTCTTTTTGTCCGCCAACACCTGACAACTCTCAAGCTGACTTGTTTGCTGACATGTTTTAGGCCCCTCTCTTCATGCAGAGAAAATAAAGGGCTGGCCACAGTCTCTTCCATTTTCTACATTGCACACATGCCCCACATCATGAAACTAGGGAAATAATAAGGACAGAGTGGAAAGGAAATTATAGGGCTGGGCACCCAATGGACACATAAGGAATTGTTTATTATTGTGCCTCCTTCTTGGCTTGCAGCCCAGTGTAGATTTTCTCTTGGCTGTGGTTGAGAGCTGACACCTGCATACTTGTTTTGTATATGTAGCTGAGTAGTCAAAATGCTTTCTCTACCTCCATTGGAGGTAGGGCAAGCATGATGCAGAGTCAGAAGTGGCAGTTGCTAGGAGATGTGATTTGGGGGACTTCAAGGAGTTCTCCCAACCCCCCAAAATTGTCCTTCTGATGCCTGAAATTTCAGTTATGGCTTGATTCCATTGGATTGAACAATGTCTCCTTCTTAAAATCTTCTCATGTGGGGAGATAACTATTATGTTTATAACATAATATGGTCTTTGATGCACCCAAAAGGGCATTAATCTAAGTAAGATGCTGAACAGCACTATGCTTTGTCAAGGGAGGAAAGGGTTGTGTGTGTGTGTGTGTGTGTGTGTTTTAACTTAGCTTGGGATGATGATGTCCAGAGATGCCTATGTCCCATGCCAAAGAGAGGTTACTGTCAACCTCCTTGAACTCTCCAGGGAGGCAAGCACTTTTTGGAATAAGCCTGGATTGCCTGCTTCTGGGAAGGACTTGGACAAAGAAGGCTCTACACACAGGAGCTTAAGGGAGCTTTTCTCACATCTAGACTGGTGGGAAACAGGAAGTAAAGGAGAAATGATGCTTGACCATTAGCCATAGCTTTAGAACTCCCCTGGCCTGGATCCCTAGGAGGCTAAGGTGGACTTGGGTATTCAGATGCCTTATCAAGTGATTCATGTCACTCCACCTGTGCCCGAGGTTCGAGGTTGCCTGGTGAGGCTGTGCAGGGCAGGGGTAAAGAGTGAAGGCTTTGGGGCCAGCCAAATTGGCTGTGAGCCCTTATCAACTGAGCCACCATGGACAGATTACAAAGCCTCAATCCTCATGTCTATATAATAGACACTGTTACAGCACTTGTCTGTCAAAGTTGAGATAGTTCCATGAGATGGTCCAGGCAAGGAGGTAAGCATGATGCTCAGCATGTGGCTGAGAACAGGTTGCTACCATCTTATTAAACAGGATAGCCCTATGGCCAGTGAGAAGCATCCTATAATGGAACAAATCATTTGGAGCAACTGAATCTAGGAGACCAATTAGGACCCTGGGAAGTGGACCTTGACCCTCAGCAACACTCAGCCTTTCACAAATTCACCTCCCTTTATATAGATTGTTAGATGACAAGTTCTAACATGACTGTGTAGCTCTCATTCTGTGGCGGGGGGGAGGGGGGGACTGAGCCCCAGCTTTATCTGAAAAAGCACCCTTGTCTGTGAGGCTCATATCAGATTCAAAATGGATGAGGACATTAAACATGTCTTTCACAGATCTTCAGAAAACAGTCATCATGGGCTCACTTATTTTTCCTCTAAAAATAAGTCCTTTTCCTTTAGACACGTTTTTGTTTTTGTGTGTTTTGTTTTGTTTTACAATTTTATTGCAACATAATGAGAATGCTTTGACCTCTCTATGGATGGATGTTTATAGGGCTCCCCAAATATAGTCCGTGTCAATGTCAGATAAAAGTTATTCATGTATTTCAGATAAGCTGGGAAAGTGATGCAGTTTGCGAAGCAGAAATGACAAAGGGATGTGTTGATTGGGTCTTCAGAAGTTTTTCCCTGCCTACAGGGGGCCTTGAGGAGTGGGTCTGAGGCCATTGCCAGGTGATTGACTCACCTGTGTTATTGTGACAAAGAGCTTCTCTTTCAGAGAGCAACTGTGATCGAGGGCATCTTGACCACTTGGAATGCCTGTCAGGGCTCTGAAGAGTGGAGAGGCATTTTATATCACAAGCTATTGCATGACACAGCTTCTCCTTTCCTTATCCTTTTTATTTTCTCTCACCAGCATGGCTCTCAGATTTATTATCAGCCTTCTGATGCCTCTTCAGCCATCAGGAAGAGAAATAAAGAGGACTGGGGGAATCCAATCTTCTTGTGCTTGGCCATCTTCACTGTCTTGGTTTCTCTTTGTTTCCCCTCTGTATTTCTTTTTAAAATATCTTTGTTGCTGCTCTGCATCAGGTCAGAGTTTCTTTTTCCCTCCTCCCTCTTCTTTTACTGCTTTTAATTGTTTTGGTGCTTTTGTTTTCCCCTGGACTTGAGTGCAGTGGAAAAGGTCAGCTGTCAGAGAGGGCTGGGCACCTCTGATAAGCCTCAGTATATTGCACTGGAGTCATTAAGCAGCACTCCCTCCCTGAAATCAGTCTCCACTGCTGCAGGGGGAAGAGAAAAAGAAGCTCAGGGAGTAGAAAAGGGAACCTGCCTCAAGACAGTGGCTCAGCCATGCGAGCACTGAGCAGTCAGTCTACTACTCACCTGCGGAGCCCCTCTTCATGGGCAGATCCTACCCAGGGCCAGCTCTGGTGACTCTAGGACATTGATATACGTGTGCATCTGATCAGACACACTTGCAGGGAACCTTGGAGAAATGTTGAAACTGGGCAGTAGGCTCCCGGCATCCTGGAGATTAAATTTCTGAAATCCCTTCAGTTATCGGGTTCATGTGTCTACCTCATAGTTACTTTGCAACTAAATCGTTTATGTAAAAGTCAGAAATTCCAGATTTTGGTCTTAACTCTATTGCTGATTCCTTTGGACTAACACTTAACTATGCCAGGCTTATAAAAAGAAGTACACATTGTGATTTTAAAAGTACCTTCCATTGCTAATAGCTAAAGTTCACCTTACCGACTCTATCTGCAAAATAGAAGTGAGGAGCACATCTCTCCTTGGACATGGATGTGAAAACAAGTGAATTCATTTTTCTCTAAGTGCCTTGAGCTATAAACTCAAAATCAGAGTCCTTGGAACTCATCCTTCAAGAAGATTCATGATAGAATACTACAGAGCTTTTAAAGAAATGGTGGACATCCTTTGGAATGGGGAAAAAAGAGAAAAATTATATAGATAATAATACCACCAACTTGCATAATTCTTTACGTGTTTTCAAAGCCTGTTCACTCTTCCTAATCATCTGGTTTAAGGCTACTCTCTCAGCCTACCTTAGACAGATGACATGTTAAACTCTTATGGAATTCTTCTGTCTTCACTGTCAACCTACTACATGATTGGTGCTCTCAATATATGTTTGCTGACTGGATGAATAAATGAATTAATAAGTGAGTAACTTAAAGGCTTCAAATAACACATAGTCAACTGTGTTTACCTGGCTCTCACTGGTGCCAAGCACAGTAATGGTTGGAGACAGGTTTTGGTAGATAATGTTGGCCATGTAGGGTGTGTCATCAGGTTTTATTGGTAGTTCTGCTGTCTTGCTGTAGCAAAGGGAACTAAAAGAACCAGCTTGAGAGAGTCATCCAAGAGGGTTGTTGTCCAGATTAGCAACCACAGAGCCCCTAGAACAGGGGTGGGCAAACTTTTTGACTCGAGGGCCACAATGGGTTCTTAAACTGGACCGGAGGGCCGGAACAAAAGCATGGATGGAGTGTTTGTGTGAACTAATATAAATTCAAAGTAAACATCATTACATAAAAGGGTACGGTCTTTTTTTTTTTTTTTAGTTTTATTCATTTCAAACGGGCCGGATCCAGCCCGCGGGCCGTAGTTTGCCCACGGCTGCCCTAGAAGATCACAGGGTAGGTTGCTTAGCTCCTGATCTCAGGGTAGTGCCTTTGATACAAAATCTAACTCTCACTATAGTAGGATGAACAATGAGATTGAAGTTAGATCCACATCTCATCACATTCTAAATTCCTTCATTGTCAATTATTGTTATTCTAGTTAGATAGCCTTGAACTCTTAAATCTCAGCTTCCCCCTTTGACAACTACATACAATAATGCCTAAATAGGCTATTGTGAAGATTATATTAAATATTATCTGTATAATACTAAACCAGAGCTAAGGCCCTGACAGAAACGGTTTCTGGTACCATCACCATTATTATCACCACAACCATCACCCCCATCTCAGGGACTGGGGGCATTTCCAGTTATGTAAAACAGTGATAGTAATATGCCTACTCCCTAAAGTCATTTTAGGATTCGAAGTACAACATTTGAAAAGGGCCTTTCACTGTGCCAGGCACATTAGTAGAGGAATAGTAAATACCAGCTCCTTTCTTTTATGTCTTCTTACTTTTCTGCTTCAGTTGAGGGCAGTGTGTATTATTGCTCTTTTGTGAAGTGGCCCAGTATCTTTGAAGGATGCTCAAAAGCTGCAGCAGGCAGTGGCTTAGCTGGTTGAGGAGTGGGTAGTGGGGTAGTGTGGAGGAGAAAGAAGAATGAGCAGCACTCAGAGATGACAGATAGACCATTTCCTGCCAAACCTGAGTATACCAGAGGCTCTGATTTCTGAAGCTATTGTCAAGTTTCTCCCTATTCCTGAAGATATCCTAGTAAGTCCCGAAGGAACACTACTATTTGTGTAAATCACTCAATACAACCTAATTAGCTCCTTATAATGCAGAAGACACTTATGATCTCAAATTCAAACAATTGGAAGGCAAAAGGTGTTTATTCATGGTGGCGAACAGTGATAATTGGTGATGAGCTGGATAGCTCTGAGGTACCATAAATTCTCAAAGAGCCTTCTGAATCCTCAAAGGGAGTCAAGTTATTCTTAGGATGACTTTAAAGTTCATAAAAAGTAATATATTATAGGAATGAATACATTATTTATATGGTTAATGTTATCATTTATCCTTCAAAAACCAGAATGTCAAGTTTGAAATGGCGAGAAATTCGCAGCTAACAAAAGTATCCAATTAATTCAAGCCTGTTCTTTGCCAGTGACTTAAGTTGAGAGTTGTATTTGATTTGCTTAATTTTTTAAACCTTCTGACATGTGACCCAGGTAGAGAGACCTACCATCCTGGTTTTCCGGAGATTGTTCCTGCTTTAGCATGGGAAGTTCCATGTCCAGGGAGAGTCTTAGTCCCGAGGAATTTGGATAGTTGGTTACACTCCTTGAAGCACCTTGTAAACCCCCTGTAAGGAAAATACAATGTTTTAGCCAAAACTTGACTGTCAACACACAAAGATTCTCTAATTCAGTGGGTCTTCAAACTTAGATTTTGTTGACAAGTAAAATTTTTACAGAAAAGGGAAGGAGCAAAATATTATGTAGCCAACTCATAGCATCAAATTTCATCTTCATCATTTTATATAAGCTAGGAAATTCCCAAGCCAAAAAAAGTAGAAAGGAGTGAATGAAAGTTTTATGTTCTCAGTATCTAGCGCAGTATGGGGCATAGAGAAGGTCACATATCTATATGTTGCATAGATATATAGGGCATAAATTGCTTTTACTAAAATACATATTGTAGTGTCCTTATTTTCCTAATCGAACCATGGATTAGCAAAAACTATTGAGAGCATTGTTTGGGAACTAATGGTTGAAGCCAAGTCTGTGGACTACAGGATTTTTTGGTAGAAATTTTCATTGTAAATGATGATGATGGCATTGTGATGTCTACCTCAGTAAGAGGTTCACTTTAGTGGGTATAGTCAGTCTTTCATGATATAATCACCCCCTGGAGAGAGATAAGACTAAGTTTCTGGGCCTTTAAATCAGAGAATGAGATTCAGCCAACTTCCTTTTAGACTTCAACGGCCACCATCTGGAAATCCATCTTTGCTGATATCTATGTGAATAGATTTCATCACATTTGGCAGGAATTAGCCAGCCATCCTTGTTTTCTTAAGTTTTGGGCAGTGGTTTTGTATGCCCTAAGCCTCCTTACTTTCTTTTGTTCTGATTCATTCACCTATAAATTGTGGTCAAAAACCTTGACCAGTTGATGATAAGTACAAATTTTACAGCTTCTCTAAGTCTAGAATTTCCCATGCAACCTTTTCAAACCATAGTTGGTATTCCAAATCATTTATTATTTTATCATAACCCATTAATAAACAATTTCACTGATAAATCTTACTTAGCATTTGTTTTATTGACATCATAGGAACTGTAAATATGCATCATAAAGGGCTATACAAGCTACAAAATGGAACCCATTTGACTCTATTTCAGAGAGTCTTACAATCTCAATTTTGTGTGCTCTTTTAAATAATAAATCAACTTTTTCCCCTCTGCAAGATCTGAGCACATTTCTTACTTTAGCTTCTGGTGTCATAACCCAGAGTCCAGCTGTTTGACCCTGGAGCTTCTGTGAGCTTGCTGGGGTGAGGCAACATCTGTAAATGATTTGAAAATCATTCTGACTTAGAAGGAGGATTGCCATTTTAGATTCAATGCATCAAAAGTAGATTTCCTTATTTATGCTCTCATAGTTAAGTACTTTAAAAAGCATTTATATATTTCCAGAATTGCAAATGTACAGAATTTCCACAAATTTCTCTATCATTCTTTATATATTTATATCCCGAAGTATGTGGTTTATACATCTAAATGTTTGCTGAAAATCTAGCTTTGTTGGGCAGATAGAGGTTCCCATAAAAGCTGCAAAAGGGTGCTTTACAAAATTAGATAATGTGCCCAGCCAGAATAGCTCAATGGTTGAGCATCAACCTATGAACCAGTAGGTTACAATTTGATTCCAGGTCAGGGCACACACCCGGGTTGTGGGCTTGATCCCCAGTGGGTGGTGTGCAGGAGGTAGCCAATCAATGATTCTCTATCATGATTGATATTTCTATCTCTATCCCTTTCTCTTCCTCTCTGAAATTAATCAAAGATATATTTAAAAAAATTAGATACTGTATTTGCAAGTGGTTTAGAAAATGTGACATAACATGCTATGCAAATGTGGGTTTCTTTCTTTTTTTTTCTATTTTTAGGAAACAAAAGAACTTGTATGCATATATGCATCATCCATGGACACAGACAATAGGGTGGTGAAGGCCTGGGGTGGGTGGTGGGGGTGGGTTAGAGGAGGTCAATTGGGGGAAAAGAGGGATATATATATATAATACTTTCAACAATAAAGATTAAAAAAATAAATAAAATATAATAAAAAGAAATGAATAGCTCATCTCCCATAGAAATTATATTGGCGGAAGTCTTCTCAGAAGTCATCCGATCCTCAATAGGAGGCAGCATGATGTATTGGAAATCATATATTATTTGGAGGTTGACCTTCGTTTATATTTGGATCTGCTTCATTTTAACTAGGGTACTGTACAAGTATGTCACCCCTTCTGAAACTCAGTTTTATCATCTGTAAAGTGGGACTAGTAAAACTTTATTTCACAGGGCTTTTGAGAGTTAAATAAGAAGCATACCAAGTATTTGAATAAAAAAGTTCTCCTTTCAGATGACATCTGAACACACAGATACGTTATCTCTGTTAATACATTGGTTCTAGTGGTAAGTGTTTAGATCTCTTAACTTAAATCACCTACACAAGTCTTGGTTAACTCGTGTCAAACACTATGTATATAGTGCTTGGTATATTCAGGCTCTCTGTATAAAAAAGTCTGGAGCATAATTCAGATTCAGAAAGTGTTAATGTCCTGTTACACTGTGGCAAAAACAAAGTTTACCTGTAGAAAAAATTCTAATAGTCTGAGATACATAAGTGATGAAAATGAAATAAACACTTTATTCTAGTTTTATGGGCACTATTAGTGCTATAATTGAATCTGCAATCACTAACAGTTTTCTCCTTTATTTAGACTTCTTGAATCAGATCACTGATTTTTAAGTCAGTCTCAATTTTAAAGAACTCTTCCCTTCCCACTCACTTTCAATCTCACCCACTCATATGTTCACCTTCTTTCATTTAATTACTTTAGACCCTGGACATTATCAGTCCCTTTTTGAGAGCTCCGGGATGGGATAGTTTTAACTTTTATCATTATCAGTCCCCATCTCCTCACTGCCACATTTATTTCCTTGGGAGGAAAAGGACATGGGCACCTAGTTGTCAAAGAAGCCATGGCCCAGGTTCCTCAGTTTGTGTCTCTGGACAGGGTTTTAATCACCTAGGCTCCAGTTCTCAGCACTGAAAGCTTTAAGAGTACTGCCGAAATGGTAGATTAGCCACATTTAACAAAACAGAAAGTTTTCATTGTGTCAGAAAAAGCCTTATTGATCTTGTCCAGGCATTGACTCCAAGGCCTTTTAACAAGCCATTCTGTCTAGACTTACAGGCTAGATCCCTCAGTGCTAACAAAGGAGGAACTGGGCTGTCTCCTGCTGGGGGAGGCCAAAAGGAGGGGCACAAATTCAGGTTTCTCAGTGGGGATTTTCTTAAAGACCTAGGTAGATTTTATTCTGCTGTGGAGGAAAAGGGTTGGCAGGCTTGTGGAGATGTACTGTGACCCACCCTGGACTCCAGCCTTGTTTGACTCTCAGCATTTGCTATGGAGCTATCACATACACGGCAACTCATGAAGGTGTCTCCTCTATTGCTCAGCTTCCATTAGCATCTCTTCCCTTTGCCCTGAGGAAGCCAGGCTGAACTCTCTGATGCCCAGTCCCTGGGCTGTGGGTCTCTAGGAGTAGGGAAAGCAGCCAGTGAGCAGGAGGACTTTAGAGTCACTGTGATCAATTCAACTGCATTTCACTTCAATTCCACAAGTTTTTATTTAACACATTTTGGGGTACGTGGAAGATTTTGAAAAGGTATGAAAATTGCTGCTCAAAGCATATGGTTGAGGAGTTGACATCGATTCCTCAATCATATATAAAATAACCTGAGTATCATTCAAGACGATTAGGCATTTATCAGAATGATTTTTAGAGATAACTTTTTTAAAGTATAGACTATATTCAAGTGTGAAAAGTCTAGACCCTATAGTAGAGGATATTATAAACAATATCTATCACCCAGATTGAACAAATTTTACTATTTTGCCATTTTTGCTTTATATCCTTGTATAAAGACTTAGTTTTATGAATACCCCCCTCGTTCCATTTCTTCTCTTCCTCCCCAGAAGTAAGAGCTACCTGAAATTGTTGGGTAGATTTCCTCTATATGTTTTTCAATTCTTGTTACATATGACTAGAGCTGTAATATATAATGATTACTGGTCACTGTGTGTGTGTATAAATTAGTGGAGGTAAAATTTATTGCCCACCCACAGTTTATACTCACTATTTTCTATATATTTTGGACTGAATGAAGGAAATATTAGGTGAAAATCTGTAACACCTGAACTTCCCTGTTTGTCACCTAAATGAAGCATGGTGGTGTCTAGACCTCCTTTCCTCTCAGCACCAGGAATCATTTGAGCTCCTAACATATCTATAGGAGGTTCCACATAACACCAAATAGTTTTGTTCTCTCTGGATGCCTACAGATGGGTAGTTTCACCAATAAGATAATTTAGATAAAGACTTACTGAGGCAGGAGGTAGATTAGATTATCATCCAAGGTATTTTCTGATGTTAATGGTTATAATTTGTTATGGAGGATTCTTCTTTTCGTCTTGGACAAAAGAGTGATTTTACAGATGTAAATATTATAAGAGTGCAATTGGGTTTAAAAATTCATATTTATTACTTCTAAATATCTAAATAGCTGTGTGAGTTTTCTGGAATTCTGTGACCCTTTCATGACTTTTATATTCATTTCTGAACAGTATGTGTGGGTACAGTGAGCATCTATGTTAGGTATCAGTTAGGGTCAGTATATATGCCACTGTTAAAAAACACACAACATTTCAGATAATCTGGTTCCTGCGCTAGAATTGCTGGGATATTTTCATTATTATTAATTTTTTTGTGTATCAAAGTTATCATCCTCTATCTGCCCCTTCCCACCTCTGTGTATCTAGTAATTTGTCCTCACCAAGTCCATAGAATATAGTCTCACAATGAGGCATTTGGTACTCTAGTATAATTGCCTTACTTATTGTATAACTTGATAAAAGAAGCAGTATAAGAAAATGTACATTATTCTTTTTGAAATGGGCCAAAGGTGGAAGAATATGTAGGTTTGTGTATATGTGCATTTTCTGTATTTTTTTAAATTAAAAAATGTCAAAACACAAATCTAAAACTTATCTCCAGGAAGGTGATCCTGGTTAAATTCCTCACCATGCTAATGACCCATATGCTAGTGTAACTTCAAGAAATGTGTATTAGTAAACACTGTGGTACAGAGATGATTTTATTAAATTGATATAATCAATATATTTACTCATGTAGTTCTAGATGTGTCATTTGTATACCAATCAGAGTGAAAGCGCTCCAAGGACTGGCTATCTGAAGTGACAGCCATAGCATTCTGAATCACTTGAAGAACAGACACAAGAGTCAGATTGGTGGTCAGGTCTCAGGATACAAACATCAGTTCTATTGCTGGTAGAGCTGGATCAGATAATATGGCTTTCATCTGCTGTCAAATTTGGCTTCCTTGTAATTTTCCTCCTGACATAAATTCAGCCATAGGCAGAACTAGAAAACCACATGCCTCTTCTGCCGAGGCAGAGCTTACTCTTATAGGTTTTACTACATGGGGGAGCCTACAAGAGAACTCACTATCCTTGTAGCAAGGGAAGATCTGAAGGAGAGAGAAAGGCAGGGCACACGGGAATAGTAAGCACCTAATTAAGAAAAGTGGACCCCTGGTCTCAGATTCTTACTATATCCCCAAGGAGATGAGTCATTTCTCCTCTCATTGGAGATATTAAATGAGAAAAAGAGAGAAGGTGGAAATGTTACTCCAAAACTATTGCCTCTGGAGAGTGGGCATGGTGCGGGGGGCGGGGGGGGGGGTGTTCTCATGGAGTCATGGGGATAGGGAAATGGGGTTCCCTCTATAAGATAGAGTGCATTGTGTGTGTTTAATGCTTGTTTGGTTGACCGATCCACAATTAAAATGAGAAGCTGATAGTGAAAGAAACATAATTACAGTGACTCATATGGATCTGGTGGTTAAGAAAAAATAAAATGGATAGCATATCACATAAATTATTATAAGCGGGCAGGCAGGCATATGCAGCACTATTGCCTCAGGCCCTGGTTTTTTAGTAATATGTATTCTACCTTGGAAATGTCTTCTGGTTCCTTCTTCACATCTCTAGGCATTTGTCTGTCTACTGAATGCCTGATACAACACAAATATAATTGTGTCCTTCATGAGCTGAAGTTCTCCTCTGCTGTTTCCCCTGTCCCAGTGCCTCAAGAACATGGCCTATGAGTCCCCAGTCTGCATCTTGAGCCTGCACTCATGCCTACTCTAGCCACATTGAACTTCTCACCATCCCTGAACACCCCATGATTTTCTAATGTCCACCCCAGTAAATATGCTATTTCTTCTAACTAAAATTCATTCCTCCTTTGTGTGGTGTACTCATACTTCAAGATACAATTTAAGCTTGACCTCTCTAACACCATGGTCAGTTACTTTTTTCTTCTGTGTGCCTATATCACTTATTAAACATTCACTATACTGAGTTGTAATTACTTGTTTATGTGTATATTCTCAACCACAACAACAATAGCAGATAACGTGTCTGTGGCCGAGAACTGGGCCATGAACTTCTGATTCATGTTTCACAGCAACTCTATGAAATATGCTCTATGGTTATTCCCATTTTGTAGATGAGGCAACTAAGGGTTAGAGAAGTTAAATAATAAGCTCAAGTTCCATTAGGTGAATTCCAGAGCTAGCTGTCAAATTCAGGTCTGTTCAATTCAAAGCTTTTTTCATTGCATTCCATGTCATCAAGTCTGTAGTCCCACTACACTCTGAGCTTCAGATGGGTGCCCTGTGAGTCCACATCAGAGTCTGGCACTTAGTAGGCCTTCATGATTATTTTGGGGTAACTTTACAGTTTCCTTCTTCAGTAAAGTGTAGGCTAATTATTCCTATTTGACAAGGTTGTTGTAAGCTTAAATGCATTCAGCACAGTACACATCACCTGGTGCACAGTGGCACCTGCACATACTTATTCCTTAAATGAATGACCAGAAAATTTAACGTTTTAACGTTTATTGTAATGCAATTGAGAGCAATGCAGTCTTCAGGATGCCATTAACTTTCTAGTGATTTCAGTGAAGCGTGATTTTCTAGGCCATTCTTTTGTGGACTGAGGCAGCTTCTCTCACCAGGATCCTGGCTGTTTATTTTCCAAGTGACAACTTGATTTACTATTTTCCTTCTCATCACTTTCAAGAAGCATCTGCAGGCTAGTGAGTGACCCAGGCAGTGTGGAAAAGTCCATTTATTTATCTGCTGCATCTTTCCTATGGAGAGGCTCTGAGGACCAGGGCTAGAAATGGCCTCAGGGGGTCAGATTTCCCAAGTGTTTTCTTTTGCAGCGCAGGATCCCTCATAGGGACACAGTTTGCTATCTGCTGGTGCTCTCTGCTTTAAACATATCTGTGTGAGGGAATGTGGCAGGTAAAGGAGTGATCATGTCCTTGGGGAATAGCTCTGCAGTTTCATCTATCCAGGTGCTTTGTTTGGCCCTAAAATACAGTGTTAGGGAGATGGGGCAGGAAGAACCAAGAGTGCAGTCACTTGTATAGTCTTTTACCTTTCTTACCCAATCAATGTGTTCCTCCCCGAATTCTAGCAGGTAATGTCATCAGGTGATGTACAGTAGAATTCATTTTAGTAAAATGATTTCTGCTTCTCCCTCATTTTTACAAATATGATCATCTCACAGCTCAGCAGCTAACAGGTGTCTGCCCACAGCTTTTAAGAGGCCCATAGAGGTGGGAGTTCTTGTTCCAGATGTTGGATTTTCAGCAGATTCTTAGCATGGAAAGAAAACAGAACTTTGCAAGAACAAACTCATATTTGCTTTAGCTTTTTTCTTTGCCAGCCAACTACCACATTGCTGGCTTAACTCAAAGCACTTTTCAGAATGGAGTGGACATGCAACCCCCTAACCCCACCCTGGAATGAGCAGGACAATTGTGGAACTGTGGACATCTGCTTTGTGTACCCCATGCCTTGGGCTCAGTGCTTTCTTCATCATCATCAGGCTTCTTTGCCTGGGAAGCAGTGGCCAGAAGGATTGAGTGATACATCATCAGTTCACAACTTGAGAACCTGAAAGCTCTCATCGCAACTAGTGGAGGAGGGACAGTGCTTTTCCTGCTGAGTTCTGTGGATCAGAGGAAAGGAGTTGACAAGCCAGCTCCAGGGCCCTTGGCCACTGCTTTCTCTGGAAGAGAGGGTGGCAGCAGCCCATTTAATTTTGTGCCTCATTGACTCCAGGGTGGGCCGGGCCGGGACAGGATGGCGAGCCAGGGTTATCTTTGTGTCAGTGCAGACTAAAGTACCGTGCTACTGTGTGGAGGCCAATTGAAGGACAAAGGACTCAAAGATGAGGGCAGTGTTGCCAAGGTCTCAGAGATGCGTCCTCTGGAAGCTGGCTCCCACTCCCTTTTGGGGGCACCGCAGATGTTCTGCTAGGGCCAGTG
This sequence comes from Myotis lucifugus, assembly GCF_000147115.1. NCBI lineage: Eukaryota > Metazoa > Chordata > Mammalia > Chiroptera > Vespertilionidae > Myotis > Myotis lucifugus. Next base: position 1,615,673 of record NW_005871082.1, read on the forward strand.
GGACAGCCCCAGAGGCCTAAGCATTTTAATAGGCTCTTCCAAGTGGTACTTAAACATTCCATTTCTAAGGCTCTCTGATGGAGGTGGGGAGTGTGATCCTCTCAGTATGACTCAGCCCATTCCCTGATCCCCTGCTTAGGCTCCTGCTGCCTGGGTGGGCTCTGACCTCTTGTCAGTGGTTTCTCCTCTTGACACAATGAACTTTATACAGTTCCAGGACACCATATATAGGGGCCTATGCACCTACTCCTAAGGATTTGTGTTCCTCTCATGGTGGTGGTGGGACTAAGAATCAAGGAATGAGGATTAGAGGGCTGAGGTTTGGAACTGGCCAAAGTGTTTCCTACTGCCTTGTATAAACTATCTAAACCCTGTGTGCCTCCACTTCCTTACATTGACATCATCATAGCAAAGTGACCTCACAGAGTATTGAGAGAACACAAATCATGATTAAGGAAGCATTTGGGCAGGAGATTTGACTTTGAATGGTGGGAACACTGTTGCAATATACAGATCTTGTAACATATAAATCCACACAAGAAACCTTTATGTTCATATTAACCAATGTCACTCCAATCAATTTAATTAATTGTCAGTGCTTTCTTCATCATCATCAGGGCTCTGTGCCTTCCATTTTCTCTTTTGTCCAGTTTACTATCAATGTGATCTTCTAAAAATACATATGGGACTTTCAATTTTCTTAGTAAATTTATGTAGTGTTTCCTCATATCCTTCAGAATAAAGTCCAGATTTTTTATCTTAAAGCCCAAGATAGCAACCTATCAGGAACCACAGGCCTGACGAAACAGTGATATGCATTTCTCCACAATTCTTAGATTGCGTAGTGAAAAATCATTATAGGGAATATTTTAATCTGTTTTGGAATTTCTCAGAGAAAAAGAGTTATTATATAAATTACCAGTTGGGTGTTTTTTGGGGGGAAGAAAATGGAAAATAGAATTGAGTAAATGCTTGTTAATGCTATAGATACACTGAGTGGCCAGATTATTATGACCACCTGACGTTTGTAGGCAAATTAGTTATAATTTCACACTGAAGTTGCTAGAGGGCCAGACCATTATAAATAGGGAAGCAGGTTGTTTACCACGACAGTAGAAGTGATTTTTTTCTGAAGATATGGGTAAACAACGTGATTTAACAGCCTTTGAACGTGGGATATATATACTGAGTGACCAGATTATTATGACCACCTGACGTTTGTAGGCAAATTAGCCGTACACTGCATCTTATGGGATATGGAAGCCGAAGGCTTGTTCCAACACCTTTGCTGTCTGCAGTTACCAAGATAAAATGTTTCCAATTAACACAGGAACACAAGGATTGGACAGTCGAGTATTGGAAAAAAGTCATGTGGTCTGATGAATCACATTTCCAGTTACATCATGCAGATGGCAGAGTGAGAATTTGGCAGAAACAGCATGAAAACATGCACCTCACATGCATGAGTACAACCCTTTAAGCTGGTGGGGGCAATGTTATGGTTTGGGGCATGTTTTCCTGGCATGATTTGGGCCCTTTAATTCGTATGAAACAACGTCTGAATAGCACAACATACCTAAGTATTGTTGCTGATCAAGTTCATCCTATCATGTTGATGGCGTATCCCAATGGAGGTGGCTTCTTCCAACAAGACAATGCGCCATGCCATGGTGCTCATATTGTGCAGGAGTGGTTTCAAGAACATGAGGGAGACTTTACCTTGCTTAGGTGGCCCCCACAATCACCAGATCTCAATCCAATTGAGCATTTGTGGGACTAAGTTAGAAGAACCATCAGGCAGCTGGTTCCACAACCATCAAATCTCACAGAACTGGACAGTGATGTTCATCAGGCATGGTGTCAGATTCCTCATATCACCTTTCAACATCTTGTGGAGTCAATGCCAAGAAGAATCGCCACAGTGTTGAAGGTAAAAGGTGGCCCAACGAAGTACTGATGGGGTGGTCATAATAATCTGGCCACTCAGTGTATAAACCAGTACTGGAATTAACAAGCCATTTGAAAGTTCAGGACTTTACATATCTTATACATCTGATTTCAAATTTTGAGTTATACATGTCTAGATTGCATCTAATGTTTAATCAATTGGACACTTACAAATAATGGGTAAATGATTTGTTGTCATACAGAGTTGAGCTCTGCTTTTCATGCAGTGAGAATAATATTTCATTTTAGCACTTATGCAATTGATTGCAAATTTTGGAATGATGTAATTTAAATGGATCTAAACAGACCATTAGCCACATCCATGCTTACCCTCTTGCCAAGCTGTAGCTTTATGCTAAGCTGTTGTGTACTGTGTTACATAATCCCCTGCATTCATTTTTCTACCTATTTAGCTCAGATGCATACAAGGTGACTGCATTGTCTCTTTAACCTCCTTCCCAGTGTAAACACCAAGTATAGAAACACAGATTTTGGGCAGTATTACATTTTTCTAATGGAGTGTTTGGAGAATTGAATGGGCTTAGAAATAATGGGTTTGCCACTGTTTGGTTTTATACCTTTTAGTTATGTTCACTGTCAGCTTAGTATGGTTTTCAAGGTGATAAGAAAGCAAGTGCTCTAACCTTAGCTACTGGAAGGAAATTAAGACAGATTGAGATTTTAGGAGAATAGGTCAGTTGTGAGAGTGTTCAAAGGAACAATTTCTTCAAGATCCTCACTCTTTCTTCTCCCACCAGGCCCCTTATTGGCTCTTGTAAAGAGTGGGTCATGAACTGCCAATGCCTCTCTTCCCCATATCAATCGGGACAGCATGCTATGAATTTAAAATGATATAATTTTGCTTATCTAGAATATGATTCACAGAGTAGCTTTTAGTTGCCTATTGTTTGTTGACAAGTGGAGGGAGGTGCCCAGGGTCTGGGGTGCCTTGATGGCCTCCTCCTATGTAAGAAAGAGGTAAACTGGGAAAATTTATAATTGAGTGGGGAGATTGGGAAGGTTTAAACTGCTGCAGCAGTTTTTATTAGATACTTGCAAAAGAATGCACTCTGCTACCTTTGGTTAATTTGCATTGAGATTTGCATAAATATACATGTTTTTTATATAGACCCTTTTCTCACATTGGTTTTATTTCTTGTTTATTAATTGTGATATTCTTTTCTCTAAAATGATGTCATTTTTCCTCAATGGCATTCCACATAAGACAAGTTCTTTTGTTTTAAACACACCCAGATTCCAGGGGAGGAAGGACACATGTCTTTTGTTGAAAGAGTGTAATTTACATAGGGTGGGGTAAGTAGGTTTTTGGCTCCATTTATGCAAGCTGTGGGACAGTTTGTAAGTCAGTACACAGTTCCATGAAATTATTCATGTTCCTCGAGAAGTAGAGTAGGAAGAACATGTGGTATATCTAGAGTGATGGGCGAAAGGAAAAGTAGCAGATATTTAGAGAAAATCCAGACACATTAGAAATCCAAAATAATAATGTCTTAGGTAACTCACTTATTCCTAGTCGCCAGTCTCTTCCTTAATCAAACAAGGGTATTAAATTGGGCAATCGCTAACATCCCTTATAGCAGCGGTTCTCAACCTGTGGGTTGCGACCCCTTTGGCGGTCAAACGACCCTTTCGCAGGGGTCGCCTAAGACCATCCTGCATATCAGATATTTACATTACGATTCATAACAGTAGCAACATTACAGTTATGAAGTAGCAACGAAAATATATTTACATTACGATTCATAACAGTAGCAACATTACAGTTATGAAGTAGCAACGAAAATAATTTTATGGTTTGGTCACAACATGAGGAATTGTATTTAAAGGGCCAGAAGGTTGAGAACCACTGTCTTATAGCTCTAAAACTTATTCTTACAGACTCCCTGGTCGAATTATATGAAACATATTAAGTACCATGTAGCACATTAAATAATATCTCAGTGCCTTGCTGTTCTGTGTCAAGCCTTCCCCGTTAAAGGGCACATGATTAATTTAAGGTTCTCTTTAAAGGCCTCCTTTCCTTGCTCATTTATATTTTCAGTAACTTAAATGTTTATAGAAAATCCCCATTAATATGCCACGTGTAGTGCCAAGGACAGGCATAGTGGTTGGCTCTGTGCACATTTGTGTCTGTAGGAAGAGAGCATAGAGAGCATAGTGGTGATGACTTCATTTGATTTACCACCTTCTACTCTGTGATAGTCACTCTAGGGCTACCAAACAAGGGCTTGTCCAGCTGCATTTTAACAGAGCCATTTCTTCAGAAATAAGAGGAGAGATTGTGACAATAGACAAAGTACTTAGGGCATTGGTTAGATCTATTTCAAACATGCCAATAGTGTCAAATTTCTACTCTACAAATTTTGGGGGCTATTTTGGTAAAATACATCAGGCATAGGTTCTGTGTTGAGTAGTAGTTGCTCCTTATAGTATACTAGAGGCACCATTCACGAAGATTCGTGCAAAAATGGGCCTTCCTTCCCCTGGCTGCTGGCACCACCTTTGCTCCAGCCTGGAGCCACCTTTCTGCCTTTGTTCTGGCCCTGAGCCACTTTCTGCCTTCCCACACTTCCCAGAGGCCCGGAGCAGCTGGGGCAGTGCAGAACACCGCTGGCCGCTCCGTGCCTGTGTATGCAAATCAGCCCGTCATCTTTGTTGGGTTAATTTGCATACTCACTCCTGATTGGCTGGTGGGTGTCACAAAGGTACAGTCAATTTGCATCTTTCTCTTTTATTAGTGTAGATGTGTAAGTTTATAAGTGGACAGATCCCTTTTGCTTATACCAGTGTGGGTGTGCAAACAGAAATATGCAGGTAGACACATGTCACTGAGGCCACCAGGAACATACAGGACAAACTTCATCTCTTCTTTAACTCTCTGGAGTATGAAGTTGAGGCTCATGTTTTAATGTTATCATGATACTATGATTAATTTAATAGTATGTAGTGGGTGGTCCTTTCTCCACATTATAAGAGTGACTGACTCCTTTATAGCTCTTATCTCATGATGAGAAAATACTCATTTCATTTAAGTGACTGACCAAGGGCTGTGATGGTTGATAAGGATCTGAGTTGAGGTAGAATTGGCTTTGGTTGATAAGGCTGAAGTGTAATTCTAGAAGGGAAAATAGAATTCTCTCAACCTTATTTTGTGGCCCCCACTCTTTAAAGGGAAACTGTATTGTTGCTCATTTCTTCTCATTAATGAGGTGCTTTTGGTAGCTTTAAACAAACCCTGATAGGAAGCTGGCCACTCTAAGTGAGGCTGTTGGGCAGGGTAGGAGGACAAATGGAAGTCTATGTGTGGTGTGTTGAAATTATACATCAAAGCAACAAATCCTATAAAATAAAAGCCTAATATGCTAAGTGTATGGTCATCCGGTTAGCTGTTCAAACAATCAAAGAGTAATATGCTAATGATATGCTAAGGCCACTCAACCGCTTCCTATGATGTGCACTGACCAGGGTGCAGATAGTCAACTGTTTGGCCAGTTGCTATGACATGTACTGACCACTAGGGGGAAGATGCTCCAACCAGTAGGTGAGCTTGCTGCTTGGGTCCAGCCAATCGGGACTGAGCAAGATGGGCTGGACAGTCCCTGGAGCCCTCCCATGGTCCTTCCCCTGCTGGCCAACCTTGCATCCCTCCCTGGCCCTGATTGTGCACTGGTGGGGTCCCTCTGCCTGGCCTACACCCTCTCGCAATCCAGGACTTCTCAGGGGATGTTGGAGAGTGGGTTTCAGCCCCATCCCACAGGCCAGGGCGAGGGACCCACTGGTGCCTGAGTTCATGTACCATGCATCTAGTGATTAAATAAAATACTAGGTGTACCAGTTAATAATGCAGATTTTTTTCCAACAGATCAAGTTACACATATGTTGATATATATGCAATTTGATACGTATGTTATTTTGTTGTATTGACAGCAAGCTTCAAAACTTCATATGTCAAATTTGCTGAAGGTGTTAACATCATATTTTTATACTTAAAAATGTCAAATTTCATGACAAAAAAAGAGCATTTGTGGGAAGTTTTAATTCATTACTTTATTTTGAAGAAAAGTGCTGCTGAATACTTTGGAAAGCTTATGGTGAACATGCTCCATGTCAAGATACTTTTGAACGCTGATTTAAATGCTTTAAAAGTGATGATTTCGATGTGAAAGACAAAGAACGTCCAGATCAACTGAAAAAGTTTGAAGACTAACAATTACAAGCATTATTGGATGAAGATGCATGTCAAACTCAAAAACAATTTGCAGGAAGATTAAATCTTGCTCAGCAAACAATTTCCAATCATTTACAAGCAATGGGAAAGATTTTAAAGGAAGGAAAATGGGTGCCACATCAACTGAACGAAAGACAAATGAAAAACCGAAAAGTCATCAGTAAAATGTTGCTTCAATGGCACGACAGAAAGTCATTTTTGCATTGAATTGTGACTGGCAATGAAAAGTGGATTTATTTTGAGAATCCCAAACACACAAAATCATGAGTTGATCTAGGTCAACTGTCAACATTGACTGCAAGGCCAAATCACTTCGGAAAGAAAACAATGCTCTGCATTTGGTGGGATCAGGAAGACAATGCTCTGTGTCTGATGGTGTAGTATGAGCTTCTAAAACCAGGTGAAACTGTTAATACTGATTGCTACTGACAACAAATAATCAATTTGAACCATGCTTTGATCATGAAATGACCAGAATGTTCTAGAAGACATGGCAATGTAATTTTGCTTCATGATAATGCATCATCACACACTTCAAAACCAGTTAAAGACACGTTAAAAGACGTACAAAAAAGTGGAAAATTTGGTCTCTGAATGGTTTGTCTCAAAACAAGAAAAGTTCTATTGGTACGATATCTAAAGATGGAGGAAATGTGTAGGTAGTGATGGACATTATTTTGAATAAAGCACTTTTGATGTTTTTCTTGAAATTATCATGTTTTCTTTGATTACAAAATCTGCACTATTACCCGGCACACCTAGTACACTTCCATCCTCTTACCTTGAAAAATGTACCTTTGAAACTACCTTCATAAGCCAGGTTCACATTGTAGAAGTTTTGGATTCCTCGGAGTTCTGTACTGAGAAATGCTAGCACAGGGAGAACCAGCCCTTCTGGTCCTCAGCCTGTGTCCTGTCCCCATTTCTTCCCACCTTTTGTTCCATCCTATATCACAATAGGTCTGGTATTAATGTACATGGATGCCCCAGCTTATGTGGCCAAACTCTGTGAAAGCCTTATAAATAGTCCCCCATGGCTGCCCTCAGAGCTTGAGGTATCCACATTGACAACAAGATTTTCCATCAGACAATAGATCCAGGGGAGAGGCCTACACAAGCCCAGGAAACAGACTCGGGGCTTTGGAGTAGGGAATTACAGGATCCCAGTGTCTGGAATATGGTTTTGAAGGAGAGTATGGCTCCAGTGGAATTCCATCTTGACCTAGTGGACACCTAGTGCTATGGGGAGAGATGGTATGACAGGGCCATTTAAAACAGGAGACCCCTAGAGCAGAGGTCTCTTGGAGTCTAAGGACGATATTACTGTCTTGTCATAGCATATTACCAAATTTCATTCTGTTCCCTTTTCCTCATGTGCTTGATCACCTTCTCAAGTACAACCTCCTATTTAACAACCCAGTCATGTTCCACTGGGCTGAGGACTCTACCATGAAAACTAATGTTAAGTGGGTTATTGATGGATCCGAATCAGAGCCAAATCTTTCAGGCTATTTGATTTTTAGTTTTTGGTCAATAAAAGTTACCTAGAGCTAAAAAACCCTTTGTCAGAACTGTTAATTATACATTCTAAACCAGCTCGTGTCTCCAAGCCTTTAAAAGCTACCATTGAAACAAAAGTGATGTAAACCTTACTTTATTATTTTGCATGGAAATTTCCCTTTAGTTTTTTTCTGAGAGAATTTGAAGGAAAGGCAGCCAGCTATCCTGCACTGGTGTGCTGGTTTCCACCCTTGAATATAGAACTTCTCTGAACTTTCCTCCTCTCCTGGTTTTTCTGGTACTTAGATATAAGTCTTCTGGGAAGAGTTGGAGGGAGCATAGTATTGGGGTCAGCCATAGAGGGGGTGTTCTCTTCGGTATTTTTAGAAATCTATCCGACTCATGCCAGTCAATATTTGATTGACTGCTTTCCTCCTTTCCTTCCTGCAGCTCGAGAGGAGAATGTGGCCACTTTCCGAGGCTCAGAGTACCTGTGCTACGACCTGTCTCAGAACCCGATCCAGAGCAGCAGTGATGAAATCACCCTCTCCTTTAAGACCTGGCAGCGGAATGGGCTCATCCTGCACACGGGAAAGTCGGCTGATTATGTCAACCTGGCTCTGAAGGATGGCGCGGTCTCCTTGGTCATTAACCTGGGGTCCGGGGCCTTCGAGGCCATCGTGGAGCCAGTGAATGGAAAATTCAATGACAACGCCTGGCATGATGTCAAAGTGACACGCAACCTCCGGCAGGTAATGCTGAGGGGAGAGAGTGCCTTGAGGCTCCTCTTAGGTAGTCAGGGAGGAAGTGTGTGAAACAGGTGATAGATGAAGTGGAGAGGGGTATAGAGATAGGTTTGCATCTATCAAAGTCTAACTTTCTCCCAGTTTTTGCAATTTCACAAGGACAATTATTAAAATGTGCTTCTTCCCGTACTTCAATTCTCCATTTGTGCCTGTTATTTTAGAAAAAATTCAATTGTGTAGATAATAAAACTTATAAGTACTTTCATTCCTTTTTTTCTGCATTCCTTTTAATCATTTTCTTAATTACACATTTGAATCTCATTATATTACTGTTAAATTCAATTAGAAACAGCGTTGTTTTTGCAGTGTGGTAGGTTTTCCTCATTCTTTGAATCTATGTTTTTCTTTTTAATTAAGTTAGTCATTGCCATGCTGCCGTACTTTTAATTCCCTCTAGAAAAAGTCTTCCTTTTTCTCTTCCTTTTCATTTACCACCCCTCACCCAATTTGATTTTTGCAGTTGTGATGTTAACCTCTAGCCTTGGAATGAATTAGCTGGAACCTTTCTGAATTCCTCTGTTTCTCTGTTCCTTGGTGCGGTGGTCCCACTTTATTGCCCATGTCTCTACCTCTAAGACTCTTCAATTGATTTGGAGGCCTGGAAGGTGGAAGGACCCAAATAAAAAAGTCAACTTTGGAGCAGCCTTTCCTGGTTCTCTCCGTGCTTGGGAAGTCCCATCGCTTGCCGATGCTAAGCAGGCAACTCCGTCAGGTGACAACACTCTCTGAGAGCCTCAGCCCAGTGAAATCGGTTCAATTTCATAACCAATAACAACCATGATAACACCTAACCAGCCCACTTCAGTTCAAAAAAGCTTTTCCTGTAAAAGTGGATATCTGTGCTGAGACTGTCTTTTCCAGGTTGTTATTTTCACTTGGTTTTTCTTCTGGTGAAGTTGTCATTCAACCCAGTTGGACAGCATCCATCCTCTCTTAATCAGAAAACATTATGCAAATTTCTGGAAAGTGCTTATCAAATTTTCTTCTGCGATATGATTGATGTTATGCCTTCTAATGTAAACATGAAAGCAGAAGACCTGACAGGTGTTTGCATATGTTTTTTGTTTGATAAAAGTGTAACTTCTTAATAATGCTAAATAAACGGAGAAGGCTCACACGCATTGGAAACACAAAATATACGAAACACCAATTTCCATATTGAAGTATGTCAAGAAAGCCACCTGGTTGGGAGATTCTACTCTCTCTGTGGTGAAATCGCCAAAAAAACCCCACAAGGCTTAGATTCCCCAGTCATCTTAATGCACATGGATTGAACATTTTTTTTAAATCCTCACCTGAGGATATATTTATTGATTTTAGAGCAGTGGTTTTCAACCTTCCTAATGCTGCAACCCTTTAATACAGTTCCTCATGTTGTGGTGACCCCCAACCATAAAATTATTTCCATTGCTACTTCATAACTATAATTTTGCTACTGTTATGAATTGTGATGTAAATATCTGATATGCAGGATGTATTTTCATTGTTACAAATTGAACATAATTAAAGCATAGTGATTAATCACAAAAACAATATGTAATTATATATGCATTTTCCGATGGTCTTAGGCAACCCCTGTGAAAGGGTCATTTGACCCCCAAAGGGGTCTCGACCCACAGGTTGAGAACCACTGTTTTAGAGAGATGAAGGTAGAAAGAGAGAGAAATCATTGTGTGAGAGAAACATCAATCAGTTGCCTCCCTTACGCACCCTAACTGGGGATGAAACCCATAACCTAGGTATGTGCCCTGACCAGGAATTGAACCAGCAACCTTTTGGTGCATGGGATGGCACTCCAACCAACTAAGCCTCTTGGCCAGAGCTGAATTAAACATTCTTGAATTACTGTTCTATGTTTTTTTTTTCTCCAAGGCCAAAGAATCCTATTGCTGATGTTTTTCTTTGTCATCCCCATCTATACTTACTCAAAAGAGACCTCAACTGTCAAGAGAGCCCAAGACAAATGTCCATTTGCTAACGTATAAGGGCTTGACATATTTGAGTTGCAGACTCTAGACCAGTGGTTGGCAAACTGTGGCTTGGCAAACTGCGGCTCGTGAGCCACATGCGGCTCTTTGGCCCCTTGAGTGTGGTTCTTCCACAAAATACCTACTTCTGCGCATGGGCCATGAAGTTTCAATCGCACTGTACATGCACACCAGCACATGGTATTTTGTGGTATTTTGTGAAAGAGCCACACTCAAGGGGCCAAAGAGCCACATGTGGCTCGCGAGCCGCAGTTTGCAGACCATGGCTCTAGACCAAGTGAAATATGACCTTTTGCCAGTTTTGACTGGCAGGGTCATTGTAACACCCTTGAGACATTAATCAGTGGAGGGAAAACTTTTCATGTAGTGGGAAGCATATTTGGGTTGTGGTTCTACCAACCAATCTATTTCTCTAACTCTCTCCTACCCCCCAGAATACCTTGCCATTCTAGCAATGATTTCAATTAGCCAGAGAAAGACTCACTTTTATTTATACTAAAAACACTTCCAAAAGAGAATTGGGCCCCAATTCAGTCCTTTATACTGAGAGGGGGATAAACCAAACTGTAAGTCAGATATTGGTTTTTCTGTTTAATCAGCAAGCAGAGGGTTTCTTTTCCAAGTTCTAAGACCCAACTCCACTCTGTGCCCTTGGACAAGCCATTTAACCTTTCCACACCACCGTTTCCGTTTGTGAAATGGTGATTACAATCCTCCCCAGTCATGTGTGGAGGCTCAATATGCAAAGTACCATATGTTCCAGAAGGATTATGAGCTCATCTGTGGTCTGGGTGCTAGACTCGCTGTGACATGCACACGATTTACAAGCCAAGTGCTCTGTCACGAAGGTGACTGTGTATGTCACCAAGCATGCAGCTAAGCAGAGCTCTCAGTTTTAGAGGAGGCTACAGAGGCCCTAGAGCTTTGGGGGATTTTGGAAAAGGGAGTATGAACCTCATAGAGAAAGTGCACCAATGATTGGACCTCACTGACTTTTTTTGCATCCAGATGCAATTTATTGAAAGAGGGAAATCTCAGAGGAGTGGAGTTGATTTTGTAAATGCAATCCTTTCAGCACTGAATCATATAATAATAGTATTTTTCCTACTAAAAATACATTTAAAACATATTTTTGAGTTCTTTGGGATACATTTGTAGGGGTGGGAAGCCCCTTTCTATTTCAATGAAACTGTAAAATTGCTTCATAAATATTTAATAACAAGCTTATGGCAGTTTCATCTACTTTTTGGTAAGATTGAATGTCTTCTGTGGCCAATATTTATTTGAGGAAAGCTTACTTAGAGCTCATTACCAAATGGAGCAGAACTTTCCTTATTTCTTCCTTCATGGTCATCTCCTCATGGCTCTGCCTTTGAGCCAAGTCAGGGCCATGGCCAGGTACTTTATTGGGGGTTCTGATTAAAGGAAGGAGAGGGGAAAACCCATTCTAAACCATAACTGGGATTGAGGACCATGGTAGTCAGGTATTTCTGTGCGATTTTTTGGTTTTGCTTTGTGTTTTGGGTTCACAACCTTGTCTGAGTCCACGGTCATGGCTATCACATGAATTAACTTACCTCTATATGCCACTCTTGCCAAACCACAAACACAAAACTGGGGTTACCAGTCTTCCAGCCTTCCAGACTCCCAGCTCTGGGTGTGTTGGCAATTTAGCATTTGAAAACAGAAAAGGGGAGACTAATCACAGGGCCTCTGTTCTCTTGTTTAACCTAGTCCTCTTTGCTATCCACACAAGAAATTGCTTAAAATGCTTAAAAACGTGAAAAGCATTCTTAAAGAGGAATGGGGAATGATTCCAACAGGAAGCATTCTGGAAAAGTAAGCAAACAACCAAAAACTTCATTGGGGAATAGAGAAGACTCCAACTATTTTGATGAATTCTAACCACACAGTTATTCTAAACTGAGAGGAAAAGAAAGAGGAGAATGTTCCCCCCCTACTGCACAAATCTATACAAAATCAGCTGGTTCACAGATCTTTACATTACCTACAGAATCCTAGAGTAAGGTACATAAAGTAGCTCTCCTATGCTAGATATGACTGGTAAACATTTTAAGTTCTTTTCGTTCTAAGAGAAAGTCATGATTGTCTATGCATGTAGTCAGGGTCAAATGTGAAAATAAAATCCCCAACTTATTGTTATTTCTGCTCTATCTATCTACATGTGGAATGATAAACTTTGGTGTCTTTGGGGACAGGAGGAATGTGTATTGCTAAAGGGTGGGAAGGAAAAGGGGGTGGTGATCTTTCAGAAGAGCCCTTGGAAAGTAAGTATGATGCTAATTCTAACTGCGGTTAGGTCTGATCTGAGGCATTTGGAAGAAGTGGGGAGTTAAACATGACTGCAACTCCTTTCCTGGCTATGCCCGGGGTGCCAGGTTTTCCACAGAGTCCTGGTCTCATTGTCTTCCCCACTCTCTTTTTCTGTGTTGGGTGCCTTTTTTTTGAAAAACTAACACAAGATCATTCATGCAATGTGTCATTTTACTAACCGACTAATGTACTAACACCCTAACGACTCATCTTTGTTTTTTAGTTTTTTTAATTAACAGTCGTTCTGTTCACAATTTTTAATTTCCTCTCTTCCCCCTTTTCCGCAAAGCACTCAGGCATCGGACACGCTATGGTAAACAAACTACATTGTCTGGTAGATATCATTCTTATTGTCTCTTTTTTTGGGTTTGCCGTGTGTTGCCCTCTTTTCCTCCCCCAACCCCTCTTTAATCCTCTTTAGACTTGTTTCTTCTCTTTTAAAATTTTTGTTGAATTAAATGCAAGTTTTTCCTTTCTCTTAAAAAAATAAATAAAGGAAGAGGATGTACCTGTCCTGCAAATGATACTTGGAAGAGTTTGGTTGGAACGGTTTCTCCAGTTAGTAATTTTTTCCCCAAAAAAAATTTTGTAAGGAAAGTTTCTCCATTTAGCTAAATTTGTTTTGTTTTCTTATTTTACAACTTTGAAGCCACAGACTAGGGACAACAAGATTTATGTTAAGGACTTTCCTAATCTCTGTGTCTTGCTATCCCTCACTCTTTCTCCTTTCTTTTACTATCCCCATTCCTTAACCCCTGCTTTCTCTCCCTAGTGTGTGGCCACGGCTGCCACGAGTGATCTGGGGAGGAAATTGCTCTGCTTCCTGTGTTCTTCTTTTCCCTTCTTTCACCTTATTCCCCACCATGGCCCAAGGGAACTCCACCAATTATGTTCTCTGTCCACACTCTGCATGGCATGCTTCTGTCTCGTGAGCTTCCCATTGGCATCAGAATTTGTCCCATCATTTTCCTCCTCATTACTAACAACCTATCAAATTATCCACCAAGTACACTTTCTTCTCTGTCTCTCCTTTTTTTTGTCTCCACTTTTTTATTTTACTCTCATCCTTCATATATTTGGGGGTTGGGTTTGGACTTTTTCTTTTCTTTTTTTTTTTTAGTGAGGGAGGTGGTAGGCAGGGGAAAGATGACCCTTTAGTTTTGAGTGTTTATTTTTTTTTCACATTCATCTTGTGTTTTCATTGGTGCAGTGCATGTGATGGTGAAGTGGATTCTGATTCTTTCCTTTAGTTCTCCTCACCCTTTCCCTCTTCCATCCCCTTTTTCTTCTGCCTTCTCTCTTGGCTCCAGATAATTTTTGCATGGGTGTGTCAGTGTATGGCGTGTGCACGCTCTGAGGTCCTGTCTCTTCTCTCTGCCCTCTGCTCCTTTCATGGATGTTGGGTGTATGGGTGCTCTTTCTTCTCTATGGGCATTATTATTATTGTTTTGGTTATTATGCATCATCATTCATGTATTTTTGTTAGAGTTGCTTCTTTGGTTGGGTCATTTCTTCTCTTGGTGGTGGTGATGGCAGCGAAGGGAGGGCAGGGGTTGGCATCCTGGGGATGTCCATGGCATGTACTAGTATCATCCATGACACATCACCATCGAGACCTTTCTTCTTCCCTCCCAGGATGCATGTTTGTCAGCGTGGTGTGAGTTCAAAAAGAAACAAATAAAAGAGAAAAGAAAAAGAAAAGAAAAAAGGAAAATAATCATCAATAACCAAAGACCAACCCCCTAACAAACCCATCGTCAAATGTCTCCTTTGCTGTTTTTCACTACCACCATAATTAACAATCATTAAAAATTAAATCATCATTTTAACAATGAACTGAGACAAGTGGCGTCGTCTGAGGACAGTTCCATTTTCTAGCCTGACTGAGTAAAGAGTGCAATGAGTAGAGCAAATTGCTCAGCGTGGCAGTTCCGACACACCCTCCTAGGAGTCTGCAGGGGAATGCCGCAGGCGTGGGCCACAGGGAAGGCAGACCAGAAAATGGAACTTGGCTGCACATCCCAAAATAAAACCAAATTAGAAAGAATACCTCACCAAAATCTTAATGAAAGTGAAGCCACAGGTGGGGGAAGCCATCGGATTTTGATAGGACTATAAGGTCATTGTTGGGATTTTGTTTTTGCCCCTATGTCCCTCCACCAGGTGACAATCTCTGTGGATGGCATCCTTACCACGACAGGCTACACTCAAGAGGACTACACCATGCTGGGCTCGGATGACTTCTTCTATGTGGGAGGAAGCCCAAGTACCGCTGACTTGCCAGGCTCACCCGTCAGCAACAACTTCATGGGCTGCCTTAAAGAGGTAAAGTTCAAACACTCCTTTTAATGCACTGACTGTTCAGTGACTGGCTCTGTAGGTGGTAGCAGAAGAGACCTTGGACTTGAAGTACAGCCCTTGGTTTTGGTCAGAGCTTAAGTTGTTTTCATGACTTTGGGTTCACCACTAAAGTGCTCTGTTTTGTTTTGACATTTAACTAATGGGGGACCTTATTTCTCAGGTAGCTGTGCTTTATAAATAAAATAAAATAACACAGGTGAAAGGACTTTGAAATCATTAGGAACTAGTTTACTAATGAAATCATTAGTAAAGTTTGATTCTGTACTTTTGACGTGGCACATAGGGAAAGCTCTAAGAGTGGCCAATTTGTGGTTGTGTGTCTTGTCTAAAACATTTGTATTATTTTACCTTGTCCAAACTTGGTGTTCCCAAGAGTCTCATTATTTGAGATGAAAGAAAATTCACAGAATGTAACATTAAGGCCCAGACGGCTTGCTTTTCCCTTTTTCCCCCCTCTTTCCCTGGAAGCTAGCAGCTGTGAGAAAGCAGTGGACATTGCCATTACTCATTTATGCTATTGTAGCTGATGTGTTGAGACCTCTGTCTGAGAGCAAAGGAACAACAGTCAAATGTATGTTCAATCACTAAGGTCAATTGTTGAGGTAAAAAAGAATCAGACTTGATTTGGTAGAATTCTTCCAGAACACTGTGTCCTCAGAGCAGTCTACTGTACATTTTTGTTTAATCTAAGCTAAGCTTTATTGCCTAAGATATCTATATCATATCCCTGGGGAAAGTTTTTGCAAAGCTAACAGTGTGCTTTCTTATAGATGAAGATTTCTATGACAGGTTATGACCCTCCTCTCAGGACACAGGTTTTATGCGTGTTATGGCTATTTGATATTTGTTGAATATCAGTCATACATGAGATGGCATTGCTCATGTACTCATCCACACGACTCAACTCTGAGCCAGGTACTGACAGGAGTTGTGCCTGTCATGCCTTATATAAAATAGGCACATAACAAGTATTTATTGAATTGATAAATTTGTAAGATACTCATTTGGTGCCTTTTTTGTGCTGTAACTAGTCTTTTTACAAGCCACGGTCTCTGTACTCAAAGCCTTTATAATGTATGAAGGGAGATGGGATTGGTAAGTTAACAGTTATAGTTCAAAACACTGTGTGTTCAGAGCCACCTACTAAATGTTTTAACTGAGTAGAGGAAACAGATATGTTTTAGGTAGGAATCAGTTTTAGAGAAAAATTGATGTTTGAGCTGGGCATTGCTGCAATAAATGATGTTTGGCTTGAGAGGAAGGGGTAGTAAGGAGAAACTGGACAAAGGAGGAAAACATCCAATTATAGCTCTGTATTGTTCTTGGTCTGAAGGACAAATTACAGAAGGGAACCCAAAGAGTGTTTCCTCTTTCTGTTGTATGTTACCTAGACTTCTGTTAACTGTAGGGACTCTACTGGTCATTCCTGATGGATTGTAGTAGACAGAATACTCCTTCCATGAGATTTACTCCCATGTGGATAGAATGAAGGTATAAACTACTCAGTGTCTAATGAACTCGGAAAGGCTCTTAAACACTGTTAATCACACTATATTGGAATTGCACTCTCATCAGAAATAGATAGGAACATTCTGTTACCACATATGTGGCTCAGGAATGAATGAGGCATTGATTGCAGTGGAGAACTCATCCATTTTTGTAGGGAAACAGCCCTGAGCAGGAATTTCTCCTGGACAGCATCTAGGGGTGGTCTCTAACACCAGTCTTTTTCTGATTGTATTGAAACGGCTCTCAAGCACATATTTTGAGACAAAGGAGAAATTTCCCAAATTTTTCCATCAGAAAGGGTCCAACATTTTGAAACAACACTCATAAGAACTTGAAAGTTTCTTTAATGATTTTATGCATGCAGAATCTAAGGAAAACAAAATCTCCCTTCTCTCTCTCACTGCCTAGGTCAAGAGCAGACAGCTTTAAAAGTCACTTCAAAGCTTAAAAATTAAAGGCAGCTCTGAAAAAGTGTCATTAACAGTAATTAGCAATCAAAGTATACCCATACCTTAGCTAGCAATATAATTCTACACTTAAATCCAGATCAAGTCAGAAAAAGTCCAAAACATTAGGGGAAATGGTAGGCACAAGAGAACTTTATTAATTTTTGTTCCATCTCTCTGTTACATGTTAAGTATGCTAGTCTTTCTAAGGGACTTGAGAGGCTTTCTTATTTACCTCAGAGTTTTAAACAGATACCTTTGAGTATACTGTAGTCCTGGAACATTCTTTCTCTCCATTTAATCATTACACTTCACTTTTCTGTGGGCAGGTCTGGTAAATTCTTCTCTTGTTCTTGATATTTCTCTTTGACAACTTAGTAACAGCCAAAGCTTCCAGCTACACTAGGACTTTGCTCCTTGATAAATCCCACTTACCCACATTAGCCATCTGCCTTTAGAATAGTTTCCAATTACTTCACAATTTTTTCTTCTCTCCCCTATCCCTGTCTTCCTTTTTACTAGTATGTCTTCTCTTGCCATTTGTGGCTCTGAGTTGCCTTAGGCTGAGGTAGATGCTTTTGTATGTCATTTTCTTCAAAATAGGGACATTGTAAAGGGACTTTGGGATTTTTGATACAAATCATGGTTACTTTGCGTGCAGTACAAAATAGGTTTTATCTTTGGAACTGCAGTGTCTTCCCATCTGAATGTTTCATTCTGGTTACACTGCGACTGCACCTGTGTGAACACCACCTCTGTTGGTACCACTGTCGAAACCACAACAGAGAGGGTCCAAGTTATCATCAAACTGTTCTGGTTCTCCACACAGCCTGGCTATCAATATAAGACTTGTATCCAGTTAAATGTCACAAAATCAGTATGTCATTCCTCTTCATGTTTTCACAGGTCTGTTTTATTTTTGTTCTTGTTGTGTTCCCAGCTCCTTGGGGGCTCTCAATAAATACAGGGGTGGGAAAAAGTAGGTTAATAATAATAATAACAATAATTCATAAATAATAAAAGAATAAACTCATGTACTCACAGCTGTAAACCTACATTAACTGACTGAAAAGAGGCATTCTCTGGTGCAGTGGGGCTGCTGAGTAGAAGGACATAACATATCTTGGGGTTCAGGAAACTCTGTGGAGGAAACAATGCCCAAGGGGGGGGCTTAAAGATGAGCAGAAGTGAACAGGGAAGAATGGAGGGAGTGGTGGCTCAGGATGAATGGGCAGCATGAGCAAAGGTCTGAAAACAGGACCCATCATGGTGTCTGGGTGAGAAACATACAGCTTGCTAATTTCAGGCACAGAGTATAAGATTAGGAGTTCTAAAAATGTAGCTATCAAGTAAGAATGGGCCAGGTCATAGAGAGCTTGATGTTATGCTATACTCTCGAGCTTTATTTTCTAGGCAATGGGGAGCCATTGGGAATCTTAGTAGAATGACAACTTCAGATAGGCATCTTGCCCATGAGGCTGTAATTCCTTGATGACTGATTCTCATCCATCTATTCCTTTCTCCTGATGTATGTTTTTGTCCTATGAGGTTGAAGAGCAGGATTGAAAGGGTGGTCCATTGGCTTTAGTATTGAGGAGGGAAAGTGACTCTGAATCTTAAAATGTCTATAGAAAAGTGCTTCCTTCTGACTCCCATTTCAGTTTCCAAGGACCCTCCCTGTCAAGACATACAGTTCTTCTTTCCTCTGTCCTTGGTATTACTGAGCTATTGTTGGATAAAGCACAGTGCAGTGAAGGAAAGCCGAGTCAAGACCAAGTTGCAGGAATTTCCAGGTCCAGGGAGCTGACTCAAGCTCATCACAGTATCCTCCTATTTTGGAATTTTCTGTATTGTTTGATTTGGGTCTTCCTACACCATCCCCCTTTCATCTCAATATGTTACTTCTCCCCTGATATGTTGGTTCTTCATTTTCCTATAGAGAAGCTCATGAGCCGCTGAGACCTCTGGGACAGACATGTATGTTTCACCTCTCTTTTCTCAGAGCATCTCTGATGGAGAGGAAGGAAAAACACAGGAACTGGAGAGTGGAACACATATTTAAAGGAAAAAGGATTGGGTAGAACATCATTGTGACCATTACATTCCACATCCCTTTGTGATTATTAGCCATTTAAACGCAAATGGAATTTTATAGCCAGAGATAGTCTCTGAACAGATGATTAATGGCTTAATCTGTAATAACTTTACATTTTATAGAACCCTGTTAGGAGTCCACATCTGGTGAGCCAAGCTATTTAAGGCTGTGTTAATTCTGTTAATTGCTATACTTTTGCTGGAATTGTTGGCACCTGCGGGCTTTGGGATAATGTGGCTTTTTGTTGCTTTTTATTTTTTAATATACTCAGTTTATTTTACCCTCACTGTCTTTTTCTGATCTCTTTTATGCTATCAGTTCATTTATTTTTATTTATTTTTTTTGAGTGCGTGTATTCTCCTCTTGCTTCTTCACTTTTTTGCTTCTGATACCTTTTCCCTCCCTACTCTTATTTCCCAACCTCTTTGTTTCCCAAACATTTGTTTTGGTATCCTTCCTGATTTCTCAGGTGGTGGAAAATATCTCTTTTTATAATCAGGTAAATTTAGGTATGGCATTGGTCCTAAAGATTTCCTTTTTCCCATTATTGAGACTACTGTGGGGCCCCACAGCGAGCAAAATTCAAGTAAGCATTTCAGAGTCAGCATGGAAGATAGAAGACATTTGGCTTAAGAAGCACAAGTCCAGGGTTTGACTCTGGCCTAGACATATTTGTTATCAGCTGTAAGACTAACAGAAAATCACTTGACTGCTCTTCACCTCAGTTTTTTAATCAGATAATAATACCTACTTTAGCATTTTTATGTCAGGAGCAAATGGGATAAAAAAAGAGGAGGTGCTTTATAAACTGTAAAGCACTGTGCAAATGCTATTGATATAATTTGTGTTGCTAGGTTATTGATCAGATCTAGCCAAGGAACCACTTAGTGCTCTTTGTAGTTTCTGCAATTGAAAACTGCAGAAATTTAGGAGAGTCCAATGTAGTTAAAAAAAAAAGAGCCACTGACTTGAACCTGGCTGCCACCTTCATTTCTGATGCTAATTGGTAAAGCATCCGACCCCTTTGGGGTATCCATAACCTGATCTGTAAAATGAGGACAGTGGTCACTGAAACAATAAATGCACGTGCCTGCAGAGAACTTCTAGGGTAGGAAAAACAAGTTGCTGCTTATTAAATTTTGTATTGCAAGGTAGAGTTTATTTTCCTGCTATTAGGAAGATATGTAGAAAAACAATGTGTGGGCTTGGAGGGAAAGTGTCTCAAGAGAATGAAAGAACCAATACAAGAAGGAGACCAAGAGGGACAAAATTCCAACAAAGTAGAAGGAAGCGGCAATGTGAATCAGAGGCTGGGAAATAGAAGGAGGTGGCAGAGGAAGAAAAGAAAGGAGAGAACCTGTGTCTCAGGAGCTGCTTCCTGGGTTGACCATAGACACTGTCATTTTTGTGGGTTAAAAAAAGAAAGGTCAAATATTGGCAATATGACATGATTCGGTTTAGAATGAAATTTTCATGAAGAAGATAAATTGGATCTTCTGGGAAAAAGGTTACCTTCTGGATTACAAGGAACTGAAATGGGCAGGAGAGAGAGTGGCACGCTGTCACAGAGGAAAAGAAAAGAACCCTGAGCTACTGGGGTTGTGTGATGGACGGGAGGCTTATTTCATAGACAGGCACAGTGTGAGTGCTTAGCCCAGGGGGACTATAAAAAAGTGGTATGTACCTAAAGAATAGATCAGGAGGGCTAAAGCCTCCAGGATATTTATTACTATGACAAACAGAAAGATGGTTTTCAGTTAACGCCACAATACAAATGCCAAAGAATGGCTGCGGTTCATTATAGTTGATAGGCTGTTGATAGAGAAGTAGACGCATGGATGTACTTTTTCTTTAGAGACCTGGTCTTTATTTCCCCTTTTCTGGATAAATTTTCTTGATTTTTATTTCCCTGGTCCTCCAAAAAAATAGTGCAATGGGACTGACTCCCCTCCCGGCTTCCATGGTGAGCATGTGAGCACTAAGTCAATTAGGGACTTTCATTTACCTGGCCATGGTTATTTTGCACATAGGTGGGTACCTCACCCAATTGGGATCAGTGGCATACAAGCTCAGAACTTTTTTGCTGATGTGTTGTAGGGAGGCAGTTTTCCTTCCTTTCGGCTAGAACTTGGGTGGTATGTAACTGAGCTTTGGAGTGCCTTCTTGCTACCACATAGAGACCAAAAATGAAGCCAGAATGGAATAACAGAGCCAAAAGATGGATAGAAATTAGATCCTAGTGACATTTTTAAAGC
Organism: Myotis lucifugus; assembly: GCF_000147115.1. NCBI lineage: Eukaryota > Metazoa > Chordata > Mammalia > Chiroptera > Vespertilionidae > Myotis > Myotis lucifugus. The sequence goes on from NW_005871082.1 coordinate 1,637,163, forward strand.
CCTGGATGAAACATTCTTCAAATTAGACTACCCCTGGCTTTCTAACAATGATTGAATAAATCATTTATTTTATCCAAACTAGATGAGTTGAATTTTCTGTCATTTGCAACATAGAGCCCTAAATCATGTAAAAGAATTTCTTCTTGACAAGAAAATAGGTCCTTGAATAGGTAGAAAAAGATAGGACGTTTAATATCAGAAGACACCTAATTGCTCTGCATTAATTCAAGTTTCTTGGTTTGGATGAATGACATCACAGGATACAGAAAAAATTTACAAATAAAATTTTAAAATTATGTTGGTGCTATTTTTAGAAATGGTAGAGAATATAGGAGGTTCCTAAATATCAAAGATTGAAAAAGTGTAGATAATGCAAGCTATGGGATATAAGCTTCATTAGAATCTGGGAAATATTTTGGAGTACGTTGTTATCAGACAAAGGTTAGCTGACGTATTGATAGCTTACAACATGTTTAGAGCTGAGATAAAGATAAAGAGGATCATGAGTCTAACATAAAAATTGTTGACTGGTGGATCTAGGCATGTATGAGCCCATAGAAAAGAGTGATTAATAGAACTACAGCTATTCACTGAGAACACTAAAAATAAGCCACGTTATTTCAGCCAAGTTCACATATTCCTTCAGTAGTATTACTAATAATTCAGCAAAGTATTATAGATCTAGCATAGCTAAATATCAGCAAGGTTTTTGGCAATACATTTTGTGATATCCCTATCAACAAGATGGAGAAAAGGAGATTGGATATAAGAGTTGTTCAATAAAGGAGTAACTGTTTAAATATACCAGTGAGTCCTTCTGAATGGGTCTACATTTACCTGTATGATCAGGTGGAGGTCACAATGCTTCATCTTATTCAAAATTTATATTAGGGACTTGAAGGAAGGTAAGAGAGCTTGGCCATCAACTCTGTGAGTGGCAGGGAGTTGGGAATGATAGAAATATGTGTTTACATGATCTGAGGTTCAATTAATGGAGGTATGATCTATAAAACAAAGGTGATGTTAGTTTTATAGAATCATTTATTGACTACAAGAACAGCCTCTGAAGCCTAGCTCTACTCCCATTTGCTATGGAAGGCTGGGAAAGTTGCTTAACCCTCTCTGTGCCTCACTTTGCTTATTTATTTCATGAGAAGAATAATGATACCTACTTCATAGAGTTATTATGAATATTAACTGAGATAATAAGTGTAAAACCTTTAGAATGCAGCTTGCTATGTAGAAAATACTTGGTAAATTGTATTTATCATCATCATCACTGTGTGCTGATGTGGTTACTGGAGGTGTTTTTATTCCATTGTGTATGATAAGCTTTTAAAAGTTAGCTGACATATTGATAGATTACAACATGTTTAGAGTTGAGGTATAACAAAAATAAAGAGGATCATGAGTCTAATATAAAATTGTTGACTGGTGGATCCAAGGATGTTTAACCTGAGGAAGAAAAGATGCCTGAGCCCAGGGGTTGAGACTTGTCTTCATACATTAATGACTGTCCTCTGGAAGCAGGATTAAATGTGGTTCATCTGTCTTTAAGAAGAACTAAAGCAAACACGTGGAACTGAAATACTTACTACCAGAAGACATTTCAATGAGAGCTGTCCAAAGCTACCTTCAAAGTAATGCATTCTCTATTATTCAAGGCACCTATGCAGAGTCTGGGCAACCACCTTGTTGAGGTTGTTGAGGAGATTATATCATCAAGTGAGTAGATGGTCTTTATTTTCTAGTTTTCTATAGCTCTACAGTGAATTAGCCTTCTGAAAACAAATAATGAAACTGATTGATAAGGCCAAGTTCATTGTGTTGAAGACTTTCCTGATTAATCTCCAAACCAGTTAACTATGCAAGTCCCATTGAGACTCATAGAGTTGCCCTTGTGGTAGGATTTGAGTTTCCCAGTCACTGCCATCACCTATTACTCATTTACAATTATTTCTCTTTCCCCAGACCTTCACTGGCATCATCTCCAAAACCGTTCTAACTGCAGCAATTATAAACATAATAGCAACAATAAAGACCAAAAATTATTGAGCACTTAACAATGTAAGTGCATGCAAAGTGTATATGTACATGGTGCTAAGTGCTTCATTCCTATCCCCTAATTTAATTCCCACAACAAATTTATGAATTTTTAAAGAGAGTGAGTGTCGTGCCCAAAGTCACACAGTTAGCAACAATTGGAGTTGAGATGTAAATACTGTTGCCATCTCCACCTACTGAATCAAAAGACTTGGTAAAGATGAAAAGAAAGTAAGCACCTCAGAAAAAGGTTGGTGAGACTGTGGTCAAACCCACTCTTGAAAATGGTCTCTCACTGTCATTGGAGTCTCCACTTTATAGGAGAGGCAGTTTATTCAGGCAAAAATGTCCTGCTGGGAGATTGGATCCCATGACCTATTTCTTTCACCTTTTCATTGATTGTTCTGAGAGGAAGTTAGTTTTTGCTTGATTTCCCACTTTGGGCAAATTGATATTGCTCCACCTGTTAATGGAAGAATGATTTTCATTATGGAACCTGGGTGGGAAGTAGCTCCTCTTGGTATAAATTCCAAGTAGTGGCATGTCTCAAGTTGCACAGCACAGGTGTACTTTTGTTCCACCCCAATATTTTCTGTGAAGTTGGAGCTATTTGCCTCAAATACCACCAGAAAGCCAGAAAGAGGAGGCTTATTATGAATTGTCAGTCTGATTCTTGGAGTCAGTTAATTAGGTTTGCAATTTTTTTTCCCTCTTCAGGATAAATTCAGTGGAACACATTGCTTTCTAAAAATGTCACTTATTTACAGCAAATGTAATCTACCACAACATTCCCACTGAGACAAAATCTCTTGTGTCTTCAAGTGCCTCAAAGGAGACCCCAAAAAGGAGCCCTTGTGCACATATACCTACAGGGATAAAGTAATCATTGAGCTAATTAATTAGCTAATGTATTTTGAAATTGCTTTGCAAATGCAGAAATGACTGTTCCATTAGTGTTCTGAGGCTATTGTAACCTGATGCTCTGTTCCCCATGTGGACAGTGTACCACAGCTAGTTTATGCATAGATGTCAAGAGAGATATAAGGACCAATTTTTCACTTCACAAATCAGTGAAGATGTAGCATAGGGCACCAACATTGCACACCAATAATCAACCAAGGAAATTCTCCTTCTTCCCTGTCCCTCATCTTCTCCCTCACCAGCAAAGATGGGCAGATGGTCTATCTCATGCATCATGGATAAAATGGAAACTATTTAGCTCATGCCTGTTAAATTCCTCTCCCTCCACTTTTAGGTTTACCCTCAAATATATGAATTGCTACCTTCTTTTACCCTGTCTTATGGGATGAGCTCTCCTCCTCCTCTTGGAGTGTAACTGCTCTTCTCTTTAGACTCTTTTGAGATTTAGCCCCTTTAAGGAGTCTTTTTCTTTTCAGATCTTCTCTTCACCCCTTTTCTGTTCCCTCAACTAGAGACATGTTCTAAATACTTTCCTTGATCCTGTCTTCTGCTGAATTTATACCCTAACTCAGTCCTTACTTTCAATGAAAAACTACATGAGGGAATCGTATATACTTCCTGTCTTCTCTCCCACTCATGGCCCCTTGTAGTTTGGCTTCAACGTTGTCTCACTTCCTCATACTTCCTCCCCGTATATAACCAGAGTGGCTATTTCATGTTATTCTAAATATAAGTTTTGAGTTTTTGCTTCTAAAATGTCTTTATTTGGCTCTACCAGCCAAGGATTTCTCCCTTTCTGCTGTCTGACACTGACCCATTCTTTCAGGACTCATCCTCATGGTTACCCACTTGACTGATCATCCCAGTTAACAAGTGGTATTTCTCACTTCCAAATTCTAAGCACATTGATATAGTATTCTGTGTATTAACTCAGACTTTGGAGGCAGACTTCCAGGTTCAAGTTTTGGTTTTGCCACTTACTATGTACTTGCCCATGGACAAGTTAGCTTTCCCATAAATCAGTTTCTTCATCTGTAAAATGAATAGCTTAATACCTACCTCATAGAGTTTTTATGAGGATCAAGTGAGATGCTGTAATACTGGCACATGGCCAATGTTCAATGAATGTTGGCTGTGATTGTTATTTATTTGTTACTTAAAATGCCCTACATTCAGTTGTTAGCTTTTCTGGTAGGCATATGGTCCCTTGGTGCAGAGGTTTCTCTACTTTCAGCAATACTAGGTATACTATAGGTTTATTAAAGGGAGTGGAAAATAATTTATATCCTTGAATTAATTTCTTGATTGACTGTAAGGAAGTTGCTGTTTCTTTACACTATAGTTTGAGACCAATTCAAATGATCTCATCTGCAAGATGAAAATAATTTCTTCTTCATAGACAGTAAAAATGAATTCTCATTCAGGGATAAATGAAATGTGTGTGTGTGTGTGTATATATGAAATCTGAATGCGGTGATTTCATAGTTTTTAAATTCCTGGTAATCAAATGGGATTGTGATACTTACCTTCTCAACAATTTTTCTTCATAGATGTTTTTAATGGAACAGTTCTGATAGGTGTTGTTGAAAATGCTAAAGGAAACAAAAGTTAGTTGTAATAGAGGATTGGCTTGATGTTCACCAATGTCCCTTTCAAACACAAAATTCTTATGAAGTTTAAAATGCTTTTGAATGTCTTACAATCCTCTAGTCACCTTTAAATGATTGATTTAATGAGCTTCTGTTATATTCCAGATATCGTGTCTGGAATACAAAGTGAACTGGGCCCAATTCCTTCCTTGGAAGACCTTATACTTCAGGGGTTGGCAATGTTTTCTGTAAAATCTCAGGTTAGTGGTTCTCAACTGGGGACAATTTTGACTTCAGGGAACATTTGCCTATGTCTGGAGACATTTTTCGGTTGTTAAAACTGGAGTGAGGGGGTGGATGAGTGGAGTAAAGGAGTAGTGAAGTGGTGGAGTATGAGTGCTTCTGGAATTTAGTGGGTAGAGGTCAAGGCTATTGCTATACACCCTACAATGCATAGGACGATTCTTCTTTGACAAAAATTATCTAGCCCCCAATCCCAATAGTGCCAAGTTTGGGAAACTCTGGACCAGATAGTAAATAGTTAATATACAGTGAAGATATGGTTTTGTGGGCCATAGGATCTGTAGTATAATACTAAACTCTGCCTTTTTAGCATTAGTGCAGGCAGAGATAATATGTTAACAAATGGTGTGTCTGTGTTCCAATAAAACTTTATTTACATAAGCAGGAAGTACATTGGATTTGGCTCAGAGGCTGTAGTTTGCTGATCCCTGCACTAGTTAAAATGGAAGACAAAATCAGATAATTGATTATAATGTATTGTAATATCTTAAGTTATATGATCTGATCCAAGTTTTTGCAGGTTTACATTGAAGCTCAAATTTTAGCACTGAGTTGCCCTAAGATATTAGAGATGGTTTCTTGAAAGAGAAAGAATATTAGCAGAACTTAAAAAAAATATTTTTAAGAGTGAGGAATTAGCTCGAGCTGGTTTAGCTCAGTGGAGAGAGCGTCAACCTGCGGACTGAAGGGTCCCAGGTTTGATTTCCGTCAAGGGCATATGCCAGGGTTTCGGGCTCAATCCCCAGTAGGGGGCATGCAGGAGGCAGCCAATTAATGATTCTCTCTCATCATTGGTGTTTCTGTCTCTTCCTCTTCCTTCCTCTATAATATATATATATATATATATATATATATATATATATATATATGTATTAAGAGTGAGGAATTAGGCCAGAGGAGCAATTTCAAGGAAAGGAAATAGCATCAGCAAAAGCATAAAAATGTGAAATAGCCTGGGGAATAAATATGAATAACAGGAAGTAGGGGTGGGGTGGTGCTGACAGTAGTAATAGTAACAGCAGCCAACATGTAATGAGTGCTTACTATATGCCAGAAACTGTTATAAGTACTTTACATATTCTAACTCATTTCATAGAAACATAACTCAATGTGGCTGGTTGATGCAATATAAGGTAGGAGATGGATGCACCAGAGCTAGGAATTAGTTCTACAGGTGGGTAAAACTAGGAATGAGAAGAGTAGGGAGGATGCAATTAGTAAGAGTTATTGGACATTGGGGTAAGGGCAGAGAAGGGTCACAAGTTTCTGGCTTAGGCAACATTAATACAATATGGAGATACTGGGGGAGAGGCAAGCTTAATGAGGAAAATGCTGTTTAGTTTTGAGGGTATTGTATGGAGGTATTAGTGTTATCTAGAGCTCAGGGTTGAGTTCACATAGGTGTCTGTAGCTGTAACCAGAATATAAGGAATATAGTGACACTGATTAAAATTAATAAAATCAGGTAAGAAAGAAAGCAAAACAAATATGACAATAGATTGAAAAAAATGAATTCTGAGAATCACTAATGTTTAAGAAAAGAGTGGATTTAAAAGGAAAAGTTGGAGAGGTAGGAATTCAGAGAAAATGGTATTGTGGAAGCAGAGAAAGAAAGTCTCCAGGTGGGTGGTGTAGTCAGCAGGGCTTAGGGCCAAAGGGAGAACCAATAAGTTGAGAGCTAAAAGTGCCATTATAGCTGAGAATTCAGAGGTAGTGGGAGATTTTGTTTTACTTTTGAACCAGAAGGACTTTGTCATTTTGAAATTCGGAGGCAAAAAAGCCAGTAGAAGTGAAGAAGCTAATGATATAAGAAACATAAATGTTGAAACAACATCCCTAGGGGGAATTCCAGACTTTAAAAAATATATTCATTAAATATAGTACAAAGGAGAAATCTTACTAAGAAATATTTTATAGACTTATATTGAGTTGCTGTAAATTTTTTAAAATGTATTTTTATGTAATCTTTCAATAATTCATGTTTTGCAGTTATACTATCCTTTCCCTAATTGATTAGCTCTATCATTAAATTTTACTGAAGTTGTGGGCTTGAGGGCCTCAACATCTATTCGCTATAATAAAATTTAAAAGCCACGGTTGTAAAACAGTGAAACTTAGGGGATATTTTTATGTGATTAGCTAATGGAATGCAAACTTCATATATTTCAAAACTAAAAGATACCAAATAATATCTAGAAGACAATGTCCATTCAGTTAAGTTCAATTCAATATAAGCCATTCATTGAATGCTTTGCATTTTTATTAACAGTGATATGACAGGATATTTTGTTCTCAAACAGCTTCCCATCTTTTCTGTTTTGTGTGTTTCTTGTACAAGGGATTTACAGCAACTAATATTGTTGATGAGAAAAGACTTATGTACACAGAACACTTGAAGAATCTGATCATGAAGAAATGTAGCAAAATGCTATTATCACATGTCAGAGTCAGTGGTACAAGCAATGTGTAGTAGTATCTTTCTGGAAGGGAGAGTCTAGCATGTATTGGTGGAGATTATCTCTATCTATCAGCTCAGTATATATGGTATTCTTCTCTAGACAGGCTTCAACTAAATTACTCTTATTTACAGAAGTGAAGGATAAATGCGAATGAGGCAGATTCAAGATATCAACATATTGTTTGCTCCTTGAGGACAAACGTTGTCTTATTTATCTCTGTATCCCTCCTGGGCCAAAGCACCATGGCTGCCATTTATTAAGTGCACAGTCAGTGCTGAAATGATTACATTTGGCCATTGCATTAGTGCAGCTGAGGCAGGTTGGGCCATGGGCTTTGTGGATGCTTTCCAAATAATGGTGCTAATGATGAAAAACATCAAGGTCCAGACAAAGTGATTTGTGAGAGCTCTATCTATGGAGGATTGGAGTGAAAATGTCCTTGTAAGAAATGAGACTAACTGTGGGATGTACTCTCAGTAGGAATTGGCCTCACTCACTGAGCTCCTCCCTCCCTTGTAATAGTACTGATTCATAAAAACACTTTTTGTGTGAATGAATGAGCCAATTCTGGTTTAAGACGGACAAACAATAAAGAAGTAGCCAATGTCTCCTCCATAGCAGTTTCTTCCAAAAGAAATTTAAGATTAAGAGAAAGCTTATATGAAAAACATAAAGTGAAATCCACAAAACTGGTTCTCACCTATCAGGGTTTATCACACTGGCGGTTTCATGAAACTAGTGTTGAGAATGACTGCTCTGTGATTTTTGCTAGCGTTTAGTCCCTGTAGGCAAAAAAGCATTTCTGAAAGAGATTTGTGAAAATTGTGGACTCTGATAACACTGCTAGTGTTCAGGTTTTTCTCTAATGAACAGCTTATCAGTAAATGTGCTCTGTGGTTAATTACCGCATTAGGGCTTATTGGCATAAAGTGTAGTAGAATGCCCATTATCCTCATGCAAATTTGGATTTACAGCATGTTAAATCCCCTGACCTGAAATCTAAGTCTCCTGTCATAAATTAACAGACCTATGTACTAGCTCTTTGGGGATTGGCAGTGACAAAGAACCCCAGGAGTGGGTTGAATGAATCAAACCTGGGTGGGTGGGACTTACTCTTTGGAATGTCTCAAAAAGGCTGGTGGAGCTAATTGTGCTACAGTCTGTTTGGCTTTTTTGTTTTGTTTTGATTTTGTTTCATTTTACAGGGTAGCCAGGCAGTCCAAGCAATGGTTCAAATTGCTGTTGATGCCAAGGGGTGTCATTTACCAGACAGCATGGGCCATTTGGAGGTTGTAGCATTCAGATGGAGATGTGTTGTGGTTCCAAGAGACCTGTCAAATGAGAGGGTGGATCCTAAGGTTTTCCAGGCAGTTTGGTTAGCCCAGGCTGCTATTACAATTATCATAGTCTGGATGGCATAAGCAATAGACATTTATTTCTCACCATTCTGGAGGATGGGAAATCAAAGATCAAGATGCCTGTATTTTTGATGTCTGGTCAGGACCTTCTTGATGGTTTGTAGACAGTCACTTTCTTGCTATGTACTCACATGATGGAAAGATAGCTAATCTCTCTAGTGTCTCTTCTTTTAAGAGTATTAATACCCTCATGATGGCTCCACCCTCATGGATCAATTATGTCCCAAAGACTCCACCTCCAAGTACCATCACACTGGGAATTACAGCTTCAACATCTGAATTTTGGTGGGGACCCAAAATTTAGTCATAGCACCAGGGAAGGCTTGGGACTCAGAGCAGGGAAGGCCCAGTCTAAACAGACCAAGGTTCATTGTTTTCTTGAGTCTTTGAAGGGGAATGGAGCACAAGGCAGTATGTACAGGAGAAGCCAGACCAATAGTAGGTATATTAACAGGGCAGAAATGAGTGTCACAAAGTGGCCACATGGTAGTCTGCTGGTCATAAGTGCTCCTGGATTTGCAGACCTAATCCTATGCTCTTAACCAGAAACTGGAGCAGAGGTGGCTCCTGGGCCTCCCATCCCTGCCAGGACTGATTCAGGAAAGATAGGAGCTCAGGGCCCTGTGGATCTCTCAAATTACACTCAGTTGTCTTGAGGTTGAAATAAGGCAGGAGCTGGTCTGACATAGTTGAAAGCCTCATTCAAATCTATTTGCTTTATAGAAGGAGATTGGTGTTTGGTGTCTAGGGACTTCAAATATTTTTGTAGGCACTGATTGATTTTTTCTACAAACAATGGGGAACTTTCTGAGCCTCGGAGCCCTGGCTAATGTACCCTTCTCCCAGCACAATGAAATTCATAATTAACAGTGAGAGACTCTCAGCATCTCCAGGATAGGAAAATCATTACTTTAGTTGTCTCTTCAAATGAATCATTAGTTCTCATAAAAGAGAATAGAGTCTTTCATGCCTAACGCATGGGTCCAGGTAATTGTGGTGAGGAATAACATTTCTTGCCACAATGTGAGTGTTTATGTGGCTGGGGCCAAATAAGTTGTGGTTTTGGTGCTGATCCATTAGTTGTGAGTGTGGTGGGTGAAAGTTCTATAATAGGTCCCAGGATAAAAGGAGCCCGGTATTTATAGATTGTGAGAAGAAAGGGAGTTGGGAAGGCAGGTGACTTGTCAGCTTTACACTAATGACTTTTATGTCTCCCAGGTCACATTCAAATGTGTTGCTTGAAGCAGGAAAAAAGTAGTTCTTTCTGTCTCATCCTAAATTCAGTATCTTGGTTGGAAGTATCCATAGGAAGCATCCCTCAACCTTCATAATTTTCCATTACAAAAGAGGAGCAAGGCATTCTCTGTTTAAGGACAGTACAAACTGTTTCTGGTGCAAGATGAAATCCAAGAATCACTTAGGAAAAGCAGGAACATGGAGGTAGCAGTGTGTTCTCCAACAGCAAGTACTCAGTGTAGGATGATGAACAATCACAATGGTAGCCTAGTAGGTGGTACCTGGGGCAGAAGCGGCACTTGCTCATTGAATGGCAGACCATATGCTTCTTTGAAGCTCTATCTGGTCTCCTTGTCCTGTGAACTGATTTAAGGCCCAGATGAGAGCAGAATTGGAAAACATTGCTTTCCTTGAACCTCACCTTCTTGACCACTTGGCCTTCTAAGCATTGTAGACAAGAGAGATCTAAATGAGACTCAATCTGGGATCAGCTTATATCAACCAAAGCATGGAAAGGAAGAAATAAAGGGGTGGGAGAAATCTAAAAGTCTCATATACATAAATAACTCGGAGATGGTTGTCCTGAGAGCCAATTATATAGAAAATAGTCAAAGGAAGAGAGTCCCAAGAAGGCCACATGCGGACATCCAGGAGAGTTACTTTTTATTTGTATTTATTAAATTGTTGTCCCTCTAAAAGACTTCTGTCCTTCTAGAGTAGTTTCATTGGGTCATTGATGAGTTAATTTTGCCCTAGGCCAATTTCAAAGCTTAAGGATAGGGAGAGAAGCTTTGAGCTACCCCTGGGGAAATTATAGGAGCAAAAAGTTTTTGGTTTTTTTTTGCAGCTCATATAGATTAATGGTGGTAGAGTTCCAAAGGATTCTGGTGTCAGAGAAAATAACTACCCCTGAGTTGCTATGTTGCTTTCTAGTTCATGTTTTAAAATTTTACTATATGCATGTATGCCCTTAAGCTATGTGTACTACAATTTCAGTGTTTAAACTTTGCATAAATGAAATCTTACTGTACATATCTTTGTACAACTTATTTACATAACATTTTAAAGATTTATCTGTAGTGATTCATGTGGATTTCATTTATTCATGTTAACTGCTATTTAGTGTCCTATTATAGGAATAGACTCATTTCACTTATTTTACCCCTTCTAGTGTGGCTAGATTTTTCTATAGTTCGCAGTTGTAAATATTACAGGTAAGGCTATAGTACATGCTTCTGTATGTTTTTTTTATTCATATCTGTGTCAGAATTTATCCAGGATATATACCTCAATGTGCAGATACCCTTGGATGTAAGCCAGGTGTATCTTTTTACTTTACCAGATAATGCCAAATTGCTCTGCAAAGCAGTGTACAGATTTTAAGTCCCACGAGTAGTATTTAAATGTCCCTGTTTCCTTGCATCCTTGACAATATTTGGCATTGCCAGAATTTAGATAATATAGTAAAACCAACTCAATAGAGTAGAAGCCAGATTTACCCTGCAAAATATATACCTGTGCTCTTCCCCCATTTCAAGTTCCCTATTCCTACTGAGAATTTAGAGACCTCAGGGTGTATAAATTGCATGTTTCCTACCTCATTTCTTTCTTATTCTGCTAAGCCCCAGTGAGAGGCCTTCCATTCAGGTGTCAGTTTGGAGCTGGTTTCTTGTTTACCAGCAGAAACTTATTGTCTTTCCACTTAAAAAGTTCTGCCAGTCCTTACAGAATTTTATTAATCATATCCCAATATCTCATGTGTACTGCCTTTCAAAAATGTCAGGATATATGAGAAGATCACAGTTTGAATACCTGCATGCAGAACATAAAGCAAAATGCAACCAAATCCCAAAGCAGAAATGATAACTGAATGACTGAAAATGAAGGCACTGAAAACTATTATAATAGGATGTTTTCATTGAAAACCTCTTCCCCCAATATATTCATTGTCTACCCAGTTTAGGCTTTCTCCTCTGGGGTGTTAGTGGGGAGATAGGAAATTATCATGGTCTTTCTAGAGTTCAAATTGTGTGATTAGCATTTGAGTCTCTCAGACATATGGCTTCTAATAGTTACTCTCTAATGGAAAGTCATAAAGTTATGTCTTATAGTCTTTGTGGACCATTTAATTGACCTATTTGATCATTAGTAATAATGTGAATCCTCTAATGTACCAGTGTTTTTCTTTTATTTTACAATAGTTAAAACAAAATATGTATTGGTTATATGACAACAAAACTTTATTATTTAGCTTAACATGGAGATAGAGCTGCACAAAAGAAAAAGTTCGTGCCCTTCATTAATCAATTAATAAATTTTCATTTGGTAAATTACTTTCAATAGCATGCCAATGTATAGAAAATTACTACAATTTTAGGATCAGTACATTGAGATTTTTCTACCAATTGTTATATCAGTTTTGCTTCTATGTCAGTGGAAGTGAAGTTGGATGGTACACTGACCTTAGAGACAACTTAAGAAGTAGTTTGACAAGGATGGAAACTTTGATATTACTTAATTATTGGGCTCAAATAAACTTATGAGAATGTTTTAAATATATTTTTATTGATTTCAGAGAAGAAGGGAGAGGGGGGGAGAGAGAAATATCAATGATGAGAGAGAATCATCAATCAGCTGCCTCCTGCATGCCCCACACTGGGATCGAGCCCGCAACCCAGGCATGTGCCTTGACTGGGAACTTCCTGGTTTGTGGGTTGATGTTCAATCACAGAGCCATGCTGGCTGGATAACTATGAGAATTTATTGATTACTTTATCAAATAACTATGTAATAAGTACTTCTGTATGTCAGGTACTGTGCTGAGTGTTGGTGATAAAATGATTATCAGATAGTAGATATCCCATTCCTTGTTGAGATCTGAGGTCTAGTTTCCATTGTCTTTTGTATCAATGTGGTTTTTAAGGACATGAGATTTCATAGCCAAATAGAAGGATCCTTATATCTCTATGTCTTTTACATTTAACTTGAACAGTTAGATTAAGAATTTCTGATGTCTGACCTGAGATCACTTATGTATGTATTCTTCTATTAGGTTATAAACATTTTGACTGTAATAAGAATTTTTATTATAAATATGTCTTGTATTCAGTGTTGAAAGAGGAAGATGAAGATAGAGACACAGAAACACACAGAAAGAAATAGCATGGAGTGGGCATTTAATATGCAGGTGCATACAAAGAGAGGTTGAAGCAAAGGCTGAAAATTGATAAAGTCTATAATTTTCATAAGAAAAAAAATCATCTTCAAATAGTGTTAAAATGTTGATAAACATTTTCCGCTTAGTGTTATTTACATTGCATCTTTCTTCAGTTTAATTAAATTCAGTTTAGCCAATGTATATTAAATATTAGTATGTATGCACCACTACTGTACTAGTCATAGGGATAGAAAATTAATAAACAGTTGTTCCTTCCTTCAAGGAGCCCCCAGACAAGTGAAAAATATTTACAAGCAGGTTGAAAATAATTGTAATATGATGAAGAATAAAGGTCTAAAATTAGAAAGATGTTTAAAATACTATGTGAGATTTCTGGTTATGGTGGATAACTTTTATCAGAGTGGACCTGTCACTAAGAGCAACTATAAAAACCAGAAAGAGCATAAAAAATGATCAGTCTGAACCACATCAGAGATCTACCAAGGCAGAGAGGATTTGAAGGGCCAAGATACTGAGAAAAGACAAGGGAAGGATATAGAGGTGAGACTAAAAGTCAGCATATATATATTTTCCTCAACACATTTTCCAGGAGGCCAAGGAAGAAGTGGTATTCAAGAGGCTGGGAATGTGAGCCAATGTTTAATAGTACCATAAAGCTAGGGAGACAAAAATTGAGCCTAGATCTATCCAAGGGGGGGCGGCTCTTAACAAATACTCAAGGTGACCCCTGGCCCCTTCCTCCATCTTTAAAGGTGGCAGCATAGCATCTTTTAATATCTCTTTCTGTTATCACTTTTATATCAATAACTAGAGGTTCAGTGCACAAAATTCATGCATGAGTAGGTTCCCTAGACCTGGCCAGTGATCAGGGCCGATAGGGGCCTTCCTTCCCCTGGCTGCCAGCTGCTGGCTGGGGCCTTTCTTCATTACAAGCTGCCCCCTGGTGGGCAGCACACATCATAGCAAGCGGTCGAACTCCCAGCTGATCAAACTCCTGAGGGGACAATTTGCATATTAACTTTTTATTACATAGGATTATTTAGATTTGCACTTTCTATTGATGTTCATTGCTTCTGCACTTCCATCTGAGAACATCTCCCTTTTGCCTAAAGGCCTTCCTTTAGTGTTTTATTTAGAGAAAATATGCCAGAAATGCATATTCTCATTTTTTGTCTGCACATATTTTCTATTTTTAAAAAAAATTTTACTGATTATACAATTCTATCAGAGTTTTAATAGGAAGAGAGATTAGGAAATGCTATGCTTCTAGCTTTGATGATGGAGGAAGGGGCTAGGAGCCAAGGAATGTGGGAGCCTCTAGAATAGTGGTTCTCAACCTTGGCTGCACATTCGAATCACCTGGCAATCTTTTTAAAATCCTGATTTCCGGGCCTCATCCTCCAGAAATTCTGTTTCTTTGTTATGGGGTGGGGCCACACATTAGTAACAAAGAAACAGAATTTCTGGAGGATGAGGCCCGAAAATCAGGATTTTAAAAAGATTCCCAGGTGATTCTAATGTGCAGCCAAGGTTGAGAACCACTGCTCTAGAAGCTGGAAAAAGGCAATAAGAAATGGATTCTCCCCTAGAGCAAGCATGTCAAACTCACTGCCCATGGGCCACATGCCTCGTTTATTAGGCCCATGTTAGCCTTTGAGTTTGACATGCTTGCCCTAGAACCTCCAGAAGGAACAAGCCCTGCTTACACTGTTACTTTTAGCCCAGAACAGTCCATTTTAGATTTCTGACTGCCAGAACTGTCAGATAATAAACTCTTGTTGTGTAAGCCCCTAAAAAGATAATATGTGATGAAATTTGAAATATATGTAAAAAATTTTAAAACATAACAAAAATAGCAGAAAAGCCAGGAAGAGAGTCAATGGAGTTGAAGGGTTTTAAGGACCTTGAGTTGCCAGGGAAGTGGTAAAAAGAAGCTTTTAATTAGGAAAATTGTCTGAAGAAGAAATGGAAAATCTATCAAAGAAGTCAAATTTGTAAATAAAACTTCCTTTCAAAGAGAACTCCTGACAATATGAATTCATTGGTGAAATCTTCCAAACATTTAAAGAAAACATAAAGTGTTAGCATTAAACTACACAATTAGACCAATGGAAGAGAGAGTCCAGAAACTGACCCACATTATACAGATACTTGATTTATATTAAAGACGAGTCTGCATAACAGAGGGGAAAGAATAATGTTTTAAAAATATGGTTCTTGATCAATTGGGAACCTTTTTGGAAAAAATACTAACTTCTGACTCATGCCATACACATAAAACAGCTCTAAGTAAATTGTCTATCTAAATGTAAGAAGGCAAAATAATAAAGCATCTAAAAGAAAATATAAGTGAATGTCTTCATGGGCAATATTTTCAAACAGGGAACAAAAGTACTAACCATAAAAGATTAAGAAACTAAAACTCTATTACAATTAAGAATGTTAAAGGACCCCATCAACAAAATAAAAAGTTTCAGAGTGGGAGAAGATATTTGTAATACATATATGCCATAACGGCCTCTGATCCAGAATACTAGTATATTAAGAACTCTTACAAATAAATTAGACAAAAATCAGTTTTTTTAAAAAATGGACCAGAGACTTAAACATGTACTTTACAAAGGAGCATATCCAAATGATCAATGAATTAATTAAAAGATCTCAAATGTATTAGTCAATAGGTAAGTTTAAATTAAAACACAATGTAATACCACTATGTACTCAGTAAGTGCATGGCTACATAAAAAAAGACAGACAAAAATCGAGTATTGGAGGGAATGAGAAACCACTGAAACTCCCATACATTGGGATTGGTACAAGAATTTTGGGAAAATTGTCCAAGCATTTTGGAAAGTGTTTTGACAATATCTACTAAAGCTGATTATGCATACCCTGTGATCCAGCAAATCCAGGCCTAGGTAGATGCCAACAGAAATGCATACATATGCACATCATAATATGCTTGCAGAAATGTTGCTAAGCACACTAAAATAGTCCCACACTGGAAGCAACCCAAATGGCCATGAACAATAGAATAAGTATTGTGTTATATTCACAAAATGGAATGTTGTATAACAAAAAAATGAATGAATTACATGCAACAACACAAATAAATCTCACAAACATAATACTGAGTAAAACAAGCCAGCATATATATTTTTCCTTTTATATAAAGTTTAAAGCAGGCTGCACTTTTTAATGGTATTATAAGCCAGTTATCTTTGAAGAAGAATGGGTTGAGTGGAGGTAGAGGGAGGCTTTTTGGGTGCTGGTGTTATTTCTTGGTCTGGATGGTGAGTATAGAAGGATGATCACTCTGAAGATGACTTGAGCTGTTGATCTTTGATTTGTGCACTTTTGTGAATTTATTGTTTTAATTAAGAAGTTTTTGAAACTATTTATTAGCCAAGAGGAAGGAATGATGTATTTTATTTGGAGAAGGTTTGAAGCAAATATGAAAATTGGCCATGATTTTGCCAGATAGAAGAGATAGGGAAAGAATATTTCATTAAAGGGACACTCTAAGCCAAATATGCAGTAGTGGGAACATTTGTGTTATTTTCCATGAGTATTTGAGTATGTCTAGAACAGCGATGGTGAACCTTTTGAGCTCGGCGTGTCACCATTTTGAAAAACCCTAACTTAACTCTGGTGCCATGTCACATATAGAAATTTTTTGATATTTGCAACCATAGTAAAACAAAGACTTATATTTTTGATATTTATTTTATATATTTAAATGCCATTTAACAAAGAAAAATCAACCAAAAAATGAGTTTGCGTGTCACCTCTGACACACGTGTCATAGGTTCGCCATCACTGGTCTAGAACATGGGGCATGTATGGGGAGAATGGTAGGAGATTAGGCTAAAGATTAGGTGGGATCATGTTTATAGAGTGTCATAAGCAGCACAACTAAAGAGAATGACAGATTATTTTTCTAAAATTTATTTTTAATTTTAAAATTTCGCTTATAAGAAGAAAAGACTTTGAATCATTTTTAAATTTTTGGAAATAGTTTTCAGAAAAAGATAAAATGACATGAACATATACAGAAGCTGAAGTCATCCGCTGAACTATGAACTCAGCAGAGGAAGGGGCTTTTGAAGTATCTGAGTCCCTGCTCTTCTGAGAGCAGGAATCACTTCTAAGAGAGATGGCAGATTATTGATCAGAAACTGTAATGCCGGATTTTGGATTGGACTGCATTTCAAATACCATCAGATAAAGATTTGTTTTATCAGTGAATTCTGAATTTGAAATTTGGTCCCTCTTTTCCTGTGACCTCCCTCCCTCTCCATTTTGTGTATGAATGCAGAGTATTCAGTCTCATTTTAATTAATTTATTGATTTATAGCAACCCAAAGTGGACTGGTTTGATTTTATCATCTTGCACCAATGACTCCTTTGTTGTAGTTATTGCCTGTTGTTGTCCCTCTCCTTTACAGATATCATTAACTGACTTTCTCAGGTTTAAGAGGACCTCAGTGCCTGAGATGGCTAGTCCACCTCCTCAATTAGCTTGGCCATAATCAGAGGGAATGCACCCTTACCTAATACCCTATTACTTCAAGGTAGCTATGATTGGCAGGAAGGGAGCATAAACACACTTCATTTAATTTATGAGTTAATTACCCAAGGATAAAAGTATTATCAGAAACATGGTGACTGCATAGGGAAAGAACAGATGTAATGTTTCCTAATACAGCTTCACTTGGCACCCAGGGTCCTTATGGCAGCAAGCAGCTGTGAGAGACACCGTTCATGTGGGGTTGAGTCCTTCCAAATTGTCTTGGCAAGCTCACTTCTTATGACCCTGCCTTATGTGATTGGGACTTATGTCACATTCTGAAAGAATTCACATTGATAATCGCTGCATGTCCAGTTAAAGAAATGTTTTCAAATACTGGAATTTCCTGGCCCTTGACCCAAATGTGGCATAGCAGGGCCATGTCCTCAGCTGGAGGGGATCAGCATCCCTGTGCAGATGGCCTGGAGAAATAGTTTTGGTTTTAGCTTTGCCATGCTTTAGAAAACTATTTGCCATACGGACACAAAGAGAGAGAGAGAGAGAGAGAGAGAGAGAGAGAGAGAGAGAGAGAGAGAGAGAGAGAGAGAGAGAGAGAAAGAATATGCAGGACCTGGAATGGGTTTTTTTCTGAATCTTTACAGCAAGATTCTACCCATGTTTTTAGTTTTCAAAATCAGTGAGATACTATATGTCAGTGATTTGTAAATTGCTTGTAGAGACATCAGTTTCCTTGATAATGACAGAGAAGAAAACTGTGTGTTTTTTTTCCCTTTTGGTCCTAAAACATTTTTAGGTAATGACATTTCAGTGAGGAATGGGCTAGGCTTATTTCATTAGTGATTTGAGCCTAAAGGAAAGTGAGTGACTAGACCTCCCAAAGCAGCTGACCTATTCAAGAGAATTGTTTTTGGAAAAGCTGGTCTTCTATTTTATTTCTCATCCCATGTGTGTCCTGATGTCAGTGATGGAGATGAGGTGGGAGATCAGGACATATTCTTTCTCTCAATCCATTATTGATATCACTTTGCTGGTTCATTCCAGTATGGAATTGGGTGGGGTGTGCCAAACCAATCTTGAACTGGTTGTCCATGCTCTGTGGTATCTGCTCCAATTGTCTATTCAATCACTGTCCGGTCCATTTCCCCAGAGCCATGGAGGAGTGTGAGCCTGCCTGCATCACATAGCATCAGCAAAAGGGTTGGTTGGTGCAGGGGCAGGAAGACAGGCGTTCATACCAAGGGAAACAGGCGAGGACCCTAAAGACTGTGATAGCTTGACAGTCATTGCACTGTTTGAGCCTTTGCCTTAGTAAGGTGGTTGCCTGTACTCATGTGGAATTATCTCAGTCATAGCCTGATCCTCAATCTGGCAGCTTCATAATTTTAATTTTATCTAATAATAATTTTAGCTAATAATAATAATAATGAAGAAGAATTAGAAGTAGTAGTCAACAATGAATTGATCACTTGTTATATACTAAGCAGGGTCCTAAGTGATTACATTATGAGCTCATCTAGTCCTCACACTAACTAAGAGATAAGTACTACTTTGTCATTGGGGAGAAAAAGAAGAAAACCAAAGCACAAAGATAGTTCGCTCAAGACCACACAGCTAGTTAAGCGTTGGAACTGGGATTTAAATTCACACAGCCCAGTTCCAGAGCCCATATTGACATATAGCTAGCTGTTATGCTCTACTTCCTCACTAGCTGTTTATCAAGAATTATCAGAAAATGAGAAATTGTTTTGCAGATTAACTAAAACTCACTAGTAACTTCGTAGTATATCAGGATACCAACATCTTAAATTACCATAGAGGGAAATCATTCTAGAGCTTTGCTGTCCAACACAGTACCCACAAGCTACATCTGGTTACTAAACTCTTGAAATTGGCTAGTAATGAAGTGTGTGTAAGTGTTAAATATGTACTTAATTTTGAACACTTAGTAAAAAAAGTAAGGCATCTGATAAATAATTTGTTATGGTGATTACATGTTGCAATGATAAAAAAAATGGATATGTTAGATTATATTTAATGTATTATTGAAACTGAAACTCATTCATTCACCTGGATTAGCTTGTGGTCAGCTTGAGGCAGTTCATTCATCATTTGAATTGTGAAATAAGAGCAAGAGGTGTTGGTCCATTTTAGGGATATTTCATTTAGAAGAACATGCTGAACTATTCTTATTCCAATGGAGTGCCAGAAGAACACAGAAAGGGCAGACTAAACAAAACTATGTACCTGCAGATATATAGGTATTGACAGGTGGTTAGGGCTCAGACAGATGGAGCAAGTCTCTGCAGAATCCCTGTATTAGTGACAATAAGTGTGGTGTAGGAGACTGGAGGGCACTTATTTGTGCTTATGGTAGCTGGGGCCAAGTTGTAGAGAATCTTGGATTTTAGGGGAAGAAGTGCTTTTAGACAAAAGCTTACTTTCCCAGTGTCTCCTTAGAACTTTTTTTATTTATTGATCAGAATGTTTTGTTATGGTTGGCTTCATAATTTATAACATACTAAAATTTCCAAATTTGCTATTTATTTTATATTAGTGACACCTTAGAATAATGATTCTCCAGTGAAAATTAAATACCTTATCAAACTTGTAATATTTATATAAATACTTTCTAAGGTTGGTTTACTTGGAGAACACCCAAAGATTGATAATGGTACCCATTGAACAATGATTCTCATTTTTCTACTTGGGAGTCTTGTCCTCTTCCTAAACCTTTGTACTTTGGGGTTGATAATGGACTGTATCTTGTTTGGGGACCTCTTTTCACTGACTGCATTAACCATAATGATCCTAAAGTTGGAAGAACTTAGAAGGGAGCCAGGATCTAACAGCCAGGGTTGATGGATCTTAGGCAAGTGTTACAATCAGGATCTAGATGTGAGTAGTAGTAAGGAGGCCTTTAGAGGGTGGCAGTAGACTCACAGTTTATTGAGATGTTACATCCTAAAATTGTCACATGAGGTGAAAAAATGCTTATAGTCAAATAAGCATTGATAAGGCTTTTAAACCTCCTAAAAGTCCAGGTTCCTTGAAAGCACCAAAAGCAAGAGTTAATATAATTTTTCCTCTTTACATCTCTGCTGAGGCATCTCTTTTCAGGAAATATGAAGGCTGGTTCTACTTGGGATAAGGCAAAGGGTTGGGTGGTAAGTAGATAATTTTCTCATTTCCTCTCATTTTCCCTTGAGGTTAGACAGCTGAATTTGTGTAAGTTATACGTAAATATGATGCAGCTCCATTGTACTGTTTATTTTGCTATGAGTACCTTGATTGATATTATGCTTTATATATTTCAGGTTCATTAATTTGGGGTGTTTTTTTTTTCACCTAATGTATGAAGGCAAAGGTGAAAAGGCAGTTAAGACATCCTTTTTATTGAAGAGCTTTAATTCTGGTTAGGGACACACAAGTAAACAAATGGTTATAATGCAATTTGGGAAGTGCTTTAATGAGATATTCTCTCCATGCTTCAGGATCACAGAGAAGGGGCCAGTGGGGCAATCTGGGGGTCAGCAAAGGCTCTAAAGAGCAACACATGTGTCCAGGCCACCATCTTTTCTCACCAGTAACTGCATCAATCTTCTAAACCCTCTCCTGCTTCTGTTTTTCACTCCTGGTTCTCCTTCTTCTTTAAGGCTCTATAGCCCCCTAGCAGCCGGAATATTATTCCTTTTTTTCTTCTTCTTCAAAATTTAACATTTTTTATTGAATTCAAAAGAACAAAAGCTACCATTCCCACAAATTGAAAATAAGATAAGTCTATTTCATAGATATTTTAGTCAGTAATAATCTCATCTATGCCTCCCCAGGATGTTTCAATATAAACAAACTCACCCTTTAAGTAGAAAGGACACAGCATCAATTATAAAAAAATGGGAGATTGCCATATTGAGGTCATACCATATAGTCAAGTACCAAGAAAGTTAAATAGGTTTAACTGAAACTTAGCAAAAGAGTAATTTCTTACTTCATTAACCAGTGAAAATAATCTTCATTTACACTGCCATTTACAATGAGAAACATATATAAATGGTGAATACTTAGCAAAAAAGTCTCTGTGATTGCATTTTGAATGCTTTCATGACTTAACAATGGAAATATTTACTAACAGCTCTTCATTAAAACATAATGAAATATTAAAATTCTTTCATAGATCAATCATAGAGTAATGAAAAACAACTTACATATTTAACTAGATTAGTAGTATACTAGCTAAAATATAACTTGGTTACTTATCTACACTTAAGACTGTTATAGCAGAAAATTGCAGGCATTTGTTAATTTTAGTTGGGTAAAACAGAGCTATTTCTGAGGTGATGGAAAGTAGTACAGTTGGCCATCAAATGCTTTCCCTCAAGGACCTTGGCCTTCCAGAGTCTACTTTTGACTTTAGGACTTTTCTGTATCCCCACCCCCTATGTTATACACCCAACTTCCATTAGTCTGGAAGTTATTAGCATGGCTAGGCAAACATTTTATTCTAACATTTATTTCTACTTCATTTCTTCCAATTATTAAAGATATTTTGCTTAAGATAAAAGGGCAAACACATTTAACCAGGATTTATGGTAATTGTAATTTGAGTTGACTCAATTTTTTTTCTTTGGTATTTTTGTTGGTTGGTTTCAAAATGTAGGCCAAGATTCTCAAAAGGCGATCAACGATCCTATGGAAAATGTAAATGATATTAAGACCATGTAAATTAATCTTCAAAAAAATATCATTATTGTTGAAAGTTTTACAGATGTCCCCTTCCATCCCCCCACCCCTGCCATTGACCCCCTTCTCCCCACTCCAGCTCCCTCCCCAGGCCTTCACCACCCTATTGTCTGTGTCCATGGGTTATGCACATATGCCAATAAATTATTTAGTTAATATCTTCCTGCATCTCCCCTATCCCCACTCCCCAATAAGAATCCTCAGTCTTGCATGCTTCCAAATGTCTGACTCTATTTCGTTTGTCATTTTATTTTGTTCTTTAGATTCTACAAAATACAGTATACCAAAGGAAGACTAGAAATCAAAAAATCATTTAAAGTGTGTTTCAATTTCAGTTGAAAGTATAAAAGGTTAAATTTCTTTGAGTCAACAACAGTGATATTTAGCAAAGAAAAAATTTTTAAATGGAGCAAACCTTAATTTATTCAATTTAATGTAGTTTTTTCTAGTTATATTGTAAAATTATCAACACATTATTTTTTTAAATTTCAGGAATTCAAATAATAGTCATTAAATTACTGGATAAAAAATCCAATAATAATCTAAATTTAAAAGCTGATAAATCCTATATAATAAAAGAGAAACATGCAAATTAACCATACCTCTGCTATGCTCAAGCCATGCCCACCAGCCAATCAGGAGTGAGTATGCAAATTAACCCAACTAAGACGGCAGCGGCCACGGAGCTGGAGTGAGCAGGAGGCTTGGGTTGCCCCCAGCGATGGAGGAAGCCAAGCTTCCTGCCTGCCCTGGCCGGCCCTTGGCTCCGCTCAAGGCTACAAAGTTTCAATTATAGAAGATAAATAAATCCCAGGGAAAAAAAAAAAGGAGAGTCTGGGAGCTTGGGTCGCTGGGGGCGTGGCCAGCCTGAAAATGGCCATCAATCCTTCACCCAGGCTGGCCAGGCACCCCAGCGGAACCCCCCCCCCCCACCCTGAAGGGGCTGTGGGCAGCCTGAAAACGGCCCTCAGCCCCTCACCCAGGCTGACCACACCCACATGAGGTGAGGGTCCCCACTGGGGGGCTTGGCCAGCCTGCAAACAGCCATCAGCCCCTCACCCAGGTTGTCCAGGCACCCTAGTGGGGACCCCCACCCTGAAGGGGGTTGGCCAGCCTGAAAACAGCCCTCAGCTCCTCACCCAGGTTGGCCAGGCACCCCAGCGGGACCCCCACCCTGATCTAGGACATACTTCAGGGCAAACCAGCTGGCCCCCACCCATGCACCTTGCCTCTATCCTATATAATAAAAGGGTAATATGCAAATTGACCCTAACAGCAGAATGGGAATGACTGGTCACTATGACACACACTGACGACCAGGGGGAAGACACTCAATGCAAGAGCTGCCCCCTGGTGGTCAATGTGCTCCCACAGGGGGAGCTCTGCTCAGCCACAAGCCAGGCTGCCAGCTGCCAGCACAGTGGTGGTGGCGGGAGCCTCTTCTGCCTCCTCAGCAGCGCTAAGGATGTCTGAATGCAGCTTAGGCCTGCTCCCTGCTGGCAAGTGGACATCCCCCGAGGGCTCCCAGGCTGCCAGAAGGATGTCTTCCTGCCAGCTTAGGCCCGATCCCCCGGGGAGTTTCATATACAACAAGCTAATGCTAGCTTGGTCAAAGTCATCTACAAAAAAGATGTCCCTCACACTTTTCAACGTAACATACAAAACTATAAAATCTGTCAAGGTGGAAACTGCCCAGAATTTCTTAAAGTATTGGAAAGTGCAGCATGGCTAAATAAAAGCATTGCATACTAGTATAAATAGTGTATGAGTGTTTTGTAATACATGGTGTTCTTAGTGTAACTGGAGTACGGCTTACCTATGTATGCACATGAAATATTTTAGAAGCAGGGGAAGTAAACAAAAGCAACTGTTCTCTAAATTACACTTGATCATGTAGATGAACAAGTCTCTGTGATAGTTCATCTTGTTCTATGGAAGCAGCACTGGGGGCAACAGATCCCGTCTGATCCTGTGGTAGTTCCATATTGAGATCATGGCCAGCTTCATCTGCCATTTCTTTTTAAAACATTTTAATCCTTACCTGAGGATATATTTTTATTGATTTTTGATATAGGGAGAGAGAGAGAGAGAGAGAGAGAGAGAGAGAGAGAGAGAGAGAGAGAGAACGAGTGCAATAGAGAAAATTGATGTGAGAGAGAAACATGGATCAGTTGCCCTCTGGTAAGTGTCCCAACCAGGGATTGAACCTGCAACTTACATATGTACCCTCACCAGGAATCAAACCCACAACCTTTTGGTGCATGGGACAACACTTCAACCAACTGAGCAACATGGGAAGGCCATCTGCCACTTCTAGAAGCAGCATATCCACTTGGTTTTGTGGTGATGTTATGGTTGTAGTGCTACTCATTGTCTTCTATTTGTTGTGTTTGAAAATCCAGTGTTTCAAATGGGTGTTCAAATTTGTTTATCAAGGCAGAAGTATTTTTAAGGTTCTTACTCCTCAATGTAGCATCCATGGAGTTAACTACTCCTGCCAATAGACTTGGTTACCTTGCCCATTGTCACTGCAGTTTGAATTCTGGTCCGGCTGCTGCAGCATCAAACCTGGCATTCATTCTCAAGAAATTAATTGCTTAGTTCTTCTGGCTGACTGCATTTTCAGCATGTATTTTTGCAACTTCTGTATTGTCTTTCTGAATGGCCTTTTTAATCTTGGCCTTTTAAGTTTATTCTTCTTTATCACATTTCTTGGCATACCTATTAAACTCTTTTACATGAAACTTCAAGTTAAATAGGTGTTTCTTCAAATTCAACATGGTCTCATGACTTTTCTTGGGAAGTGACAGCCTGGGGCAGTGACACAGGTTTGATGGAGGGCACTCAGAGTTCTGTCTTAATCCCAACCTGTGGTTGACTGGCAACTAGGTTTGCCCCAGAATAACGGTATTCTTCTTAAAATATAAGAGAAACATACACAGTTCTCTGCTAAAAATCCTCCAGTATTCTTGCTCAGAAGTAGGGCCCAAGTTCTTAGGAGGCCTAAGAGACCTTGTAGGATCTGGCCCCTGCCATCTCTCTGCCCTCATCTCTAGTATGCTCCTCTGAATTCCCCCTAATCAAGTTACATCAGCCTCCTTGATGTTCTTCGACTATGTCATTCACTTGACATCTCAGGACTAAGTAAGCATGTTAAGTAAACATGTTTTCCCTACTTTTATTATTATGTAATTATGGTTTGTCTGCCTGTAATTCTCTTTCTCTAAATGTCTACATGGCTTGTTCCACATGTTTTCAAGTCCTTGTTGAAATATCACTGTATTTTAAGTCCCTCCCTTGGCTATTCTGCATAAAGAATAACAAGCTTCCATTCCATCCTAGCATTGCTGCTCTCTTTTAGATAGTTTGGAATAGTTACTGGCATTAGTCTTACTCAATAAATGTTTGTTGAATAATTTATTTTACTTCTCTTGCATGGCTTTTCCACATATTGGCCTAATAAGTGGATGGATTAATGAATGATGATTATATTGTTTGGCACCAGTAGAAGCTGTTATTTTCCAATGGTCTATTTCTCTGGAATGATTTTATAGTTCTTTATTGGGACAAAAGACTTAATCAGATCTTGTCAGAAACTCTTGGGTTCTGCCAAGATAGAATCTCACCCATTAGTCATCTGTAGTGATGGAAAGCAGGGATAGAGGTTGGGGGGAGAGAGTAAGAGAGGATTGGGCTGGCCCCAAGAGCATTCCTCACATTGAGAAAGCTCATTGATAATATCTGGTTGGCTTTTAGATTAAAAATATATGTGTATACATGTGTGTGCATGTATGTCTGTGTGTGTGCTTTTGTTTGTGTATATTGTATGTGTGTATATACACTTGTATAAATATAAATATAAATATAAATATAAATATAAATATAAATAAATATAAATATAAATATAAATATAAATATAAATATAAATATAAATATAAATATCATGTAAAGAATCAAAATCAAAGATCCCTAAAGTCTAAAGACTTGAACACCCTGACGGACTCTGAAGACTCAGCAGAACCACTGATGCTTGGGAACTAGAAATGTGGGGAATGCTTGCAGAATTTTTCTAGTTCATTTCTAGATCCCTGGAAATTACTTTATGCTGAGATCAGTGAACAACAACAACAAAAGTCTTGGCTTTCATATATCTTATTATGTGGTAAGTAGAAACAAAGAGCAGGTAAATACATATAAGCTATAGGTGGTGGTATAAATGCTATGAGATGAGGAAACAAAATAAAGCAGAAGGAAAAGAGATAATAGAGATCCATTGTAGATAACTGAGTTAGTAGGGAGATGATACTTGCTTGATAAGAAGTTCAAAGACCAGCAAATGCAAAGACCTGAGGATTAGGTGTTTGTTGAATTCAAGGGATATAAAATAGAATAAATTCAGTGAGACCAAAGTTATGTACAGCCTTTAAGCCATAGTAAAGAGTTGGAGTTTCATTCTAATTACAAGGAAATACCATAGGGCCCTTTATAGCAGGGGAGTGACTGATCTGAATTTAGAAAAAATCCCTCTGACTTGTCTATGGAGTATGGACCAGAATGTGCACCAGTAGAGACAGGAGATAGGTAGGTGGCTGTTCCTGCCATCCAGGCAAGAAAATATAGCAATGTGGACCAGCATAGGAGCAATGGAGATGGTAAAAAGTGGTAGGATGTGGGATATATATTGGAGGTAGAGTCAGTAGCATTTACTGATGATTCAGATGTTGGCTGTGAGATGATATCTTTATTAGTCAAGGGAATCTTGATTGTGTTGTAGCAACAAACTACTCCAAAATATCATAGGCTTAAAACAAGAGAGGTTAAATTTTCTCACTCACATGTCATATCCTTTGTGTGTTGGCTGGTGGTTTGATATTTTTATAACTGTCCTCTCTCTGGGACATGGGATGACAAGGTAGTCTACCATTGGAACATTGAAAAAGGAAAAGAGAAATTTGGAGGATTTATATTAGAAACAATTAAGTGTTTGGCCTGGAAATGACACATATCACTTCTAATTGGCCAAAAGTATCACACAACTCCACCTACCACAGGGTGGCCAAGAAATACAATCCTATCTTGTGCCAGGGAGTCAAAGGGTCAGAACTACTCAGACAACTGCACTGATGGCTCCATGTTATCTTCCAGGTTTAGATAACTGGTAGTAACAGCATCCAAGTGGGGATGCTTGAGAAGAGTGGGCTTGTGGAAGGTGAAATCAATATTTCTGGTTTTAGTCATGTTTAGTTTAAAAGCTTTTCCAGCAAAAATGTCAAGACAGTTGGGAATGTAAGTCTGATGATCAGAGGGAATATATGGCTAGAGATATAAATTTGAGCATCAACAAAATATATATGATATTTAAAGTAATGGGACTCACAGGATGTAGTTGGAATAAAGAGGGGTCCAGAGGCAGAATTCTGGGGCACTCCACAAGTAGAGGTCTTATAGTGGAAGAGCCAACAAAAGAAACTGAGAGAGATTGTAATGGTGGAGATGCAGGGGAGTATGGGATCTTAAGATATCCTGAGAAGTAAATCCCGCAAGAGAAAGATTGCACTGAAAGGTCAAGGGGAATGAGAATTAATCATGGGTTCTGTCAATCTTTTGGTCACTCTTGTGGTGTGGTATGGGGCAAATATACCAATTTGAAGTGGATCGAGGAGGGAGTGATAAGTGTGGAATTGATGAAAGATAACTTTTGGAAGAGCTCTTTTTTTTTGTAATCAGAACAGTCAAGTGGGTTTGATAGTGAAGAGGGACATGACATCAAGAATACGGGAGGTTGGGGGGAGGCAAGTTTGTGAGCAAGATGATGATTGAAATATTTGAAATATTTTCGCTTAAGAGAAAGGTAGTCAAATAGAAAATACTCAGCTATTGGTTGGATATAAGAGTCTGAACATAGGGAAGAATCACAGCTGGCTTAAATATTTAGGAGCTCTCTGCATAGAGTAAAGAGTTGGAACTGGGAATGTAATGAGCTACAACACAAGTGCAGAGCAAAAAGAGTGGAGAGATCAAGGCTGAGCCTTAGGGAACACACACATTAATAAAATCTGGAGAAGAAAGAGTAGCTAGTAAGAAATGGGAGAAAATAGATTGAGTAAATTGTAAGTCATAGAAATCAAAGAAAGAAAGTTTTCTTTTCAAGAAGTTTTCCTTCAAGTTCTGTGTTCTCATAAATATGTAGTCCATATTCCATACTTTCAGGACAAATTTGAAATAGACTCTATTATAGTTGATTAAATATATAGACCAAGAATTGTGAAACACTTAGGATAATGGTTTTATTAACTCCATTAAATGGGATTGATACTCTTCTAATCTTTTTGCTATTGTTTCCTTTCCTTATTTTGGAAATTATCTAAAGATTATTTAAAGTGAAGATATTGCTAGTGCCATATTGATCACTGTATTTTCATCACCTCCTCTTCCTGCTCCTCTTTCATTATCAATATCATCATCATCATCATCATCATCAAAATAATGATCATTACTAGACCCCATTAGATTAGTTATTTTTTGTATTTAAATAATTTGGTTAGAATTCCTGAGGGGCATACATGATACTATAAAAGGACATATTGACAGCAGTTTGGGTTATATGTTGAGTGCTTATTGAGTTCTTACTTCAAAAATGGACATGATTTCTGCCCTAAGTTCATTCAGTTCAATTGCCTAGGAAAGATAACAGAGAATCTGGAGGGGGAAAAATACTCAGAGAGGATACAAGTGATTAAGACTACAAATATATAGGATTTCAGGAATAATTTGGCAGAACTTTTTCTCTATTCAGGTTAGTTAGCTGTAAAAAGCATTTGTAGATGGTTAGCCCTAGAATGGAGATGCAGGGTAAAATGGAGTCTATACCCTGTATATAACTTAATATCAACTGTCTCTTCCTTTAAGCTAGGAATAAGGTGGTCTTATGACACTTCTCTGGAGTATAATTTGTCTCATTTCCAGTTCTGGTGGTCTGTTGGATTTCTTGATCCATACCTCTCTCCCCCACTCCCTCCTGTCTTTATCTCTCCTGATTTCTCCTTCTTCCTCCTTCCTTTCTCTCCAGCATTTCTCACTTCTACTTAATTCTTTTATCACATGTGAGGAGATATGTATATATTTAAGCCAGCTGTGATTCTTCCCTATGTATATCTCCTCACATGTGTAACACTTCTACTGAAATAAAGCTCCTTAAGGTAGGGGCCATCTCATTCATCTTATAGCCTAATACTTATTAAATTCTCTATGGTTGTGAACTGGATGATTAAATAAAATGGAAGCCTAAATAGGGCCAATGATAGTAGGAATGAAGCAGAAAAAAATGATTACTAAAGACTTGTTGGATATGGAATAAAATATACTTCATAAGAATTTAATACTATGGACAATGAGGAGGGAAGAATCATCATATATATCTATAAAAATTTAAAATTGAGTTGACCCCTAACAGAGAAATAAGCAAGTCAAGAGGAGGAATTGGTGAGTTTGTTTTTAGACAGGTTGATTTTAAGGATCTACAGTAAATTTTAATTTTAGATAGATGAATTATTCCAGCAGACAATCTATTTTGGGGGCCTGGGGCTTTGGAGAGTGTTTAGGGCATAGATAAAGATGTACCAGTGAATGAGGTAGATTAGTGAAAAGAGGAAAGAAAGCCTTCATCAGATGCTTGGGGAAACCGCTTTTTAAGGAATTTGGAAAAGATGCTGATAACAGAGGCTGAAAATGAGTCATCAAAGAGTTACTTGGAAAGTGTGCAATCAGGAAACCCCAGAAAAGAGAATTTTGAGAAGGGAGTGATAGATAAAAATGTCAGCTACTGCACAGATACTGAGTGTTCTACAGGTTGGTACCATTTAAATTTCATTAGTAGGCTATTAGTAACCTTATTTCAGAATTATTTACTCACCAGTTAAATATTTTTTATCATGGGAGGCAACTAAATTAAAATATAGTATTTTGAATGCTGCTGGAAAAGTTGGTAAAAATTATCTCCTCTTTCATCAGTGGTTAAATAGAATTTAATTTTTACTGGTTTTTCTTGGAGCTGTATCCTCTAGCCACACAGCCAAGTAGCATTCAGTGATAGAAGCCAAAGAGATAAAAGCTAAGTGTCTGTATTTATCCCATTACCACTTTTGATATCCTCTGCCCATTATTAGGTGTTCAGCAATAGATTTTGGGTTACCCATCACGTTGATCCCTTGCCTTTTCTTGGCCATGGATCCAATGGTCTCTCTTAATTTTCCTCCTTTTCTGTGAATTCTAAGTTTGAATAAGAGTAAGAGAGCTCTATATAGATCCTGATAATCTTTCAGGTGCTATAGGCCTTGGTGTTGATACTTTCTTTGGGGAGGCCCATCCCAGGGCCATGAGAGGAGGATGCCACTGTGCATGTCTCTCTTCAATTCTTGGACTCTGGTAAGTACAGAAGACAATTGCTGGTCAAAATTATGTCAGACAGGAAAATAAAGATTTTTTTACCTCTGTGATGAAAGAAAATGTAGACAAGGCATGGCCCGAAAATGGCCTATTAAAAATGGACAAAATAATGGCCATGTGGGATCAGTGCTTTGAAAGTTCCAGGAAAGGTTCTTGACAAACTCTGGGACCATAAATTTAACTATGTACTATTTGTTTTGTTTACATATAGAAGTACTTTACCAGCCATTTAAAATATTAGAGAGAGAGAGAGGATGGGGGAGGGAAAAAGAGAAACATTGATGTGAGAGCAGAACATGGATAGGCTGCCTCCTACACTTGCCACAATGGGAGGGATCAAGCTCACCACTTGGGCATTTGCCCTGACCAGGAATTGAACTGGCAACCTCTCAGTGCATTGGGTGATGCTCAACCAACTGAGCCACACTGGCCAGGACTAGTTTTTGTTTGTTTGTTTGTTTGAAGTGTCAGCGCCTCCTTAGGAGGCATTTAATAAAACATTTGGTAGTGGTTACTTCCATGCCAGTCTAAAAATGAACTCTACAGTTTAGGAGCCAGAGGTAACAGTGGGTTTTTACCAAGTCTTAGCTTCTTCTCAGGACACCTGTTAGACCTTTGGTGATAGGAAGGTCCCCCAACCACCATATATATTCCCTATCTTCTTGAATACTTTCTTGTCCCCTTGATCACTCCAGTTTGGCCTGTTTAGATGGTACCAAGCTTTCCACCTGCTGATTTAGATTCCAAAGGAAGTTGGTAAACGGAATGGCACGATTCAAATATGCCTCTTCCAGTTTCTGGTAGCTGCCAGCAATGCCTAACTTGTGGCTTCATCCCTCCAATCTCTGCCTCCACCTTCACAGTGCCACCTTCTTTGTATGTGTATAATCTTCCTCTGCCTCCTCTTTACAAGAATACAGGTGATTGCATTTGGGGCCCACCTGAATAATATAGGATAGTCTCACCTCAAGAACTTAATCACAGTAGCAAAGACCCTTTCCAGCAAGGTAATATTTACAGGTTCCTGATATATTTGAGGAAAATTATTCAGCCTACTGTAGAGACAGATGTCTTTCCATCTTTGCAGACTTAAAGTGTTTACGCTTCCAGGAACTTGGTTTTGCTTAAAGACATACCTCATGAATAAACAGCTTCCAAACTGATGGCCCATTTAAAAGAAGCTTGGGGCTACTGTCAGGAAGGGGCTAATTTAGGTCAGCCCCATGCCACTGGACAGGCAGGTGTGGTAACATTCCTAGTCCTCAGCATGAAAGTAAACAATTGATCCCTATTTGAGAAGCTGATTAAGTGACTAGAAGAGCTGGTTGGAGTTCTGAGCAAGTCAGCAAGGCAACCAGTTCCTATTACATGTCGCTGTTTTGTGTGAATCTTTTCCCAGTTCTGGGGGACAGGTGTGCTCAGCTGGCCTGGCACTCACTCCTCTGTGTCCAGTGGTAGCTTTTGTCTTCTGTTTTACCAGGAGAGTCACAAAGGATCTAGGTGGTCACTGGGAGGGAAATTGAGGTGGGATCAAGAGAGAGTAGGAGCTCTGGAATACAAGTTTAGAGCAGGGAGTTCACCAATTTTTGAATTAGGGAAGAACTTCAGTATTTGAACTTGGGATGCAGACACTTCCTGGTTCCTCTATAACTGTGGTGCATCTCTCACATATAACCCAAGGAGGGGCATGGGCTCCAGGAGAGGTCTTCTGCAAGGCTCTCTCTCAGGTGCTCCTGAATGTGCTTCGTTCAGTGTGCACACCTGACTGTAAACTGCTAGCCTAAGCCACAGGCAGGGGAAACTAACTTTTCTAGAGATTTCTTTATGATTCAGACCACTGGAGAAGCTGGATTTAAGGAGGGATCTTAAGAAAACAGTTGTTTATTTTTTCTGTTATATATAGGGACGATAATAATAGCTATTGAGTGCATAGGCACTCAAGCCAGACTTATCTGCATTTCATTCTGGCTCCACTACATAATAGCTGTGTGACTTCATGTAGATCTTAAAATCTCTGATTCCAAAAAATCTCTTTTCTTTAAAATAAGGATAATAGTAACCATCACTTACCATGTGGCAGGGACTATTCTAGACACTTTGCATATACTTAATCTTCTAGTCCACATGAAAACCCTATGAGGTAAGTACTGTTATTATCCCACTTCAAAGATGAGGAAACTGAGGTACAGAGAGGTTAAGTAACAAGTAGCAAAGCAAGGATTTTTGAACCCAGATAGTTTGGCTTCAGCAAATGCCTCAACCCTATTTTATGCTGCCGTTCATGCCTCAGGCTTTTGTGAGTATAAAATAGGGTGGCCATCCACCACAGGTAGTCTGGGAAAGTCCTGGGTTACATCTGTTGTCCAAGTGAATTATTAATAGTGCCTTCTTTTTAAAAATATATTTTTATTGATTTCAGAGAGGAAGAGAGAGGGAGAGAGAAACACCAATGATGAGAATCATTGATTGGTTGCCTCCTGCATGCCCCCTACTGGGGATCAAGCCTGAAACCCAGGCATGTGCCCTTGACCAGAAATGAACATGGGACCCTTCAGATGCTCTATCCACTGAGCAAACCAGCTAGGGCAGTGCCCCCTTTTAATCTCAAATGTATCATAGTGTCATGTCTCAGTTTGGATATTTGTCACAGGGGATTAAATAATTATCTGTTAAATACTAAAGATAATATCTGGCCCAAGAAAACCCTCCATTAAGGTTAACTATTTCTACTTGTCCTACTGCTATCACCACCACCACCACTACCACCACTACTACCCACCATCATCCAAGTCTGGGAGGATTAGAGCTGAAGGTTAACTCAGGTTCTAAAAATACATATCATGGGAGCAATCATTCCCCATTCTCACACCCATCACAGACGTTGCTCCCTGGTCACAGCACAGCAGTCTTTCCTGCTCTGTGTCCTAGGCAGCCACTCTTAATTGACCAAACTTGACAAGCAAAATTAAAATTATTTGCTCTAGTCAGCTTTCTCAGTGGTAAGAGCATAGGCCCATGGACTGAAGGATTGTGGGTTTGATTCCAGTCAAGGAACATACCTAGGTTGCAGGCTGGATCTCGGCCCCAGTTGGGGCATGTGCAGGAAGCAACCAATCGATGTGTCTCTGTCACATTGATGTTTCTGTCTCTGTCTCTCCCCTTCTTTCTACTCTTTCTCAAAATCAATGGAAAGAATATCCCTGGGTGAGGATTAACAACAACACAAAAGTTTAAAAATGTTAAAATTATTTGCAATACCTAGTTTCATTAAATGGAAGAATCCAAGATCCTAGTGTATGAAGAATGTGAATTTAACCTGAGCTAGTGGGTTTCTCTATTTATAAAAAAAATTATTTTATTTCCAAAAGTGATAAAGAATTTTGGCCCTCTTTAGGTACACTATATCCCTTTTCTACAGTATTCCTCTCTGCCCATTTCTCTATCATTTGTACCTCTAAAACATCTTAATTCATAATAATTTTCTACCCCCTGCCAATAATTGAATAAAAGGCCACTGAAATACTATAGAAATGGGTATGATAAAAATAAGGAGGAGTGAGTCATAATAGGGATTATAATTGACACCTAAGATCCATGTCTTAGAAAAGCTATCTTTAAATGTGATTTGTGTAACTGGTAGTGAAATTCATTTCAGGTTGGTTTTGCATGGCATAAGGGACATCTAGTGGTTATCAAGGTCTCTGCAGATTTACTAAAGGTAATGTAAAGTCATAGTTGTACATCCTGGGCTTAGTACCAGCACCTTGGAAGGGGGCCCCTCAAAACGGGGGGGGGTTGACCTCATTTATTGCATGACCATTTATTTTGAAGTTAACAAAGGTAAAGAAACCTGTTTGTTAAAAAAAAAAACACAATTTGAGTACTAGCATTTCCGTCTTGTCAGTTTGAAACAACTCTAATTTGTGTCAGTTTGGAAATGATTCTGTTATCAAGTACCTGCCAGCTTGGCATATTCTTGTTATCACTTTCCCCACCTCTTCTGCTGATTGTAGAAGGACTCTTTGGACCACTTTGAAAAGCCATCATCTGATTAAAGCCTTTATTAGGCTAAGAAGCAGAGCTTCAAGAAATAGTTTGCAGTTGCTTCTGACAGGCAGAGCTCCTTCTTTGGAAGTTGCCCGGCCATCAGGAAGTCATACAGCTCTGGTCCATGTGTACTTTGTATAAATGAATGGGCTTCACATTATAAGAGGATGAACTGCAAAGCCCCTGTGTGAACTTGCCTTCTTAGCCCCAGAGTGCTCCAGGAACTTGCCCATTGGTCAACACTTCTTAGTCTCATCACTACTCATGGTTCTGAACCCACTGCTCTTGACTTCTAAGCTGTGTAGAACACCAACTTGCTTCCCTCATATGCTACTACTGTTTCCAACTAACTATTTTAGACTTCTTGAGGTTTGGTTTCATGGACTCTTTTTATAGTATTTTCCCCAGTTCTTCTGCCTTTGGGACTTTCATATAATCTCTTTCTCCAAAAGGTATTTGGCATTCCTATTGCAATCTATCTTCTTTTAGGGTAGTTTGTAGCAGCCAGAAGTTGCTAGCTGTGGCCAAAGTTTCATTGTTTGGGGATTCATTCTTGCTTTTTTATTCTGAGTAGAGATGATAAAGGCTCTGAGGTACTGTTTCAAAATCTCCATGTGTTTTCTATGGTAGTCTAATCTACACTGTCATAAAGAGGTGGACAGTAGTCCCTTAGCATATTCCAGAGTGGGAGGCAGTTTTGGTCCTGAGCTTTGTCAGTCAATCTCTTAGAGAATCTTGCTAGAATTTGTGTTTGATATTTTTCTTCTTATCCTGTTAGTGCTCTGCCAAGACATATAAGCTAATGACAGCTGCCACTCTGGTGTGCATAACTTTCCATATTGATAGCCTTAAACATTCCTAAGCATGCACACTAGGGAAAACTTCACTAAATATTCAGTGATTCCATCACATGGAATCATTTATACATTCTCTCCTCTTGTAACTTATCAAGCAGAATGAATATAGAGGTTTCTCTCTGCATTGTAGTTCTCAGTGACTTAGAGGCATCCAAAAGTAGCCCTTGTGAGCTTCCTTGCCCTTATTTCTCCCCATTTTCCACATCCTAGTGCATACACTTTGTGCCATGCACTAGGATGGGCACTTAGAGACACTGAGAGGAAAGACACAATTTCCTTCATTTAAGAAGCTCCCAGTCTGAAGGGGAGACAGACAATTACAGTGCAACATGATAATTTCTGTGGCAGCAGTTAGAGCATGGAGCCTCGGGAGAAGAGAGGAGAAAATCAGCTGTGGATGGGAGTGGAATGATGATGAAGAAAATTGATGAAGGCTTCCCAAAGGAGGTGATGTCTAAATTATTCCTCAAATAGTGAACAGTAGTCATTCAGATAGGTGACTCAGGTAAGGCTTATTCTGGATATGGTTTATTGGGAGAATGCAGAACTTTGGCAAGGCTGACAATGATGAGGTGGAGAGTAGATCAGGGAAAGTTTTTAATGTAATGCTTAAAAGTTTGCAGTTGATTCTGAAATTGATAGAGAATCATTGAAGGGTTTTAAGCAAGGAATGACATGATATCCCCAGAGAAAACAGTGAGATAATTAGAATAATTTCTAGTCCTTGGAATAAAAATAACAGTAGAGTCCTAGTAATTTAGAAAGGCGTCTTTTAAATTTTGTCACCTTTCTAATAAAACTGCTAAAGGCTTTCTTACTACTTTAATGGTTCCTTTTCCCCTGATTGTATAAATAGCTATATTTTTAGAGCTTTCCATAATCAGGTTCCATCTACTCATTTAATCTTAGTTCCTCTGTTTTGGGACATGTAACTTTCACACTAGTCAGATTGGTGTCTTCATCAAATATTCTAAGACAGGAAGACATATAGGTGTTCACTGGGTAGGTCTGTTTCGTATATAAGCAAATATAAGAAGGGTGTGTATTTACTGAGCTTCCACTACATGGCTGGCACTTTGTTACACACTGGAAATGCATTGGATTCCACATCAGAAACACACAGCCTCTGTGTTTAGGAAGCTTATAGTCTAAAGGACCATAGTGGTGCCATTCCTGGCAAGTACAGGGGAGAGAAATACAATCTGAGTCAAGTTTCTGCTCATAGGACCTTGCAATTCATTAATTGGATGATAAATATATCTCACCGATATATCAAGTTTGATATAAAATATATCCCCCCCTTTTAAGCATCCTCTAATACTTTCTAAGCATGTTGGTAGCAGGGATTATACCTCATGTTCTTTGTATCCTCCATGGTCTAGGCAGCGGTTCTCAACCTGTGGGTCGCGATCCCTTCGGCGGTCGAACGACCCTTTCACAGGGGTCGCCTAAGACCATCCTGCACATCAGATATTTACATTACGACTCATAACAGTAGCAACATTACAGTTATGAAGTAGCAACAAAAATAATTTTATGGTTGGGTCACAACATGAGGAACTGTATTTAAAGGGCCAGAAGGTTGAGAACCCCTGGCTAGAGCTAAAGGGTATTTAACACATTTCCATGGGTTTTTGCTTCTGACATTATACTACAGCTAATCAATTTACATTAAATTGGATTTTTGTGTTCTAGGGTGTTAGATGATAACAAGGGTGAAGAGTAGGTTCAACTCCAGTTCCATCTCTCAGTGACTGGTGACAACTTCCTAGGGCATTGCCTTGAGAAGAATCCTGAGGCTGCATCTGGGTTTAATGGGAAAGGGAGTAGAATAGAATGGCATCAATTAACAATAAATGCCATCTGCCAGGAAGGAAGAGGAGAGACATATACTTGCCAGCATGGCTCTAAGACATGGGAGAGTTTTCCATCCAGGTATGGCTGGAGAATCATCTGGCAAATGTTTTTAGATCCTATAGAAAGATGTTTCATGATCCATTGATGAGGCCTATCTTGGAGAACTATGGCCCATAAATTGCCAGTTCATGTCTTATTTATTTGCCTGGGTCCATCTATGCCAAGTCTCACATCTGGCAATACCAAGTTCTTGCATCATGAATTTATTAGAAGACTAGTAGGCTTTTCTTGGATGATCAAGTCTGTATTAGCAAATCTTATCTTCTGTAATCTTATCTTCTGAGCCTTTATAGTATCCTGACTACCCCACAAACTTGATTGCTGATTTTTTCCCTATGAGATACATGGACATATGGCAGCCTGTTCTTGATTAGCCTTTTTAACTACATAAAAGTCCTAAGAAAGTTCTTGAGAATAAAAATGAGACCTTCACTGTAATTGTGCCAAGGGTTGGGAATCATTATCAGCCTGTTACCATCTGTAATTGAACAGAAACCTATCTGATCATTTCCATTTCACCAAGAATCCATCAAGAAAACAAATGTTTGTCTAAGTTTTGAGCATACGTGATAATGACCTGCATTGTTAGCAAGGCTGTTGGGCTGGTATACGTGGCCCTTTGACTCATGGGGATGGAGTAACTGATGTTGCACAGCTCTCTCTCTCTCTCTCTCTCTCTCTCTCTCTCTCTCTCATACCTGGTGCCCAGAAGACTGGATACTTCCTTCTTCCTTCAAAATGAGGAAGGGAGTGAGGATTTTCCTGGTTCCACATCAGTTTGCCTGGATTTTTGCTGTACCTCCAGCTTGCCTATTGTCCCTATTTTCTTTTCCTGGCCACTCTTTTATACATGGGACCATATTCATAGATCAGAGATTATAAACTGGTGGTCCTTGGTGACATAAATCAGATCTATTATGTTTGACCCACAGAGTGTTGATCACACAACATTAAAAGTTAATTAACTGCCAACAGTCTACTATTTTTTCAACTTTATCTGGAGTCTTTTTCACCTTTATTTGGAGCCCTAGAACTTAGACATTTTTCGGCTCCTGCCTGCAATTCTGAAACTCAGTCCCATTTTCTGTTTCTGGTGCTTAGTTTTTCTCTTTGGTGGACCCAACCACTGTTAACACAATTAAAGCATGAAAATGCTGGTATCTGTGGTATGTAGCAGTTGGGACTTTGGGCCCTAGGTTGGTTGTCAGCTGCAGCTCAGCAGGCAGTTAGTTTACTGACCCCTGTTAGCAAGACTATAGATGCAGATGTGGCCCCAGCCATGCCAAACATTAGGTTCTTCTGATTTTGGAAGCTAAGAGGACCATCTGCTGCCACATTTGTGCTTGGACTTCACTGCTGGAGTTTGGTCAGTGGCACACTGTGATAGAAAATGATGTTAATGATAATGGATCATAAATCTGTGCAGAGGTATAGTGTGTGTGTGTGTGTGTGTGTGTGTGTGAGAGAGAGAGAGAGAGAGAGAGAGAGAGAGAGAGAGAGAGAGAACAAGGAATGGCCATAGGCATTTATATGTATTATAAATGCCACTGTCTCTTGAGTTGATAGTCAGTTTAGAGCTTATCCTCAGAGAGAATATTTTCTTCCTGATGACTCCATACCAGGCTAACCTGTCTGTTGCTTTAGTTCTGGCTTTTCACAGAAAATAACAACATTAATAGTAATAACTACCATTTACTGAGTGCCTATGGAGGGTCAGAAACTGTGTGAGTTACTTCTGTATGTGATATTATCCCATTCATTCCTTACAACCCTGTGATAATATTATCCCATTCATTCCTTACAGACTTTTTCTTTACATTCTGCAGGTGAAGAACCTGAGGCTGAGATCATTTAAATATTTTGTACAAGGTCACATAGCTGGCAAGGGCGAAGCAGGACTCAAACCCTGGTTAGTGAGACTGAAAAGTCCATGATCTTAACCACTGCCCTATGCTGTCACTTGAGTCAGATATCTAATTTAATGAAGATATAAGCATTTATTAAGAATTGGTACAGCGTGGTGCTATTTCAGATTTTAAAAGTGTAATGCATAGTTCAACCAGCATGGCTCAGTGGTAGTCAACCTATGAACCAGGAGGTCATGGTTCAATTCCTGGTCAGGGCACATGCCTGCATTGCAGGCTGGATCCCCAGTGGGGGTGTGCAGGAGGCAGCCAATCAATGATTCTTTCTCTGAAATCAATAAAAATATGCATAATTTTGGTGATAAGGTATTTTATAATGACAAAACATGTGCTTATTCAAAGATAACAAAGTAGGGAGTTTTGAGTAACAAAGGAGTGCAGCAGACAGTTCATAGGAGGGGAAATCACAGCTAACCAGAGTCATCAGTTGCTGAGGGACAGAGGGGAAGTAGGATAGAGAAAGTAGGATGTATGATTGTGTGGCCACGCCAGAAGCAAGATTCTTTCACAGTGCTTTTTATTTATTTCCCCTGAGTAGGAATGTTACATATTAATATTATTAGCACAAAAGTTTAGCTAGAAGCTGCACCATCTTGAAAGCTGAAGAGAAAAAGCTCATTTCATTATTATCTATTGTCAAAGGATTAAATTTGGGTGAGAGGCAGATACATATTTGTCTTTTGCTTGTTGTATGCAAACTGCTCCACTCATAGGTATAAATTTGAAAGGCTTTATTGGGATTTGTAATCAACGCTGTTCCACATCAAGGCACCTGACACTGGCTTTACACCATTCTGTTTTGGCTAAACTAGACACTCAAGCAAATGTTCCCCAGTGTCCTGACCTTCAAACATCCTCCACTGACCTGGATCAGCACAATGGTGCTCAGTCATGAAATCATGAACCTATAAATGATGGTCTTACAAGCTGACCTGGTGGTTTTTATTGAAATTGTCCTATATGTAGACCCAGATAGAATTAAATATGCTTTAAAAACAAGAGAAAAGAAAGCCAAGCTGGTAAACCTCCTGTTCCTTGACAGGGGAAATAGGACTGAGCAGCCATCTGGGCACTGCAGGGCACATGCCCACACTCCCTTCTTCTAGTTCCCTTACTGGAGTGCACAGGGATGTGGCATTTACAACCGAATACATGGAGACATGTTCTCAGGAAGCCGAGAACAGCGTGGCCTGGGATAAGATGGAAGAGGGAGAAAAAAATACTTCTTTGAGCTGGGACTGTCTCTACCCATTAGATTCATTCTCATGGACCTGCAACATAGCTCAGGCATCATGGAAGAGTTTAATGTAAAAAACACATTATGGAGCTTTTAGATTTAGATAAATTTGAAAACTGCCAAGATCACATAGCTTGTAAGTAGTGGGTGTGGGATTTGAATGTAAATTTAAATCTGGATCTTAGAATTTGAATGAGATAATGTACAGGACAGAGCACAGAGGTTGGCATAATCAGTGCTCTAATGTTGGCCCCTTTACCTTCCAATATTTTCCTCTGTTTATTATATGCATGTGGACATTGCTTAGAGATCATAGGTCTAGGGCACTGATCCATCCCAGGATACTGCATCAAAATTCAGTTTTAGTAACAGCAAAATCTTTTTGAAACTCTGATTTGGAGGAATAAAATCATACCCTGCTTTTATGTGGATTATACCAGGTTTAGAAAGTCATAATATATTTTTTTTATATTTTAAGGTGTTTCATCCCCTCTACTCCCTTTCCCATGTTTTCCAATCATGGCAAATGGTTTTGGCAATAGGGAAGACAGCATCATCACTGGCAGGCAATATAAGGATTCTAAGTTTATCAAATGGCAGGGATTGGCAAGGAGAGAGTAGCCAGCAAGGGCCTGGAATGGGTTTGATTGTAGATCCTGGTGATAGGGCACTGTTTAAAGAGTTTGAGAGAAGAGGAAGACACTGTAGCCTGGGAAACTTGGGGAGCAAATATGAAGAAGCCCAATCCCTGAGATTATAGAGATGCCTCTGAGATAGCTTGGAGGTGATGGTACACTTTTGCATGACCATGGCCATGGTCCTGCACTAGACAGGTTGAAAAGATGCAGAGGTTACCCAATTGCAGCAAGAGAGATGTGAAAACTGCATACATATATACTAGAGGCCCAGTGTATGAAATTTGTGCATGGTGTGTGTGTGTGTGTGTGTGTGTGTGTGTGTGTGTGTGTCCCTCAGCCTGACCTGCACCCTCTTCAATCTGGGAGCCCTCAGGGGATGTCCTACTGATGGCTTAGGCCCACTCCCCGTGGTTCTCTGCTCTCTGTGGGGCCTGCCTGCTCCACACTGCAGCGACTGCCAAGCAGGCCCTGCTGGGAGCTGCCTATGGGCCGCACTTGCCTGCTCCTGGGTCGCCGGCAATGGCCAAGCAGGCCCTGCTGGGAGCTGCCTCCTTCCTGCTGTCAGTCTCCACGGAGGTGATAAGGTTAATTTGCATACTCACTTCTGATTGGCTGGTGGGCATTGCAAAGGTATGGTCAATTTGCATCTGTCTCATATATATAATGTTAGGGCCAGGAAATAGATAAAGAGCTCACCTTCCAAGAACATTTTTGAGAAGTATGGTTATCTTTGGCCAGTTTTTGGCCCTGATTTTCTTGACTGTCTTTCAAAAAATCTGCATTCTTGTTACTCACCTTCTGTTTCTGTCTCCACTGTGTATCCTTCTTACAAAAGAGTTCCTCTTCATGGGACTCTGCATCCCTTTTCTTTAAAAGGCCTTTTTTATCCTGCCTCCTGTAGGGATACCTGAGCTCTCTTTACATTTATCTTTCAATGGAGCCAAGTCTCTGTCTGTCCCATTGGGATGAGCGATTGTTATGCATTAATAATTAACCTTTACAAGGAGCTCTCATCTTCCTAGGCATTTAGCCCAATGCAGGGAAAGCCAAAGTTTGGTTATGACAAAGAGATCTCACATTCTGGGGCATAATAGTGGTGGTTAGAAAGAAGAAGCTGCCAGTCATTAAACTTTTATTTTCTGGTTCACTCACTGGAGAGATTGCTAAGGATTCTATAGTCTCCCCTTTGCACATGGTCAGTCCAGGACAGGAAAAATAGGAAATTCAGCTGTTGAACTTGGGAGTTGGACATGCATGACTTCCCACATAAGGTTAAAGATGAGCATCATGAGAGCTGCTAGTGGGATCTCAATTGGAGTGTTTACAGCGATAAAGCATATGGATTCTGGAGTCTAACTCCATGGATTCAAGTTCGGTTCTGCCACTTACCAGCTGTGTGACTGTGAACTGGTTCCTTAACTATTCTCTGTGTTACTGCATCAGTAAACCGGGGGAATGATGAGGATATTTCAAATGGGTGTAGTAAGCATCTAATGGCTTCGGATCCTTGGCCTAGTGCCTGGTAGAAGGTGCTCAGGAAATATGAATATCATTATTATTTTCAGTGTTATTGACTATGGTTAGGCCCATGGTCAAGGTCATTTGATAGGTGAGACGTTTTTTATTCTTTGACATTAGTTACATATTAAAAGGCAGACAGCTCTGCTTGAATCTCTCCTGGTGATAGGGAAGACAAGGGAAACAGTTCTATAGCTGGATGTTAGGGATTAAGTGATAGGTACTGGAATGACTCAACCAATTAACTTATCACTGAGATGGATTCTCAGACTATTTTCAACCTTTAACTTTTGTTATTTTACTGAAAATGGACATGATAGTACAATCTTCTCTGATCTTTCTTTGGAAAGGATGAAATCAGATGAATAACAGATACAACCACCACCCACAAAATAGCTGAGATTTTTATACCATTACTACATGCCATTTCTAAGTGCTTTACATGTATTAATTTATTTCATACTTATAAAGTCATTTACTCCTATGTTCCCATTTTCACAGGAGAAAACAGATTTAGATAAATTTGAAAACTTTGCCAAGATCACATAGCTTGTAAGTAGTGGGTGTGGGATTTGAATGTAAATTTAAATCTGGATCTTAGAATTTGAATGAGATAATGTACAGGACAGAGCACAGAGGTTGGCATAATCAGTGCTCTAATGTTGGCCCCTTTACCTTCCAATATTTTTCTCTGTTTATTATATGCATGTGGACATTGCTTAGAGATCATAGGTCTAGGGCACTGATCCATCCCAGGATACTGCATCAAAATTCAGTTTTAGTAACAGCAAAATCTTTTTGAAACTCTGATTTGGAGGAATAAAATCATACCCTGCTTTTATGTGGATTATACCAGGTTTAGAAAGTCATAATATATATTTTTTTATATTTTAAGGTGTTTCATCCCCTCAATATATATATTTATACTTGAGGCTTGGTGCACGAAATTTGTGCACTTGGTGGGGGGGTGGGTGGGGAGCCCTCACCCTGGATTGTGAGAGAGCACAGGCCAGGCCAAGGGACCCCACTGGTGCACAATC
The DNA here is from genome assembly GCF_000147115.1 of Myotis lucifugus. Taxonomy (NCBI): domain Eukaryota; kingdom Metazoa; phylum Chordata; class Mammalia; order Chiroptera; family Vespertilionidae; genus Myotis; species Myotis lucifugus. Next base: position 1,681,202 of record NW_005871082.1, read on the forward strand.
AGGGCCAGGGAGGGATGTGGGAGGTTGGCCAGCCAGGGAGGGACCATGAGAGGGCTCCAGGTTGTGTCCAACCCATCTCGCTCAGTCCTGATCGGCCAGACCCCAGCAGCAAGCTAGCCTACTGGTCGATTGTCTGTCCTGTGGTGGTCAGTGCACGTCATAGCGAGCAGTTGAGCAGCCTTAGCATATCATTAACATATTACACTTTGATTGGTTGAATGGCCAACTGGACGAGTGGACACTTTGCATATTAGGCTTTTATTATATAGGCTGGTCACCTGCAGAGGGAGGCGACCAGCAGTGGGGGGTGGGGAGGTGGGACTGGCAAGTGGATGGTGCCAGGCCGGCCAAGGTGGGTGCCAGTGGGGGCCCCCCAATCACCTCGCCAGTCGCCCCACAGATTGGCCCTGATTGCTGGCCAGGCCTAGGGACCCTACCTGTGCATAAATTTTGTGCACCGGGCCTCTAGTATATATCTATACTAATAAAAGCCTAGGTGTTCCTCGTGTGTGATGTCATCACAAGATGGCCGCTACAAGATGAGCACCACAAGATGGCTGCCACAAGATGGCCACATGTACAGTGGAGGTGGGGCCCAGAGTCTCTGCCACCTCACACAGAGGAGGCAGGTTCCAGCCGAGGAGGCAGATCACGGCAGGGGAGGGCAGTTGGGGGTGATCAGCCTGGCAGGGGAGGGCAGTTGTGGGCAATTGGGCTGGCAGGGGTGGGTGATTGTGGGTGATCGGGCTAGCAGAGGAGAGCAGTTGGGGGTGATTGGGCCAGCAGAGGAGGGCAGTTGGGGGCGATCAGGCAGGCAGGCAAGCGGTTAGGAGCCAGCGGTCCCAGATTGTGAGAGGGATGTCCAACTGCTGGTTTAGGCTCGATCCCTGAGGGGTCCCAGTTTGGAGAGGGTGCAGGCCGGGCTGAGGTACAGCCCCCTCCCATGCACGAATTTCAATCAGCGGGCCTCTAGTATATATATAAAGAGCACACACAATGTGCAAAGAAATGTAGATCTCTTTCCCCACCATCTCTTAATAATCATATTCTTTAAGCAGTACAACTAAATGGTTTTTAAAAAATCAAATATAAAAGGCTATTGTGAAAAGTAAGTCTCCCTCCCACACCTGAATATTAATCTGAAAAATCCATTCCCTAGTGACAATTTTATAGTTTATTGTGTTTTCTTCCAAAGATGTTTTATGCATTATGAGTATATATACCTATAACACTCCCCAACATGCACAGTTTACACAATGATAGCATAATGCATGCTCTGATCTGTTCCTTGCTAATTTCACTTAACAATATTACTTGGAGAGCATCAACATCAAAATTGGGAGCACTACATGATTTCTAAGGTCTGCTTAATATTCCATCATAAGGATGTGCCAGTATATTATTGATAGTCATTTAGGTTGTTTTTGGTCTTTTACTAAGGACACGTCAGTAAATATCTTTGTGTGCACATAATTGTATCTGTACACTCAATACCTGTTGACTTCTTCTTGTAAGCTTATATTGCATAACTTTATGACAGTACAAATATTGACCAGAAGCATAAAAAAGGGATAGAATGGAAATATAGCTTATTCAGAACTTGTGTATGTCCTAGAGGTCTTTTTGGTACTTTTACAAGTGGTGTGTTTCACGTTTCTCATGTTTCAGACTATTGTGTCCTGCAGCCTCTTCGTGGGCCTTTTTCCTGGGTGCCCAGGGAGTGATGGATGGTTACTGTTTGCAAGATTGATTCATATGGCACTTGTTTGGCTTTTGACAGGTTGTTTATAAGAATAATGACATCCGTCTGGAGCTGTCTCGCCTGGCCCGGATTGGGGATACCAAGATGAAAATCTATGGGGAAGTTGTATTCAAGTGTGAGAATGTGGCCACACTGGACCCCATCAACTTCGAGACCCCAGAGGCTTATATAAGTTTGCCCAAATGGAACACCAAACGCATGGGTTCCATCTCCTTTGACTTCCGTACCACCGAGCCAAATGGCCTGATCCTCTTCACTCATGGCAAGCCCCAAGAGAGGAAGGATGTTCGGAGCCAGAAGAACACCAAGGTGGACTTTTTTGCCGTGGAACTCCTTGATGGCAATCTGTATCTGCTGCTGGACATGGGCTCTGGCACCATTAAAGTGAAAGCCACTCAGAAGAAGGCCAATGATGGGGAATGGTACCATGTGGACATTCAGCGAGATGGCAGATCAGGTAGGAAGAGTTGGAGTATGTCATTGAGACCTAAGGAAAGCTTCGGTTTCTTAGTTTATTTTCTGACTTTATATTTTTATTGTAATTTTTGCACTTGCATGCTTGTGGATTCTTTTGCTGCTCTCTTTAATGGTTATTGTAAGATTATGCTTTGGAACAAGACACCTGCCTCTTCAAAGGCTCGCATTTTCCTCTCATCTCCCCTGTCACTTATTGCACAATCATCTTAGTGATACTGTCAAGAACCTGAAGCTAAGAATGGGTTTTCAAGGAGCATTTCCACAGCTACCAAAACAGCTGTCCTGTCACTGGTGTGATAATTCTCCTACCTCTTCTTCTCCTTTTTCTCATCACCATGGAAACCAATTGTGACATCACAGGTGCTGCATCACATGATAACTCTGTAGGGTAAGCTTCACTGTGTAAAGATTTATGCAACAATCCACCCCCAACAACTGACAAAAGTCATGTTTCAGGGAAAAATTATGACAAGAAAAGAAAAGGCAAATCGATTTTTCCTGAAGTCATGTTCAATTTAAAGCCTTCCTTTGGTGTAAAAGTCTATATTTCACTTTTGCTCAGACCTCACTAACTCTCCCTTCCTCTTCATAACCTTTTACATTTGGTTTAAATGGCTTTGTTTGTTTCTGCAGCCGCAGATCAAACAAGCTAGCCCTAGGCAGTACATGGCCACTCTGGAATAGTAACAGAGAGAGGAGAAAAAAAACACCCAAAAACCCCAAACAAAAAACAACAACAATACAAACAAAGAGTCTGGAGTTTTTGAATGCCGAACAGCCTGTCCAGCTTTCTATGGACCATGTGGCAACGTAGGTCATATTCTTTGCCATCAGAAGGGGCATTTTGCCCTGAGTGCTAATTAGAGCATTTGAATTTCACACTTATTTCCTGATTTTCTATTTAGGTGGTATTATATTTGAGAAGAGTCTTGGCTATATTTGCCATAGTTTTTAAGTATTCACTCCAGACATGTCATTTGGACATTGTCTTTCTAGGTGCATTTGGCTAACAAAAGAAAGTAATAGGTCCCCCCTAAAAGGCTATAAGCCAGGAATGGCTGAGCTTTGAGAATATGGCTTTTTGGCATAATTTCAGAGCTAGAGGGTGATGGTGTGGAGCAATGCTTCTCTTAGGAGGAGCTGGATGGGTTCTGTGGGGAGGGCAGACTGGTGGCAGATTGCAGCTCTAGATGGTTTATTGCCCAGTAGGATGCTTTATTGATTGTCTGAAATCTGATCAGAACCAGGAGGCATCAAATTAAATGTGCTTTTTGAGCAGGAATGAACAGTATGTGCTTTTTTAACAGAAAAATACACAAAAAATAATTTATTTGGAGGCTGAATTTTTCCCTCTTTTTCTCTCTCTCAGTTTATCCTTAAACTGTCAGCAGGGGTAGAGGCCAGAAAGCTGTCCCAGAATCATAAAGTAGATACTCCTGTTGGTTTTTAAAACCATGCATTTTGGGTCTCTGGAGTTGGGTCAGGGTTGATGGGTTTCATGATTGACTAACTCAGACCCTGACAATGCTTAAAGGTTACCTGTCTGTGTCACAGGCAGAACACGTAAAATTGCCATATGTCTATTTCTGTTTATTCCAAACACTAACTACTTTTTAAAGTATAGTATTTTGTTTTGTTAGAACCACCAGTGGGCCCATCTTTTTCAAATAGGTTTGAATTACAGAAGCCTTGAATTTCATACCTGGGAGCTATAGCATTGGCCAGTACTTGAAATACCTATAAAGGTCACCAAATCCGATAAAAATGTACTGGGTTGAAAAATAATTGTCCTGTAAAAGCAATGTAACAAAAATTTTAATATGACCTATTCAACTTCATTTCTTTATGGGGATATTTTCTAGTATGTTGTTCTTAGTTATAAACCTATACTGAAATGAATAGTTGTAAAAACATTAGTGTATCTAAGTGTGGTGCCTCCTTCCTGCTCATCCTAAAGAATAACATGACTGAGAGGTGATCTGCAAAAACTTTTATTTCACTTAGTATAATAACCTCTAGATCCATGTCCATTCATGTTGTCTCAAATGACAATATTTTATTCTTTTTCATGGCCAAGTAATATTCCATTATATATATATGTATCAGACCTTCATAATCCAATCATCTACTGATGGGCATGTAGGTTGCTTCCATATCTTGGCTATTATAAATAATGAAGGGATTAAGAAGTACAAATTGGTAGTCACAAAATAGTCATGGGGATGTAAAACATAGCATAGGAAATATAGTCAATGATATTGTAATACCTACATATGGTGCCAGGTGGGTATTAAGCTTACTGGGGAATCACTTCATAAATTATATAAATGTCTAACCACTATGCTGTACAGCTGAAATTAATATAAAATTATATTTAATATAAACTGTAATTGACAAATAAATAAAATAAATTAGAAATAAAAAGAAAAACTTTTATGATCACTCCCCCATTGGGCAACAGATTCTTAAAACTTGAGAAATGTATTTAAAACAGCTGTGGTTACACTCAGAGAATAGGTTTGCCTCAGGGTGTCTTTAAAGCTCCCATATTTAAATTTGTCCTGGTTCTTGTCTTATTTGGCAGTAGATGTTCCTGCCTACTAGCTGGTAATCAGAGTAGCTCTGTAGAGGGCAAAGAAGGTAGATTGTACAAGAGAGAAGGAGACACAAACTTCAGCTTCCTCATTTGTGAGATAGTAACTCCTAGCTCACACAATTTTTTTTTAAGGGTCAAGTCCAGGAAAGCACATAAAGTAATTAAAATGGTGACCAGGGCATTAGCATTGTTATACAGGTATTTGTTTGTGTGGTTTTTTTTTTGTTTTGTTTTTTTAAAAGATTAAAAACCAAATTTTTCTCTAGGAGAAAACTTCTAGGGGAGAGTAGGGGAAGCAGAGGCCCTTTATGCTCTTTCTACTCTTCTACCCCGTGCTGGCTTTGTAATATAGAGTGTCTTTTACATTTTTTATCTCATCTGATCTCCTCGGCCCTCAGGCTAGCCCCTTCATAGCTGAGGGAATTGAGATTCAGACAGAAGCAAAAAAGGCTAGCTGATGGATGGCATGATCCAATTAACTTGGTACCAGTGAAGTACTTTAAGAATACTAGATATTTTTTTAAATGTATGGCATGATGTTTAGATATCACTTTGATTTTTCTTGATTTTACACTCTAGGATACTGAGCTTAAGGTCATTTTCCCCATTGAGGACTAGAGTCCCTGTTCCCAAGTTCCCAGGTCAGGCTCTAGATTTGCATCTTCTGTAATCTCAGGCACCCAGTCTCTCCCTGACCTCACCTCTTATTCCCTCCCTGTTGCCTTCTCCACTCTAGCCACACCCCTGCCTACCCTAGGGCCTTTGTACATGCCACTTCTTCTGCCAGGTGTGTTCTTCCTCCTTCTCAACATTTGTGTTCAGCTCATCTGGCATATTCTTAGAGAGACTGTCACAGAACCCATTTTACTCTCTTCTTAGCACCTGCCATTAGCTAATTTCTCTTGTTTTTTTTGGGGGGGTGACTTGTCTATTTTCTGTCCCCCTGCCCTGAAGCATCAGCTCTATGAGAGCATGGACATGCTTTGTCAAGTTCATTTCCATGCATAGCACTGTACCAGAGACAGAAGAGGTGTTCAATATATATTTGTTAAATGAATAAATAAACATGTTCCAGTTAAAATTTATTGAAGACAATATCCAAAATATTCACTGGCAGGCCTGGTAGCTAATGCCAGTGTAGAGTGTATCTGTGCATGGAGGGTTCCATCCTTCTGGGCGTGCTGAGCCAGTTTCCTTACTCCCTCACTCTGTCCCAGGCACAGAGTAAGAACTGTTAATATATTTGAGCTTATTTAATCATTACACCCACCTGTGCAGTGGGGACAATTATGCCTGCATTTTATAGATGAGGAAATTAAGGCCCAGGAAGGTTAAGAAGTTTCTTTAAGGTTACAGCTAATTGTACATGGTAGAGCGGGATTGCAACACAGACAGGAAATGTGCTGCTTTCAATCATATGGTATGCAATGTCTCAGCCAGGACTTTTAGGTAGAAAAAAAGACATCATCCTAGATACTAGGCCATTGGGATTGTCCTGGTGCCTCCTATGGGCCAGGGTGTTTTACCTGGCAGATATTGAAACTCCATTACCAACATTGTGGTTTCTACTACCTTGTAGCATTTGGTTCCCTTGCTTGCATTGCTCTCTCCTGGTCAGGCAACACTAGTCTCAGGACTCACCTACTGGGCTCCTTTCATTTGGTTCATCAACTGGCAGCCTCACCTATGATGCCAAGGAGCTGGGAGCTCACTGTCTTCTCTCCTCCCATCCCAGGTACCATATCAGTGAACAGCAGGCGTACGCCTTTCACCGCCAGTGGGGAGAGCGAGATCCTGGACCTGGAGGGGGACATGTACCTGGGAGGGCTGCCAGAGAACCGCGCTGGCCTCATCCTCCCCACTGAGCTCTGGACCGCCATGCTCAACTACGGCTACGTGGGCTGCATCCGTGACCTGTTCATTGACGGGCGCAGCAAGAACATCCGGCAGCTGGCGGAGATGCAGAATGCCGCGGGCGTCAAGTCCTCCTGTTCACGGATGAGCGCTAAGCAGTGTGACAGCTACCCCTGTAAGAACAATGCTGTGTGCAAGGACGGCTGGAACCGCTTCATCTGCGACTGTACAGGCACTGGCTACTGGGGAAGAACCTGCGAAAGGGGTGAGTAGGCCGCTGTGGCAGGCATGCTGGGTCCTGGTGGGTGGGGCTACTACAGGTGTGCCTGTGGAGAGACCTATGCTTCTTTGCTACCATAGGTGGTACCTTTGGACCTACCTGTGCTTTCTTCTAGAGGAGTTTTCTTAGATTCACTGCTGTCCAGGTGGCGCCCTTTCTAGTTCTGGATGCTTGGATTTTTTTTTTTTTGACTAGGGTTAGGTTGCAGAAAGGGAAAGTTAAGGATAAGCATTACCATGCTCATGATACCATTTTTGATTATCAGAGATCTTTTATTTAGAAAGGGTGAATCCTTGTCTTCTAGGATTCTGGTTGGACTAACCAATGTGTTTTATTTATTCATTGAACTCATTCTTTTTGGAGCTCTCTGCATGCTAGCTCTTGGATTAGGCTTTAGAAATATACTATTGAACAAAACAGACCCACCCCTGTCCTCAAGGAGCTTATTTCCTAGTTGAATATTTAGCCATTAAATAAATCATTTTAAACATGACGAGTTTAATAAGAAACAGGGTGACATATTCATTAAGAACATGAACTCTAGGGCCAGGTGAGAAATATGGCCCTCGTGGAGTGATGTGAACCTTATCAAAATAATCTCTTTGAGACTTGATTTCCTCATCTGTAAAATGGGAATAATCAGATACCTCCTTCACAAGGTATTGGAAATGATGAAGTGAATCCTGCACTATGATAAGGTCCTGCACTATGGAAAGCAGTTAATAAATGTCAGTGATTGTTGCAGTTATAATTATTGTCATTCAGCATCATTTAAAGGCAAGTAGAGAGAAGTTTGTGATGCCTTTACAAGTGGACCTGACAAACTGTAGGGGTTCATAGAAAGCTTCTGTAAAGAAGAAATATACAAGTTGAGACTTTAAATATGAAAGGAATAAGCTTGGCAAAGAGGTGGGAGGAAGGTGTGTGTCCTAGACAGGAAGGACATGCCAAGGGATGGAGATAAGAGGACGTGGAATAGTTGAGGATCTGGACAAAGTCTAGATGGACTGGAGGGTGGAGTGATGTGGGGGGAAGGTTAGGAGAGTTGCTGAATAATTGGAGAGCAAACAGTGGGAACTGACAGATTAGAACAGGCCAGAATAGTGAGAGGAGCCCTTTCCCATGCACCACTTTTGCATCTTACGTTTGTACTGAATTTACAGTTTGGGTAGAAGGCAGAGATAAAGGCAAGCCAAGAGACAACATCAAGACAGGAATATTCCAGTCTCTAAGCCATATTCATATTGCAGCTTGGTTTATTGTTTTATATGCCGAGCACACAGAATCAAGCTGATTATTCATGGGTTGATAGCCTCTGTTCTATATGAAAAGATAATCTACACAGTTGTCAAGTGTTTGTAAAGGGTGTAGTTCTAGGACTTTATGGATACTGCTTCTGTTATAGGTAGTTTCTGCCCTCAAAAAGCTTACCATCTATTTAGCTGAGGAGCTGAAACATCAATACAAAAAGCAGTAATAAAATGATACAAGGCAGTGGCCTAGATGCTACTGGTGGACCAGACTAGGAGGACATGGACATTCAAAAAAAATATTTTCTTGAGGAGGAACCTGCAGGATATTATCCCTAAAGACTAGTACCAGTGGCCAGAATTGTCCAATATCATAAGTCTGGTTATGAGGCAATATCCTGGAACAGGAATTGGATGACCAAAGATGTTTTCAAGGAGTGTTTTTTGTGAGTACAACTGTATTACTAGTTAAGGTGTACTTCAAGAGAACTGAAAATCTTCCATACGGTTGGACCCAAAACAGGATGTAGGTGTAGGACATTGGCATGAAGGAGAGAGTGAGCCCTCTTGGAGCTTATGGAATTTAAATTCAAATTCAAAGTGCAACAATCAGAACATGAGCCAAAATAAGGAGGCAGCAACTTGGAATAGAAGTGGACCACATGGGGCTGGTCAGTGTGTCAAGCTCCTGGACTCTTTCTAAATCTCTTTGTAGGGTATACTACCCTTGGGCTTATTTGGGGAGATAGAAAGGTCATTTGGCCTTTGAGATGCATGAGACAGTTTTGGTGAAAGCCAGGGTATTGCAAAACTTCCATAGACTATGAAGGTAGTATAAGAACTACAAGGTCACCTTAGACATATTACTTTCTTCTCTTGGGCTTCTTCCCAACTCAAGGGCTTTGTGATTGTTGGCGATAGGCCACAGTGACTGTAGGTATCTGTGGACGGTATCTCTGAGTTCACCTATTTCAAGGGCAGATCAATGGGTCATGGCCAAGTTTTCCAAGGACAGTGAAAGTCACTGTGCCTTTTACATTGTCACTTTTGAGTAGTCATTAAAAGGCAGCTGACTGGGGATATATGAGGGACAATTATTCCTGGTACAGTGCAGCCAAGAGTCATCCATTTTGGCCAAATGAGAAGGAACCTAGCAAATTGAAGACATTTGATCTATACATCGCTCAAATTCCAGACGGTTCATCTGATTGTTTTGTTCCTCCACTAATTGTTTTTTGGCTCTGTATTGTTCCTGACACCATGTTCAGAATGAATCAGTGGAGTGTAAAAATGATAGGACTCCATTCTGCTAGCAAAGAAAATAGAGCCTTCCAATGACATTGTTTTTCTTTATTGAAACTGATTCCTCAGGGGAGATGCTTTTGAGTATCTTTTATTTATTTTTCATACACTCAACTGACATGAAATCCTAGTATTTTCCAGAAATTGTATTAGATACAGGAGTTACAAATAAACTGACAGCCCCTGATTTTGATCAAGGGGTTTGTAACCCTTCCTGGGAAACAAAGGGAGATGTGGGGGAAGTCTGACATGCGGTGGGTGTTATGCTACATGTCTGTAGGGGAACAGTAGGGCACACATATGGGAGAGGCCATGTCTATATGGGGGAGTGATGGTCAGAAAAATGGGCCCAGTTTTTTTTCTTGTCTCCTATTTTTAATAGAATTATAGTCTCTCTATACCTGTCACCCTCAGTATTCACTACAGGCACTTCTGAAGAGCAGTGAAGGCAAAGTGTTTAAGATTATTTATACAGGAGCATAACCCCCTTTGGATCAAGGAATGCTGCTCCATCCACCATAATACCATCAACCTGATCACTCACTTTACCATTTTCTTCATAATCTTTTTCTAGAAGCATTAATCATAATCCTAGAATTCATCATTTGTGATAAATATGATGAGTCTAGGATAGTTGCTGAGACAGTGTGTTCCACCTAGCCCAAACTATGTCCCATACTTGGAATTTATAGAGGGGTCAGTCTCTTGTTATTGCTGGTCCCACAGCAGGAACAGTAGTGTTAGAAGAAGTACTTGTTTATATAAAATAGGTAAGATGCTGAAAACTGGTATTTAGAGAAGCAGAATTGGAGATGGCCTAGTTCAGATCAAAATAGCCCAAGAACTCAAAGTGAGCAAGCAGTTCAGTCTAAGAGATGACTCCAAGATCAAAGTTATCAGCCCACAACAAGGGAATAAAATAAGAGAACTAGGAAATATATATGTTAGACTGAGGTTAATTTGTATGAGTATTTTTCTCTTAGAGTAAAAATGGATGACTCTTACTTGTGTCCTCAGAAGAGTGCTCTACTGCCTGTGAAAATGAGCAACTCTAAATCTTGACATATAACAATTATCTTGATGTCATATTTAGATTTTTCAGCATGATCTGATACTATTCTAAGAAGATGTAGATATATCTACCCATTCCGGTTGTTCAGCTGTAGCTATTTTGGTTTGTTATTCATAGTGAAGTGGGAAATGTCTCCATGACCTAAAAAGCAAAAGCCTGTTTTAGCTACTGAATACCAATCAGTTTGGTTGAAATGCTGTCATCTGCTGGATGACCACCTGCCATCCTGTGGAGCCCTGTTGTACAGAGGAAGCATTCTAGCTTGTCTATGTGAAGGATATAAGATAAATTTACCTGAGATAACATAGGCATCTTCTCCTTGCCAGTGTAGCCAAATTGTTTTGTTCCCTTGATGGGAGCCAAGTGTCCATAGGCAAGGCTATGGATTTGATTTATTTGTGGACCATTGAGCTTCAATTTGAGCTGCAGATTCTATCCTTTTTTTTCTGGATGGCTTTTTCTGAATGCCATCATTTATTTAGCAAGAAAGAAAATAGGACCCAGCACAATTTCATCTCTATGGCAAGGAAAATAATCCACAGTACAGCGCTGAGAGTCAAGATTGCCTAGTGCTTAGTGCCATGGATTTTAGAGTCAGATGGAGCTTGATTGCTGTGTTGGTTCTGTCACTTACTAGCTAGATGATTTACAACTACTTTCTCTCTTAATTCTACGTCTCAGTATCCTTATCTGTAAAATGGGGACACTAATACTTACTAGGTAAGGTTTTCTTGGTTGCAAGTTACAGAATGGACTATAGCTAACAGAGTCAAGTAGGAGGATTTGCTTCATGATTACCAAGAGAGGTGCCAATCAACTGAAGATCTCACTAAGTATATCTTACAAAGGAAGAAGAACCACTCTGGGGGACTCCAAGGCACTGCAATTAAAATGATTAATCTCTCCTGACCTCTAGGTTCTGGACTTTTCCATTCAGAGTTTATATTTTCTGGAAAGAGAACCTACTTGGCCTAATTTGGTTCACCAGTCAGCTCTGTCTGCGTAGGCAGTTACTTAGAATAGATATAAAGGATCACCCATGTGTGCCTTTATATATACAAACACAAAGCATGCTCTTTCATCCTTAAATGGGTAAACTCGGGGTACCCTCAGCCATATGGCCATGTCCTATTACAGATGTCCAACCATGTGCAACTACTTCTATCTGATAAAAGAAAGTATTTCCAGAGATCATGGGAATGCAATGTCTTTGAGAATATTAATTTGTAGAGCCAAGAAGATGTGATGGAGAGGTAAATCTACTCTTCTCACTGGTCTCTAGGATTCCATTCATCTGACATAAATACAAGCTGAAAACCAAGAATGAAAGATATTTTGAGTTCTCTCCAATGACTCTTGTTCTAACAGAATAAGAGTGAAGGCAGCAGCTGCTCCCCTTTCCAGCTCAGGAACTTCTCTTTCAGCCAACCCCTCTGATGGCTGCTATGTACCCCAGAGCCACAGCAGCACATTTTTTTGGTGAAGGAAGGGTGAGAAACCGCCTTCAGACAAAACACCACTTACAGGTGAGGCTGGAGTGCGTCATTTGGATGCCATATGGAAATCATGACATTAGCCCTAACCGGTTTGGCTCAATAGATAGAGCGTCAGCCTGTGGATTGAAGGGTCCCAGGTTCGATTCTGTTCAAGGGCATGTACCTTGGTTGTGGGCTCAATCCCCAGTAGGGGGTATGCAGGAGGCAACTGATCGATGTTTCTCTCTCATCAATATTTCTAACTCTCTATCCCTCTCCCTTCCTCTATGTAAAAAAATCAATAAAATATATTTAAAAAAAAGAAAAAGAAATCATGACATTAGTAAATACCATTCATATTATTTGTATTTAATCCTTGTATTAGTAGGTAAGGAATTAGAAGCCCTAAGAACTTAACATGACTTTAACTTGGAGTAGTTGTAGAGTGGTTAAAATTCATGATTTCTGGTTCCTAATCCATTGCACTTTCTATCACATTGGATATATGAAAGAGGTTATATTGTATGGTCATTGAGGGAAAAACAGTGCATTAAATATCTTTGTTTCCCCACAGTCTCTAGAACTGTGCTATATACATACTATATGGTTATTAAATGTTGGAAGGCCCCAGTCCTCTGTACTGTGTCTCTTTGTGGTCTGTACATGCTCCTCAGTCTGTATAGTGCAGCACTGAGAGTCAAGATCACCTAGTGGTTAGTGCCCCTTTGTGCCCTCATCCATTGCCAAGATGTCAAAGGTCATCTGTATGTCAGTGACTCCCAAGTCAGGATCTTTATCCTGGAACTCTCTCTGGAATCCCAGATATTTATATCCAGTTGTCTATTTGACAACTGCATTTGGATATCTGATAGGTATCTTAATCACAACATTGAGAAAAAGAAATGTGAGGCCCTCATTCCTGCCTTAGACATTTTTTTTTAACTTTTAGTTTTCCCCATGTCACTAAATAGTATTACCATTGTCCTTGGGGTTTTCCTTGAATTTTCTTTCATCTCATTCTGTCTGCCTCAGCAAGTTCCTGTTGATGCTTCATCTAAACCCATCCTGCGCTGTCCACTTCTCTCCCTTTTCACCACCATCATCCTAGTACAGTCTATGCTAATCTCTTCTTTGGACCCCTGGATAGCATGTCATATGATTATGAAAATCTCAAGTTCATTTTGTACCTTACTTAGAGTACTAAAGTTAGATTATTAAAATGTCTACATAACACATTTCTACTTAAGTAGCTTTAATTTCAATGGCCTTTGGTCCCCTAAATTATAGGAAATGAAACAGATAGGAAAGGAAGCTCTGATGCTTCTTTGGAATTAAGTAAAATATTCACATAGAAATTCCATAAGTAGGTATCTAGCTATTCTCTATACCAGGCTTGGTGAGCTAAGTTGTGAGGATACAAATTTGTAGAATACATGGTTTCAGTTCCTTGATGGACTCAGTCTAGTGGAGGGGATGGAGAAGTGATCTGCAAATTGAAATGCAGTCTACCAAGGGCAGTGATTCAGGAAATAATTATAGGAAAGAAAAAGATAAAGCAAAATATGTCCAACATGATATACCACTTTATAAGTAATTCTAGATCCACTGGGGTCTGCTCAGACTGACTCAGTGATGTGCAAACACAAGAAACCTTGGTATCCAAGGTCAAATGTAATAATCCTGTTTGCTTTCACTGATTCCAGTGCCATTGAGGATCTGCCCCATTCCCCAGGGATGTCCAAGCCCTTTATTTAGATATGTGTCCTTGAGATTCTTACTTGGATCCTCTGGTGTCTCTGTTATGCAAAAATAAAATGAGGCAATTGGGTTTCATGCTCTCTTAGGGCCTTTCCAGTTCTAAACTCTGTGATCCTCAAATGTCATCTGCTTGGCAATATCTTCTCTCATCCTGAGACAAGAGGTAAAGGTGAGTGAAGGGGAGGACAGGAATGTGAGTCCTTGTTCCTTACAGTCTGCAGAACTGTCTGGGTTAGGAGGCTGGGTTTAGTTATATCAGCACTACATTGAATTTGTCACCTCTCTGATTCATTCATTTAAGAAGATGAATACCTCAGTGTTCTGGGAATACTTCAGACCCATGAACTATGAGTTTTAATTTATGGATTAATGAATATAACCTTGGATTTCTTAAGAACATTAAAAGGCTGTCTCTTTTTCTGTCCATTGTATACCCATTTTAGATGGGAAATGACATGTACCAGAGAAAGGGACTTTTCAAGAAATACACAATTCATTATCATCAACCAATGTATCTTCATTTTTTCTAATCATTTAATACCTTATTCACACGTATCTCTGGTGTGGACCATATCAGTGATCAGATTCAGACTTTTATTTTTTTCTCCCTCTTTTCCAAGTTTTTCTTTTCCCAGACCCAGGATTTTATGATCCCAGGAAATTGTCACATAGTCCATGAACCCTTCATAAGTGTCATTCCACTAGGTCAGGGTCTGAGGTACCCAAGATCACAGCTGCTCCAAAGAATAGATTCAGGGAAGGAGATTCTATTATTCTGGAGTCATAAAGCTCAGGGGTCTCAGAAGAATAGGTTGGAGGCTTTGGAGATATTTGAAAACTCTCCATCTTTGCCTGTGTTCAGCCTGAGAGAGAGAGGGCCAGCACTTTGGGGTGGCGCATGACAGCTGCTTGGGACTGCGTCACACCTGCTGTTGGCTGTGGTTCTGTCAAATGCAGGGACACAGCAGCCATTTATATTGCTGCTCTGTACCTTTATTACTGCCTTTGCTAAAAGCTGTTTGAATGCCAACAGACATTTGCCCTTTATGGATGCAATAGATTGAGATGGTGCTAAATTATGAAAAACAAGTGCTTCAAAACTCAACACAAGGGGATTGTCATAGCCTGTTCTAGCATATCTGGCTCCTTGTATCTTTTCACAGATAAATAAATTCTTCCTTGCTCCAGTATGGATTATTGAGAGAAATTATGTGCCTACTCTGTACATACACTAGCCATTTAACCCTCACATCCACTCTGCAGTCTTCATTTTATTATTCTCATTTTCTAGATGGAGAAATTAAGAGCCAAATTCATTCATTCCAAGCACCTATTGAGTACTGTGTTCTAGGGGCTGTGTTGAGCCTCGGGATGCCAAAATGTTGATTGTGCCACTCCTCATAAACATGTCAATAAATTCTGATATCTGAGACAGGTGGGACACAAGTGCAGGTAGAATTATCATGGACAGCATCACAGATTGGGTGACACTAGAACTTAGGCTTGGTGGAGTTGCAGGAATCTACCAGGTAGACTGGGTAGGTAAAAGTATTCCAGATAGAAGGAACAGAGATGCAGAGGTGACTTAGATAAACAGGAAGTTTTCCTGAGATGGAATCTAAGACTTGGGGATTGAGGAGAAGGAACTTGAGGGGGCATTTTAGAAGGTGTGGCTAGAGGAGTGGATGGACCAGCTGTGAAGCAAGTGGTTTGCTCTCCCAAGTTTAGATCTTATCTTGTAGGAGGCATGGGGTTTTTATCAATGGGACAACAAGGTTGGAGCACTCTGATGGAGGATGGGTGGGATGTGGGAGACAGTAGGCCAACAGATCAGCATGTATTAGTTCAGTTTGCATTGTATTATTTCAGGAATAAGAAATAAGAGCTCCAACTGAGGTAGAGAGAATGGAGGTCACATTTTGGGGGTGCATATAATAGATATTAGAAGCGATGTTGATCGGATTTACTAGCCAACTGTACCCAACTAAAGAATGGCCAAGACTAGATTAGAACAGGGGTTTGGCCATAGAACCCTAGTGTTTCTTCCCTCTCTACTACTCAGCCATCTCAAAGCAGTTGGAAATTCTTGGGAGGTAACAAGAGAATATAGCTAGGCATCACCTGCACATGCCGGTCCCATTCTGAACATATGTGACTTACCCTTTCTCTGCTTCAATTTCCATATTTACCACTGAGAATGTCAACAGTGGCTGCTTAATTGGTTTTCTGGGTCCCTCTGTCATTGTGTATAATATGCTTACATGGATAATAAGCCAACATGCCCCTTCTTGAATCTAAAATTCTATAATTCAAGAATGAAAAGTTCTATGGCTAATGTTTTTATTCTGTGTTTTTCTTGGGTTCTAAAAGTGACCTAGATAGGATTTTTGTGTTTAAATGTGTGATGTTGGAAGGAAGGTTGTGGCAGAAGGGAACATACCAAAGCATGCTTTTGTCCACACTTCAAATGTTTTGTATAAGGAAGCAAGACATGACTGGTGTAATCCCAGATTTTGAAGAATTATGTTAATACTAGAAGCCCATTGCACGAAGATTCGTGCAATAGGCCTTCCTTCCCCTGGCTGCCAGCACTGGTTTTCCTCTGGCAACCAGGACCCAGGCCTTTGGTCTGGCCGCAGCGGAGAAGCCAAGCCTCTTCAGTCTTCAGTCTTCAGTCTTCGATCTTCGCTCCACACCTGCATATGCAAATTAACCTCCATATTTGTTGGGTTAATTTGCATAGTCACTCTGATTGGCTGGTGGGCGTAGCAGAATGACACCAATTTGCATGTTTCTCTTTTATCCGTGTAGATGGTCTGTGATTATCTTGACCAAGATTTGCATATCCAGCCTTGGGCAAAAGTAAGTTTACAGTTTTTAATATGGAAATAAGCCCTATATAATAGAGGGAATTATGCAAATTGACCATAACTCTCTGACAAAGATGGCGGGACCCACAGCCAATAAGGAGTGAATATGCAAATTGAGGGTCACTCTGAGACAAAGATGGTGGCAGCCAGGCCGGGATGCTTGCATGATTGCCACGGCGATGATGCAGGCATTCCACCCTGCCCCGCCTGCAGAGGGCCTGTGGGCAGGCACGGAGGCATGAAACGGCTGAGGCAGGGCAGGACGCCTGATTTCATTGCCAAGGCAACGAAGGCAGGCATCCCACCCCCGCTGCTCTGGGCCGGTGGTCAGCATGCGCAGATGCAGAGTGGCCAGTAGGCAGCGTGCTCCAGTCTGGTGGGCAGTGCACGCAGGCGTGGAGCAGCCAGTGGATAGCGCGTTCTGTGCCAGTGGGCAGCGCGCGTGGAGAGCCTCTGGGCGGGGGAGGTGGTCCGGTGGAAGGTGGCGGTGGCAGCTGTGAGCGTGCCAAGTGGAGCCTGTGGGCCGAGCTGAAGTAGCGCCTGCAGGCCATCAGCACCGAGGAGTGGCTGCGCAAGCCCCGCCTCCTGGCCCAAAAGGTGCGTGATCGCAGGGACAGCCACCATAGCGGGCCAGATTGACATCCTCCTGGCTGCGCCATGGGGGTTGTGGATCTGTGCAGCTGCAGGCCTCTGGTGCTCACATCCTTCCCCGCCCCGCCGCCCCCCCATGTGCTCACATCCTTCCCCCCCCTCCGCATGTGAATGTTCCCCAGTGCGCTGTCACCCATGCGCGCCTGCAACAGTCCCGGACCATGGCACGCACAAGTTCCTCCCCCTGCCCCTCTGCCACACTTCCAGCAACCCCAGCACGCCTACATCCCCCACAGGACGTGCACACATCCCCTCTGGCATGCTCATGTCCTTTGGAGAGTGTATGGGTGTTCTGGGTGCTGAGGGTGGGTGCCTGTGAGATGACAGTGAGAGGGTGGAGTAGTGATGCCCTTTTCCCATGGAGGCCAGTGCAGTGATGAGATCACCTCCATGGGGCTAATGCAGGTGCTGAGGCAGGAGCAGGTGCAGACAGACATGCCTGGTGGGCGCGGGTGGCCCTCGCTGAGGTGCCTTCAGTCAGTGTTCAAGATTGGGAACCCAGAGGAAGTGAGGAGTTCTGTCCCCTCAGTGAAATAGGATAGTTGGGGTGACTGCAGTGGAGGAATGTGCACTTTGGGTGCCGGCACCCATGAGTGAAGGCTGCTCTGACTGAGCCTCGCTTGCTTGGGCCCTAGCTCACTCCTGCCGGGCAGCGGGTGACATGATGTGCCTTTCCGAGTTAATGAGAGAAAACATTGATTCTCCCACTGCCCACGAAGGTAGAAAGTGGAGTGGGGAGACATGTGGGGAGTGAGCGAGGTTCCCTGTCTGGGGGTTCCAAATCCGCCATTGGTTCCTTTCACAGCTGACTAGAGATATACAAAGTGTCTCCCCAAAATTTATACATACTTTGAATACCTACTAATTCCAATGGTTTAATCATGACAAGAAGAAACAACAATGGAGCTGTCATCTGTTAAAAGTGCAGGCACAAACCAGTAGTCGGACATTCCCTGAGGGGTCCCGGATTGGAGAGGGTGCAGGCTGGACTGAGGGGTCCCCCTCCCCACCATGCACAAATTTTGTGCACTGGGCCTCTAGTAATTAATAAATAATAATACAAGAATAAACTCTGTGTTTCATGTACTCACAACTGTAATTGATTGAAAAAATTATAGTTTCTTTTTCTCTTGTAAAAGTGGCTATATTTGAGATTAAGTTAAAACATTTCTTTTATTTTTTAGAGATAGGAAAGTCATATTTTTAAATTCTCTATATTCTGGTCTCTTTAGAATTTTGTAGTGATGACACCCAATATTGAGGATTTTGCTCCTCAGTGCACATTGATTGCATATCGAGCGCATGTGCATAGTTTCCCTCTAGTCTTTGAGATGTTTTTCTACTCTATTTTATCCTGGGTTTTGTTTTAATTCAATTGGGGCTTATTAAGGGGAAGAAACAGCAGACATGTAACTGACATGAATAAAAGACTCAAAACCTAAAGCTGGATTAACTCAATGAAAACAGAGACTAAAGGGTTGTAAAATTATATTGCCGGAGGCCCAGATATTATCTAGTATAAACACCCCCAATCCCCAATTTTAGATGAGGAAACTGAGGCCTCCGCATAGAAAACGAGTTACCCAAAGACTATAATGTTCTTGGTCCCTCATTTTGGTTCCCCTATGGTTAGATTTTTTAAAGAAATATATACAAGCAGTATCTGTGTATATTTTGTAAAAATATATGTTTATGTACCTATCACCTACTAAGGAGTAGAATAATGGCATTATAGCAAAGGCATTTGGTCAACCTTTGGTAATTTTTTAATTTTTATTGTTGACACTATTACAGATGTCTCCCATTTTCTCCCCCTTTGCCCACTTCCACCCAGCCCTCTTCCCCCTCCTTCTTACCATCACTACAGTGTTGTCTGTGTCCATGGTCTATGCATACATGTTCTTTGACTAATCTCTTCATCTTCTTTCATCTTGATAAATTTTATTTGAAATGTTGTCGATTGATTTAGGGAGAAGAAATATGAACTGGAAATTGTGCATTGAAGAACTCTCTAATATAAAACATTTAAAGTGTGGAGAATGAATTCTTAACTACACACTTGTCAAATAAATATATAGTACCAATGTTATTTTCTTTGGTTTTAAATGTAAGGGCATGCTCATCATATGTTAGGTACTTACATAAATTGTTCCATTATTTTCTTCTGTAATATCTTTTTGCTTGCTTGTGTGGTTCAAATATATTCTTTAAACTCTTAAAAAAAGACATAAAGAGAAAAGACATGGATACATTTCTCTTTTCTCTTTCATCACCCATCCCGTCTTACCCTAGGAACAACAAATAAATCCAGCCCAGCAGAGAGGACTTGGAAGTGAAAAGAGCATCTGACACCTAGGGCTGGAAACTCTGGGTATAAATGGTGCTTGAAAGGCCCCCTTCTGTGGGTGATTGGATGGTTATTTCCCTGGCGAGGAGATGCAATCTTTCTTGGAGAAGATCATTTCATGCTTCTTAGCATGTTTAACCTTTACAGTAAGGCATTCTCATCAAAATGACAAACCCCAACAGAGCCTTCTGAGAGATCAGTAAATCAGAATCCTTATGAAATCTGTGGGATTAGCACACTTCTCCTCTTTGTTTCCCCAGCGAGAGAAAGCCCAAAGCCCTGTGCCTTTCAGATTTCCATCTTCTCTGCAGGACCCTTGTCTGGAGCTTCCTGCTGCAGCCCATTGGTGTTTGGCTATTGTTTTCATATGGTCTCCCAGGGCCACATATTAACACCAGCTCAGGCCAACACATTATCAGCAACATTGTAAAGGAAAAATAAAGCACTGATGTTTACTTCATTGAATTCTCCCCACCCCTGAAAGTCTTCCTTTCTGGGTCTGAAGATAATAGCTGTCTCTTAATGCCCCCACATGTAGTGGCAGGCTGTTGCTCACAGGGACCTGTATCCAGAGACTTGTCTCAGCCCCCTCCCCACAGTTTTCAGTCTGTAAAAATGAAACTCCTTTCACCAGCAACCCATCTTCTCCATCCATGGTAAGATGGAGCCTCTGCTGTGCAAATCCATAAGGCTGAGCCCATGTGGAGAGCAGAAGTGGAAGCAAAGGAAATTGATGAGTAAGAGTCCTGTTAGCTGTACAAGTGATAAAAAACATTTATTGGGAGTTGGGGGGGTGAATCTTTTATCAAAATGTACAGATTCATATTTACATTTTGAAAGGACCTCTGAGGTTTTTTGTCTAACCAAATAGTGGATACATAAACACCTTTGACCAAATACCTAAAATGTTGTATGGGCTCTATGGGAACATTGACTCCCTTTCCATATGCTGTACTAAATTCATTTGCTTTGCTTTTTTAATTGATATCAGAGAAAGAAAGGAACAGGAAGAGAGAAACATCGATGATGAGAGAGAATAATTGATCAGCTGCTTCTTGCATGCCCCCCACTGGGGATTGAGCTCAAAACCCAGGCATGTGCCCTGAGCAGGAATCAAATGGTGACCTCCTGGTTGGTCAACACTCAACCACTGAGCAACACCTGTTGAGCTAAATTTATAATTTGAATCCTGGACCAGAGCTCTTTATTCTTAAGAACTGTCAGGAGGTGCTCTAGCTTTGTGCTTTTGAGGTTGTCTTCCTACCCGGTTGACTCCTGGATGCTTGTGAAACACAACTCCGAACCTTTCTGTATAAGCTCAGTGGGTCCTTGTGATTATTTTTAAAATACGTAATAGTCCCTTTATTTATTGCAAATAGGCTTGGCAATTAATTCACAGTTAGTAACTTATGGCCTGGAAAATCTCATTACCCAAAACTTACATTGTCAACACATCTGTTTAAAAAGAGATGCTTAAAGAACTGGTCTGAATATCCAGATTCTGATCATCTCCAAGAAGGGGGGAATCACTGAAAGGCAACCTCAGAGGGAGTGTAGGGTTGTACCAAGGTTATTAAAGCCACTGAAATTCATACCTAAGGGAGTGTAAGAAGGGAATTCATAGTTATTGAGTACCTACTATGTGTTAGGTATAATTTGGTGCTTAATCTAAGATGTAGGAATTTAGAAGTTAGACAGAGCTGGATATGAATTTGAATTCTATCCCTGCTTCTTATGCAATCTTGGGTATGCTTTTTCTGAGCTTCAGCTTTCTGATGTATAAGACAAGACTTTGGGGGTTGTTGTGAGGCTTAAATAAGATGATTATGTAAAATTCTCAGCACAACACCAGTAAATTTTAAGTATTGAATACAGGGAGAAGTATTATTATTATTATTATTATTATTATTATTATTATTATTTCAATTTTAGAATAAGCTTATATAAAGTGTGTTGGTATCATTCATATTTTTAAGATCATTAAACCCAGGCTCAGAAAGATTAAATAACTTCCCCTAATCACACACACTAGATGTAGGATTTTTTAAAAATCTGGTCTACCAGATTTTCTATTATACTTTGCCATTCCATAAAATGAGAGGTCTTGGTGGTGGGATTAGGTACTTTGGGTGGGAGAAAGAAAGACATATGGACTACGGAGGCCTTTTTGGTTTACCTTCCAATAGTGTTCATTCTCTGCTTCAGGACTTTCAGGGGGTGGACCTAAGGAATAAGTGTACAGGGAAGCTGTCCATTTAGAGTAATTTTAAGATTTTGAAAAGCAGTCAAAATCTTCCACATCTTCTTGCCTGCATTCTTGGTTCCTAAGTAAAGAGAAAGGACTTTTAGGGTTCCATGAGACCAGTCCAGAAAAGCATGAAATGGGTGCAGCTCAGGACTAAGAAGACAAACTTTGCCCTGTAACAATTTATCCAGGTCCACAACATACCCTAAGTCACACCTGCACACACACACACACACACACACACATTACACACACACACACACACACACACACTTCAACCATAAAATTGAGTGTCTCTAAATATTGCTTTGCTTGTCTGTCCCCTGAACTAGACAATGTGAACCATCAAGCCTGTATCAGGCATCCCAGTATCAAGGACAGAGCCCAAGTTCAGTCTGTGTCTGTGGAGGAAAGCAATGAAAGCCTGCATGGATGGGACTACCCATAAGATTTATTCTTCTGAAGTTAGAATGTTGGTTTAACTGACAAATTTGGTAGCTGAACACTCCTTTTACCTATCACATCACACACACATACACACACACATACACACACACACACAAACACACACACACGTTGGGTGGAGGTGGGATGGGCCTAGAGAAAAATCACCCCGGAGCTCCCTTAGGCTGGGCCTACTCTGTGTATGGTTTAAAGTGAACAGATGAGCAAGTATGGAAAGAATAAAGAATGAATCTTGGATAGAAGGAGAAGCAGGCCTATGCACCCAGGGTAGGCTCTTTTACCATTTTAAACCATGGGGCTGACCTTGTTGCTCTCCATGGTGAGAAGAGCTCCCACTGGGTGGTACTTCTTTGCTCCTTCCCACTCTCTGTTCCTTTGCCCCTTCCCTGTTCCTCTTAACTTTCCCCCTCTTTTCCTTATTTTCTCTGTTCTTTATTACTTCTTTCTGATCAACCCCATAGTCCTTTCTTCCTTTCTCTATCCATCTTTTAGGCTTGATAAATGTCATCTACTTTTTAATGGACAATTCCCTCCCAGAGGGATGCAATTGACCTAGGTTTATTCTGAATGATTGGCCTGGGGGCTGCAGTAGAAAAGGTGGGCTGGTGTCTAGGGCTCTCTTTTGGGAGCTGGTAGAAGGAAAGGACAGACCCAAAGCCTCTGCAAGCACATTGTCTAGCCTGGAAGTCATCTCCTTTTGAACTATAATAAATGAGAAGGGGACTTGGCAAGAGGGAACAATGACTGTAAAACCAGGTGGCTAAAATATAAGTGGGGATTGTAGAGCAGTACACTGGGGTATCATTCCTACTTGATGAAATGCCTTGGCTGCTGCCAAAGAGCCCTTCTCTGCCTAATGTTGGGTCCCCCGGCCTTTTTATAAGTGGAGATAGATGGCGATGGTGTGATGGTGAACGAATATGTCCTTAGGATGAAGCGGAACAGATGCTTTCTTTGTAAATTTTCTTTTGCCCATTCTTTCTTCTTTCTTTAATCCTCTCACTTCTTCCTCACCTTTCTTTCACCTTCCTTCCTTTGTTGCCCTCAATCCCTTCAAAATACTTTTCATTTCTTTCCTATGTGTAGAACATGTTTGACCCATCCCATTTCTTTTCACTAGATTGGTGTTCCCCTGGGCTTTAATGGAGAAATTGGCCTAATGAATCTTGACTTTGATAGGAATGTTATTCTGTCTTCATAAAATGCTACTCAATAAACCAATCTCTAGATTATAGCTCTGTTAGGAGTGTTTACCACTGTTGGGAAGAAGCCTCATAAAGAATTGTCATTATTGGGTTATTGCCAACATTCTAGGTCATGGATCTCCATTTAAAAAAATAAACATTGATTTTTATGATTACAAAAGCAATATCTGTTCACTGTAGAAAATTTAAAATGTATGAAAATTTATTAATTCAACTTTTTATTTAGCTGGTATTAATTGAACACCTATTTTATGGCAAACAATAAAACAAAACAAAAATCACTCATAATTATACCAACTAGAAACAGTCATGCCCTAACCGGTTTGGCTCAGTGGATAGAGTGTCGGCCTGTGGACTGAAAGGTCCCAGGTTCGATTCCGGTCAAGGGCATGTACCTTGGTTGCAAGCACATCCCCAGTAGGAGATGTACAGGAGGCAGCTGATTGATGTTTCTCTCTCATCGATGTTTCTAACCCTCTATCCCTCTCCCTTCCTCTCTGTAAAAAATCAATAAAATATATTTAAAAAAGAAACAGTCATTATTTAACATATTCGCATGCTTTATTCTATTCCTTTGGACAATGTATATATAAAAATATATGTATGTCATTTTAAAATAAATTTTCTGTCCTGATTATTCAGGTAGAATTATCTCATCAATTCACTAATGTGATAATCCCATAATTATACCATAATTTCAGTTTAGAAATATGTTATCTTCTTTATCTCAAATCATAAATAAAATCCTTAAAAATATGATTTTTAATGACTTCACAATAGCTACATTTGCCAAATAGTACCTCAATAATGTTAACAAGCCACTCCAAAACTAAGCAGCTTACAATAAGAAACCTTTAAATTTTATTATGATAGATCTATGGATAGCCTTTTGGTTCTAAAATATCTTTCTATTGACACTTCAACTCATCTCCAGGATTTTATATCTTGATTCAGAGATTGTCTCTTACACCAGATAAGAAACTAGCTCTGCCTAGTCTGCGTGGCTCAGTGATTGATTCCCAGTCAGGGCACATGCCCTGGTTGGGCGCTCAATTCCTAGTGGGGGCATGCAGGAGGCAGCCAATCAATGATTCTCTCTCATACTAGCTGTGAAATAGCCAGACACAGATTCAGGTTTGAACATTATGTTAGAATCTGCTCCATGATCTCCACATTCTCCTTGGGCCAAAAACTACCCAGGGAATGTTATTCTCTTGGAAAATGGCAAGAGGGCAGGAGGAAACTTGGGATTACCTATTACTTCCTGAGACCTCTGCATCTGGCACCTTGTCACTGCTGTCCACATTCCCTGGGTCAGAGCAAGCCATGGTGCCAAGCCCTTCATTGGGTGGGTTATTACACTACATCCACTATAGTGGAAGTACTACAGAGTGACAGGCAAGGGGTGTGGATGCATAGTTCAAAAATAGGGGAGATGCGAAAAATTGTGAACAAGGGTTCAGTCAACCATAGTAGACCATCTAATGTTTTATTATCACTAATAACCAGCAGTTGATCAAAGAAGACTAATTGTTGATCCATTCTGTGAGGCTCTATTGTGCCCCCATCTTGGTGTGATAAGATATACAAGACCCTTTTCCAACCAAAGAGGCTTCAGAGGACATCAGATCCTTTTGTACTAGCCCAGAGTTATCTTCTATCTACTGGAGCCTTT
Organism: Myotis lucifugus; assembly: GCF_000147115.1. Lineage (NCBI taxonomy): Eukaryota > Metazoa > Chordata > Mammalia > Chiroptera > Vespertilionidae > Myotis > Myotis lucifugus. The sequence goes on from NW_005871082.1 coordinate 1,706,486, forward strand.
TGGTTCTAAAATGCATTTCTATTGACACCTTAACTCATCACATCTCTAGGAATTTATATCTTGCTTCAGAGATTATCTCCTAGACCAGATGCTAAACTAGCTCTGATTTTAATGCAGAGGATGCTTATGACCATGATTGCAGAAAGGCTTAAGGAGATGAAGCCTAAGACCTCACCAGGTCAGTTCCAGGAGATCATCAGCTTTAGAACCTAGAGGTGAGACAGAATAATTTGTTACCTGGTTTGAGATTTGTTCTGAAAAACAATGGAGGAGACTGGGAAAGACCAATGGGGCACTTGGGCTCTCTAGGAGTAGTAAGGAATGATTGGTTGAATTCATTAAAAAAAAATTCAGAATCAATGAACTCCACTCTTGTAATCTGTACTGAATTACTCTTTAAGTCTGGAATTCTTTTCCTGCTTGAGGTTCTATCATGGCTCTGAGGAATCCGTACTGCTTAGGGTTTTGGGATTCAGGCTATTATTTCTGGTACTGAGGTCCCTGTCTCTACTAATGCACCTCTTAATTTTGTTTCTTTTGTATCTGTTCCTCTGCTTTTATTTTTATTTATTTTTTAAATATAGATTATTGATTTTTTTACAGAGAGGAAGGGAGAAGGATAGAGAGTTAGAAACATCGATGAGAGAGAAACATGGATCAGCTGCCTCCTGCATACCCCCTACTGGAAATGTGCCCGCAACCAAGGTATATACCCTTGACTGGAATCGAACCTGGGACCCTTCAGTCCTCAGGCCGATGTTCAATCCACTGAGCCAAACCAGTTAGGGTTGTTCCTCTGCTTTTAGTTGGTATTTTTTTTAAATTACATACTCAATACATTAGATAGCCTGATTTAGGCCAGGACCATATCTTCTCCATTGCCCAGTGCCTGGCATATAGAAAGTGCTTATCACACAGTTGTTGATGGTGACAGGTTAAGGGCACAGGTACCCTCAATCTTTTCACCTAAAGACTTAAAAAATCTTTTTATAACCCATATATTCCCACTCCCATGCAGATCACCTTGCTCCAGGCTTATATTTCATGCTCATAGCCAAAAATTTCCTGCAGGAAACCTAGTTTATGTGTTTATTTCAAATGTAATTTTCTAAAGAAGGAGCATAATTATTGGAACAGAGTGTACCAATGTCAAGGCATCAGTCAGTGTTATAAGAGCCAATTTAGAGTAGTCAGAAGCAACAGAGACTACTAATTAAATTAATGAGGTTTAATAGCTTGTCTTCTCTCCAAAGAGAAACTTTTCCTGACCAGAATTTTGTAAGAAGGCAACTATGTTGCATTAGGATACTGTGCATATGAAGGAAAGGAGAAATAGATTTAGGGAATGGTGGAAGGTATATTGTGTGAGAGTAAGACTAATGTTATAGAATGTTGTCAGAAAACCATCTATTACTACTATGGGTTACTACCATTTAACAAATATTGATTGAGACCCTATTATGTGATAGCCATTATGATAAGAACAAAGTATAAAAGATGTCTCCAGTCTTCAGGGAACTCAAGGTCACCTTGAGGATAGCAGGTGACTGCCCCCAGAAAGATAGATTGAACATAAAGCCCATTCAACCAAGATCTCATTCTTAGTGCTGTATGAATGACCTTGTTTCAGATGCAAGATTGATTGGAGGTCAAAGATGAGGTGGGAAGAGAATGAGTTTAGATCTCAGTTAGAATAGAACTTCAATGTCTTTACTTCCAGAAACAATGAGCATGGTAAGAATTCTTTCTAAGGAGTTAGAGAAACTTCTACTAGGATTGGATCAGGGTATGAGTATAAAAATACAGGCCTAAAAGAAAGCCAAAAAAACACACATCTGCATCTACAAAGATCAATAAAAACACACACAAACACAAGCACACAACCTTTCTAGCTTACTGGTTTATTTATCTGTTATTCCTTGACTGATAAAATAATCACAGTTTCAGATGCAAAATTAAAATAACGTTATTTTAACATGATGACTATAGTTAACTAGAGGCCCGGTAGATGAATTCACGCATGGATGGGATTCCTCGGGGTGGCCTGCGGAGATTGGGCCCCAGCTTGCACCCCCAGGCTCACAGCCCCAGCTCTTGCTCCCAGCCTCACAGCCCTGCAGCCCTGCCTGGCACCCCGGGTGTGGCCTGGTGCCACCCCCTCACCTGCTCCACCATCCCACCTGCAGGGTGATCGATTGGGGTCAGGCTCCCCCACCCAGCTCCCTCAGCGCCTGGGAGCCAGGTGGTGAACCCCCCCCCCCCCACCACCACTGCTGGTCTCTTGTCTGCAGGGCAATTGGCAGGGCTATTGAGCCCCCGCTCCCACCCCCCTTGGCCTGGCACCACCCGCTTACCTGCTCCACCATCCTGTCGTGTTCCCACTCTTGCCAGGGTCCATGGGGGTGGGCCACCACTGCTGCCTGCTGCCAGCGTTGCATCTCTGACACCTGCCATGGTCTGTGCTGCCCCCTGATGGTCAGCGCATGTTATAGTGAGTGGTCCAACTCCCGGTCAAACTCCTGGTCAAACAATTTGCATATTGGACTTTTATTATATAGGATACTTCTGTATGGTGCATTTGAAAGTTGTTAAGAGAGTAGACCCTCAGAGTTCTCATCACAAGGAAAAAATATTTTCTTGTGTCTATATGCGATGATAGATGTTAGCTAAACATTTGTGATAATCATTTTACAATACATGTAAGTTAAGTCATTGTGTTGTATACCTTAAATTTATACAGTGCTGTATGTCAATTATCTCTCAATAAAACTGGGGGTGGGGTCATTTTATCCAAAGATTAAACATTTCAATGACATCTATATTATAAAAGGCCGGTGGCCATAACACCGTAATGCCAGAACAACCAAACGACTGGTCACCAGGAGGTGCATAGAACACCTCTAGGTCCCTCCCCCCGGCCTATGAGCCACTTGTGGTGGCAGAGTGGGGCTCGCAGTTCATGTGGCGTGGCGGGGCTCGCGGCTCATGCAGCGCGTTGGCTTGCAGCGGTGAGTTACTCCCGCACGGCGGGTCTGGGGTCCCGCCTGTGTGGTGGGTCTGGGGTCCCACCAGTGCGGCGGGTCTAGGTCTCACACGATTTTTTGTGCTGGGCCTCTAGTATAATACATAAAAGATAGCTCTTGCATATTATAATATACTTCACACTGTCATTAAAATGATATTCATTCAATATTATTTAGTGCTCATAATATGCCAGATACTATGCTAGCATTTGAGCAGTACAGTGGTGGGCAAAAATTGACCCATCCTTGGCATCATAGAGCTTCCAGTCTAACCATAGGAGAAAGGCATCAAATATTCACCAACTAAACATGCAATTTCAATCTTTGTTAAACTTGAGAAGTATGAAGAGCCAGGCCTACTTGGGGAATCAGGAAAACTTTTCCTGAAGGAATGATGGTTGGGCTGATATTTGAAGGTTAAACTAGAGGTAATCAGGCAAGGATAGATGT